>NC_051307.1:241631968-241955479 GCF_015220235.1 Choloepus didactylus
TCAACAGCAACAAGCATAGAAAGAATATGTTATTCCTGTGGAAGTTAATATTCAGTGGAGATATATTTGGAAACTGGAAAGTGGGATGCTTTTTCTTTGTCCTGTAAAAAAAAAGAAGAAACTGAGAAAAGTGTTAGCTACATAATCCCATATTCTAAGGTTCACATGCTGACCTGATTGAAACAACTTGCTTAGTACATATTTTAGAAATAAGCGTATTTTACATTTATAAAGAAGTTAAACATTTAAAAAATTCTCATTCTTTTATTGGAAAGAAATCTCGTTTTTTTTTGCCTTGAATAAAAATATCTGGAAAACATATGTGTGTTGTTCTAGTTAAATAAAACCATTGCAATCTTGGCATTTTTGGTAGCTGTGACTGTACTCCTAAGAAAAATAGGGGAAATATTACCCCCAAACCCTCATTGGCCTGCTTAATTAGAAATGGGTCACCTCTCAGTGAATTCATTTCAATTAGCTTCATATTCTGAAATAGCTCCAACATTTGAAAAACAAATTATTTTCAACATCTGGTCCTCCTAAAAAGGAAATAAAATAAAAATTATCTTTGAGTTAAGATACATAATGAGTTTCTGTTAAACAACTAGAATGTACTTACAAAAGAAAAACAAATTCAATCATTTGTGCTAGGGGTCAAATTGGATCTAAAGAGGTTTTTAAATCACAATGTAAATGCATTTGATTAAAAAGTTCGGTGTCTTTAAATTAAGACTTAGATTAGCACCCTGCTCATATGGTTTCAATATTTTAAAAACTTGCAATTGGCCAAGGAGCAGGGGGCAAAAGCTCAAATCCCACAGGGCCATGTAGGTATTATAAACTAGTTTGGAGACACCAGAGTTTCCTCTCCTGTAAACTGAGGATAATAAAAACATACAACCCACTGTACTGTTAGGAGGATTAAATGGGATAATGCCTGTGAAAAAGCAATCAGAAGGGTATTTTTAATGCTAAGACTCTACACAAATCGTAGCTATTGTTATTGTGTAATCTTCCCCCAGCTGCCCTCTTTGAATGACATCACGGAGTTTTAATAAGCTATTCTTTGCTCTCACACACCCTTGACACACCCACAACCTTTTTTCTTCCCCATCTGTGATGAAGCTAGGTAATCTGATAAACAAAATATCAAAGCATTATCTAAAGAGGAAACTAAAACAAACGGGATTTTCTTGCTTCATCACTTCCCTTAAACTTTCATGAAAGTGGTATGGTTTACCATGTAGCAATGAATGTACGTTTTGCTTGCTATCAAATAAGGAGGGAAAAAACCTTCTTCCCATTTCAGAAAGAAACCAATGCACAAACTGTCTGAAAAGGTCTCTGACAGCACTGTCCAATGGAAGTCTAATATGAATCACATATGGAATATAAAATTTTCTAGTAGCCACATTAAAAAATTAAAAAGAAACAGGTGAAATTAGTGTTGATGTATTTTTTAACCAATGTATCCAAAATATTATTTCAATATGTATCAATATTTAAAAATTATCGAGATATTCAGCACTCTTATTTTAATAGAAGTCTTTGCAATCTGGTGTGCATTATGAACATTCACACATTTCAGCTGGGACCAGTCTCATGCAAGTGCTCAATAGCCACTTGTGCCTAGAGGCCACCAACTTGGACAGTACAGTCATCTTTGGAGAATGGTGCTAACATTTAAATGCTTAATATTTGAACATTTCTTCTATTTTACCAAGGCTCTTTAGAATTTCCAGCTGAGAAAGGTCCGGAAGGCCCTTTGGACTTCAGCACCACGCAGACTCTGCCTCCAGGAATGGGCCAACATTACTCCAGCTGCCATGTCCCTGGGGCTGGCTGCTGATGGCCCATGGCTGGAGTCCCTTAGTGGGAACTGCTATCAGCCAAAGGAAGTCACCTATCCACGGGTATGCCCCCACAGCCAATAACAGGTAGTTGCCATGGTAGTAAGGCCTGGCCCTGTACTTCAATTTGGGACAATTTCTGAAATGCCGACCCAGCTCCAGAGCTTTCCTTGAAGATTCACTGAGGCCTCTATTGCATCTGCATCACAGCCCAACTTCTCCTCCTGCCTGGTCCTGCCTCCCTCACTCCTTTCAAGTGTTGTCTCCAAGAGAACCCCCAACAAACCTCCTGCACACACATCTTGTCAGTTCCCAGGGAACCAATCTAAGACAAGGGTCCTGGCATATATCCCCAGGGTACATTGTGCTTCTCAAGGGAATTGGCTGAAAAACAGACTGAGACTTATCTTTCATACTTGCATAAGGGCACTAACATCTGTGGGCTTCTTGCTAAATGACTGCTACATATCTGGGGAAAGGGAGGAACATGTGAAATCACTGCAAATTCTCTCTTAAAATTCCTGGGTTTAGGAGGTTGTTCTAGTTTGCTAATGCTGCCGGAATGCAAAACACCAGAAATGGATTGGCTTTTATAAAAGGGGTTTATTTGGTTACACAATTACAGTCTTAGGGCCATAAAGTGTCCAAGGTAACACATCAACAATCGGGTACCTTCACTGGAGGATGGCCAATGGCGTCCGGAAAATCTCCGTTAGCTGGGAAGGGACATGACTGGTGTCTGCTCCAAGTTCTGGTTTCAAAATGGCTTTCTCCCAGGACGTTCCTCTCTTGGCCACAGCTCCTCTTCAAAATGTCACTCTCAGTTGCTCTTGGGGCGTTTGTCCTCTCTTAAGCTTCTCTGGAGCAAGAGTCTGCTTTCACTGGCGGCCTTCTGCAAACTGTCTCTCATCTGCAGCTACTCTCTCGGCTTCTGTGCATTCTTCAAAGTGTCCCTCTTGGCTGTAGCAAGCTTGCTCCTTCTGTCTGAGCTTATATAGTGCTCTAGTAAACTAATCAAGGTCCATGCTAAATGGGTGGGGCCACACCTCCATGGAAACTATCCAATCAGAGCCATCACCCACAGTTCGTTGGGTAGCATCTCCATGGAAATATTCAAAGAATTACAATCTAATCAACACTGATACGTCTGCCCACACAAGATTACATCAAAGATAATGGCATTTTGGGGGACATAATACATTCAAACTGGCACAGAGGTATACTTGTGTCTCCAACTTCTTTAAAAGAATGGCGAGAAACTTGGCCCTCAGTATATAAGGTATGAGTTGTGACTGGATGTCACAAGGGGCCCACCATTTCTACTCTGCTTCCTTGCCCACTGGCTGAGGTCTGTAGATGTTCAGCTGTAAGGTCCCCAGTCACCTCTCTGCCAGCCACCTCTGGTCTCTGAGAGGGTAATACCAACTCTGCTCAGGTAGAGGGCTGGAAGTGGTGTAGATGATTTCTTGGCAAAGCATTTGACAGGGAGCAAAGAGTATCAGATCCTTTAATTTGTGTCTATGTTTCAAAATCTAGCTTGGATTAGAGAGGAGAGGCAGCTCTGTTTGGTTCAAGACCCTAAAATGAAACCCTAAGCCTAAGGCAAAAACTAAAAAAACAACTCTATGCCTCGATCCCTGTCAACTCCTTATTTTGCTAGCCTTTATGCCTTTTCTTGCTTGATCTTCCAACACTTACTCAACTCCTGCCATTCCTTAGAGACCATCTCAAATGCCATCACCTCCATGAAACCTTTCATTTTTTATACAGCTTTATTGAGATTTAATTCACATATATTCAGAGAGTTGTTTATCTATCACCACCATCAATTTTAGACATTTTCACTACTCCAAAAAGAAACTGTGTTACCCGTTAGCAGTTACCTCCCAATTCCCCCATCTCCCCCAGCCCCAGGAAATACTAATCTACTTTATGTCTTTATAAATTTGCTTATCTGGACATTTCATATAAATGGAGCCATATGATATGTGGCCTATTTGTCTGGCTTCTTTCACTTAGCATAATGTTCTCAAGGTTCATTCATGTGGTAGTCTGTATCAGTACCTCCTTCTTTTTATTGCTGAATAATATCCCACTTTCTGTATGTACCACATGTTGTTTATCCATTCATCTGTTGGTGGACATTTGGGTAGCTTCTGTATTTTTACTATTAATAATGCTGCTATGAGCATGTGTGTACAAGTTTTTACGTGGACATATGTTTTCAATTCTCTTGGGTATATATCTAGGAGTGGAATTGCTGAATCATATGGTAACTCTATGTTTAACCATTTGAGGAACTGCCAAACTGTTTTCCAAAAGGGCTGCACCATTTTACATCCCCACCAGTGTATGAGGGTTCTAATTTCTCCACATCCTCACCAACACTTGTTATCATGTCTTTTTGATTACAGTCCGCTAGTATATGTGATGTGGAATCTCATTGTGGTTTTGATGCATTTCCCTGATGGCCAATGATGCTGAGTATCTTTTCATGTGTTTACTGGCCATTTCTTTGCAGAAATGACTCTTCATGTCTGCTCTAGTTTTCTAGGTGGCTGAAAGCAGATAACATAATAAGGGCTGGCTGTTAGTAATGGGAATTTATTAGCATACAAGCTTACAGTTCTGAGGCCATGAAAATGCCCAAATCAAGGCATCATCTGACAATACCTTCTTCCTGAAGACAGTTGCAGGTGATCCTGGACTCTTCTGTCACATGACAAGGCACATGGTGGCATCTGCTGGTCTCTCCCTTCTCTTCCAGGTTTTGTTGCTTCCAGTTTCTTGCCTCCTTGGCTTTCTCTCTCTCTGTCTCAATTTTATTCTCTTACGAAGGACTCCAGTAAGAGGATTAAGACCTACGCTGAATGAGGTCATTACATCTTAAGTTAAGATCCTACTCACTCAAAGAGCCTACTTGCAATGGGTCCATGCTTACAGGAATGGATTAACTTTAAGAACATACTTTTCTGGGGTACGTAAAGCTTCAAACCATCACACATGTCCTTTGCCCATTTTTAAATTTGGCTGTCTTTTTATTACTGAGATGTAAGAGCTCTTTGTATATTCTGGATATTAGATCCTTATCAGATATATGATTTACAAATATTTTCTCCCATTCTGTAGGTTTTTTTCACTGTCTTGATGGTGTCATTTGAAGCACAAATGTTTTAAGTTTTGCTGATGTCCAGTTTATCTATTTTTTCTTTTGTTGTTTGTGGGTTGGTGTCATGGCTAAGCAACCATTGCCTAATCTAAGATCACAAAGATTTACTCTTTGACTCTTTTCTTCTAAGAGTTTCATGTCTTTAGCTCTTATATGTAGGTCTTTGGTTCATTCTGAGTTAATTTTTTGTATGTGATGTGAGTAGGAGTTCAACTTCATCTTTTGTCTGCAGATATCCAGCTGTCTTGGCACCATTTGTTGAAACGACTGTTCACTCCCCATTTAATTGCCCTATTGAAAATCAATTGACTGCATGAAACCTCTTCTTACCCTCTCAACTGAATCTGATCTTTCCTAATTTATCAGTTAGGATAGGCTAAGTGATGGTAGAGTAACAAGTGGTTCCAAAATCTCAGAGGCTACAACACAAATGTTTATTTCTCACTCATGCTAAGTGTCCTTGATGGGTGGGTCAGGTGTGTGTCTGCTCCATTTTCGTCTTCAATCCAGGACCCAAGCTGATGGAGGAGCCTCTATCTGAGCATTTCCAGTCCTGTGGCAAAGGTAAAATGATACACTCTGGGCTGACTCTCTAAAGTTTCTGGTCAGAGGTACACATCATTCCCATTCTCACTTCATTGGTCAAATCAAGTCATAAGGACAAACTTGATGTCAGTGGGGCAGAAAAATGAATCTTCCCATAGGGAAGGGCATGGAAGATATGGGAAAGAGATTATACAGGAGAACGGTAATGCAGTTTAACACATCCTCACCACCCCCTTTATGACACTGTTCTCCTGGTTTCCCTCTGACCTGTGTAACTGCCCTTCATGTTTCTTTGTTCATTCCTTTTGTGCTGGAGTTCCTCAGTGTTCTGCCCTTGGCTTTCTTCTCTTCATTACTCTACAGGGTGCCTGGGGGATCTCGTCCACTCTCCTGGTGTCTCTAACCACTACCTACAACTGATAACTCTCACATTTACATTCCCAGCCCTAGACCTGTGCCTACTGAAAATCTGAAAATCTCCCACAGGCACCACAAACTCAGCATGCCCAGACCTGACTTTATCACTGTTCTCACATCACCCCAAATCCACTCCTCCAACTGGATCCAACCAGTTGCCCCAACTAGAACCTCCTTCTCTATGTTCTATCATCTTTTTACTGAGTCTACTTCCTAAACATTGCTTGAGTCTGTCCTTTTTGGTCCATTCTCAATGCTGCTTCTTTATACTGCCACACTGCATCAGTTGGACGATCACAGGCTTCCACATTCTAATCCATTCTCCACATTACAGCCATGTGGATTTTTATGGAATGCCAATCCAATTTTGCCACTCTCCAACTCAAAATCCCTTGCTAGCTCTCCAGTACTCTTGGGATAATGATAAACACACTAATAGGTCTTGAAAGGCCTTTCATTATCTGTTATAATTTACCTATAAGCTTGTGAGTAGAACAGCAACCTAAAGTGAAAGGGAAAATAAGTAGGAAGTGAGAGACCCAGGTTTTAGTCCAGGCTGTCCACAAAGTCACATCTATGATGAGGGAGTTTAAGTGATCTCTAAGATTCCCATCAATTCTTACATATCATGAATCAAACAATCTGTCCAGAAGTAGCTCATTCTAGGAAGGAATTTTCTATGGTGCCACTTGATGTCAGAAGGACAAGAAAATAGAAATGAGGAAGAAACTACCAGATATCATTAGCCTCATAATCAGTAATGGATGAAAATAATCATAGGTGAGAATGTCCAATAAACTTGAAGAGAATTATCTACATCTTAACAGGAGAGGCCCAAAGATGGGATATAATCCTGGAGTGTGAATAGTCTTTTTTTTAAATGTAATTTTATTGAGGTATAGTCACACACCATACAATCCATCCAAAGAATACAATCAATGGTCACACTATGATCACATATTTGTATATTCATCACCATGATCATTTTTAGAACATTTGCATTACTCCAGAAAAAGAAATAAAAAGGATTCCATACCCCTTACTCCTCCCTCTTATTGATCACTAGTATTGCACTCTACCCAATTTTAAGACTTACAATAGAGGTAGATTCACTAGGACAGTGTAGTATTGTCAGGGATAGATATATAGATCAGTGGAACAGAACAAAACATCCAGAAGTAGATCCATACAAACACAGGCAACCGACTTTTTTTTTTTTTTTTTGGCTATATAGTTATAAAATCATCCAAGATCAAGGTACCGGATTGCAGTTCAACAATTTCAGGTATTTCCTTCTGGCTATTCTAAAACACTAGACGGTAAAAAGAAATATCTTTGTAATGAGAGAGTATTGGCAGTCATTTGTTAAATCTGTATTTATCAGTTACACTTCCTCCCTCTCATTTGATCTCTCAATCTTCAGGGATATCTGGGTGTGCTGGTATGGATGTATTATGTCCCCCAAATGCCATATGTTTAATACAATCTTGTAGGGGCAGAGGTATTAGTGTTGATTAGGTTGGAACTTTCTGATTGTTTTCGCAGAGATGTGACTAGTAACACCTTTGATTAGGGTGTGACCTGTTGATGGGATTGTTTCCTTGGAGGTGTGGCCCCGCCCATTCAGCTTGAGTCTTGATTTAATTGCTGGGGCCCTATAAAAAAACTCATGAACAGAAGGAGCTCACGTGAGCTGAAGCTTACAGACATTTTGAAGATGGCTGTTGAAGGCAGACTTTCGCTCCGGAGAAGCTAATAGAGGACAAAGGCCCCAAGAGCAACATTTTGGAGAACACCATTTTAAAACGCAACCTGGGAGCAACCCGATGCCAGCTACGTGACTTCCCAGCTAACAGAGGTTTTCTAGATGCCAATGGCTTTTCTCCAGTGAAGGTACCCAATTGTTGATGACTTATGACCTTAGGCACTTTATGACTTCAAGACTGTAACTTTATAACCAAATAAACACCCTTTTAAAAGGCCAATCCATTTCTAGTGTTTTGTATAATGGCAGCATTAACAAACAGGAACACAGGGCAATGACCACTTTAACTTCTTTGTGCTAGAAAAGGGTGTTGACCTCATGGGGTAGAGGCATGGAACTGGTTGATGTTCTTGGAGAGACTGGTACCTCTGGGTTTCAGGGCTCATCTGGCATAGGATCAATCTGGAGGCCTTAAGTTTCTGTAAAAATAACGTTACTAAGAAAAACTTTATTTATAGAGACTTAGAGCCTGGAGCACTCCCTAGGATTTTCAGGAATACTGTTGGATGGGGTTTGGCATACTGTGGCAGTTTGCAATATCTGGCTAAAGCTTGCATAAGAGTACCCTCCAGAATTTCCTCTTGACTCCATTTGAAATCTCTTGGCCAATGAAACTTTATTTTGTTCCATTTCTTTTCCCCCTTTTGGTCCAGAAGGCATTTTTAATCCCACAATGCCAGGGCCAGGTTCACCCTGGGAGTCATGTCCCATGTTGCCAAGGAGACTTACACCCCTTTGGAGTCATGTCCCACATAGGGGAGAAGTGTAGTGAGTTTATTTGCAGAGTTGGCTTAGAGAGAGAGGCTGCATCTGAGCAACAAGAGGCTCTCTGGGGGTGAATTCTTAGGCATAATTACATGCAGGCCTAGCTTAGCTATTGCAGAACTAAGTTTCATAAAGGCAAGCCTCAAGATCGAGGACTTGGCTTAATCAATTTTGAGTCCCTAGCACCTGAGAGAGTATCAGGGTGAATGGTCTTTTGAGCCTTACAGACCTGAATTCAAATCCCACCTTTGCCATTTTCTAGCTATGGGGCCATGGGCCTGTTACTTCACCTTTTTAATCCCCAGCTTCCTTTGTTGTCAAAAAGCCAGGCTCATGCCTATGCTATAGGTCGAGGGGAGGATTAAAGGAGGCAGTTTATATATCACACCTGCCATTTATAGGCCCTCAATAAATGCTACATCAATTTCCCTACAATCCTTCACTATTTACAAGTAATTTCACAGATAGCAGCCTGTGTCTGTAATACTTTTATTCATTTACTCCTCACCACAGGGTTGGAATTTGGGAACTGGACATTTTGGTTGGTTAAAATAGCTCAGTGACTTTCTGGTAGCACTTAGCGTCTGGGCTTGGTAAGTGTTTTCCCTTATTCTCATACGGTATGTCTGATAAGATCTGTCCTCTGCTTCTTGCTGTTTACTGAGGATGTTGTGTAGTTTGGATGACCACCAGCTCTGGGAGGGACTGCAGGGCAGAGAGGGGCAGGGCTCAGTGATCTGGAGACCCACAGGCCACACAGTACCTCAAACAAATCAGAATCCAAGGTCCAGATGGAGCATCAGTTCAGGACTCTGGTCATCGAGACACCACAACAACCTGCAGGGAGCCACAGGAAGAATTTCTTCTTTCTGAGAACATACCAGGAACCAGGGTAGGTACGCTAGTGTGCTATCTCATTTAATTCTAACACCACCCCTGGCAGATAGGTATGACAACATGCACATTGTGGGCGGGAAAACTGAGGCTCAGGAGGACTACTACTTGCTCAAGGATACGGCTGGAAACAGGCAGAACTGGGATTCAACTTGAGGTCTGACTCCTAAGTAAATTTATTTTTTGGATATTCTGGAATGAGAAGTGGCACCTCTGGCCAAAGAGTTCCATTATCTTCAGAAGCAGTCTCACCTCTCATACTTATAGAGCTTAAACATCTATACTTCAAAATGGATCAAAGACAAGGAAGATAAAAATACATCTAGGGCAAGTGGAACACAGACAGACTCAACTGTTCTTCACTTACGGAAGCCACAGGGTGTGTGAGGGAAGGTCGAGTTTGGAGGCCTGGGTTCAAGTCCAAGCTGTGTTACTCACGTTTGTGTGATCTCAGGCAGCCACGTCCACTCCTGAGGCCTCAGTTTCTCCATCTGGAAAGTGACCCTGATATTCTTAGTATCTAATTTGCAAAGTAGTTTGGAGACATAAAGAGCTGTATCAGATAGAGGGGGTAGAAGATAGACAAGGTAAAATAAAGTCAGATAACAGAAGGTTTCAAATCGCCTGATGAGAAATTCTTACTTCATCCTTTAAGTAGTGGGGAATCATTTTAACTTCTTGAAGAAAAGCCTGACACAATGAAAGAAAAACATTACAGAAGAAAATAATAAGAATATCAAAAACAATTCAAAACAGTTACAGCCACAGCAATCAGTTACTGAATGCTATGTTCTAGGGACTGTCCTATGGGCTTTGCAAACATTAGCTCACAGGATTTTCACAACAAGCCAAGGAGATTTGTGATGTTATCTCCACTTCACGGATGGAAAAATTGTTCAGAGAGGTTACATAACTTGCCCAAAGTCACAAAGCTAGTAAGTAGTGGAGCTGGGACACTACCCAGGTTGGTCATATCCTGTGGTGGCCTGGAGTTATGTACCCCAGAAAAACATGTTCTCAATTTTAATCCATTCCTGTGGGTGTGAATCCATCATAAATAGGAACTTCCGATGAGGTTAATTCAGTTAAAGTGTGGCCCATCTGAACCAGGATGGGTCGTAACCCTATTCCTGGAGACCTTATAGAGAAGCCACAGGGAGCAACCAGAAGCTGGAAGCCAACAGAACCCAGAAGAGAAGGGAGAAGACACTGCACATGAAGATGTGCATTGACATGTGATGGAAAAGTCTAGGAACCCCAAAGATTGCTGGCCAGCCAGAAGATAACCAACCCATGGAGGAAGCAAATCTTCCAGCCCCTGAAACCATGAGCCGATAAATTCCTGTTGTTGTTAAGCCAACCCCCCAGTATGGTATTTGTTTTAGCAGCTGGGAAATTAAAACATATCCTGTCTGTGCTTTTCACAATACCATAAGGCTTCTATTTTGGGTTGGGATGAGCTGAATCCAAAGGTAGAAGGAATAAGTAGAAAGCTATTTTTTTCCTATTGATGAGAGATGCTGTGGGTCTACACTAGGGCACAAGGCAGTGGTAATACAGGGTGTGAGGTGAACAGAGACAAACCCTGAGGTTTGACTGAAGAGACTGAGATGAGGGGTGGGGTGGACAAGGTGGCTGTTTCTCCAACAGCCCTTCCCCCTCAGTCCCAGCCCATGAGCCTGAAGAGAAGCTGGGTCTTTGGATAGGACAAGTGGCCCAGTTAGGGCCCGTGAAACCACAGAGAGTCTCGTGGGGGCTGTTGCAAAGCTTTCCTGCTTTTCTAAGAGGGCTTCGGAAAGGAACCCTGTGTGTCTCTGCAGCTGTGGAGGAGGACGTTGTTGGCAGCCGCCTCACAGTGGCCAGAGGAGCCAGCCTTGGAGGAGGCCACCCCGCACATGGCAGAGCGCAGTTGAGAGAGGAATCCGGGTCATGGATGGCTCTGTGTACGTGTGGACTCAACCAACCCTGAAGCCTACTCTGCCTCTAACCTTCCAGTTCTTTGAGCCATTGAGTCCTCTGAGGCTCAAGGCACTCTGGGGTAGGTTTTCTGTTTCCCAAACGTGTCCCAACTGTGACAACAGGGAAGGCTCAGCCCAGTGTCTGTCCCAGGCCCCCCACTCAGGTCACCCCACCACACATCTTCATGGAGGAAAAAGAGAAATGTAAAAAGCCTAGATCCAGAAAATGCTGATGCAACACTTCCAAGTAAATAACAAGCAAAAAGGGTAGAGAGACCAGGGATCTAACACGATGGGCAGAGAGCTGAGCCTCCCCAGCCTGTAGCCATCCTGGGACTGCAGGTTTCACTAGCAAATGTACCTGTACCATCTTTTGTGTCTGTGACTCTCATGTTCCTGGAAAGTGCAGACCCCAGTTAAAGCAGGATCTAGATGGTTTTGTGTGTAGAGAGGACTCTTTTCTTCTGATGCTAAGCCCTCAACAAAGATATTTGGGTCCCACCGGGTAAGTGTCGGATGCATACATTTCAAAAATAAATACCATACAAACCAGGGTGTCTGCAAATTCAAGCAGCAGGTCAAAGTAGCAAACACTGTTCTGTCAAAAAGAATCAAATACTTTATTCATCTATACATAACATATATAAAAGCAAACAAAATTAGGATGTTTTACTCAGCCATCCTTTCCACATTTTATGCAATTTTAAAGAACCATAAACCACTGATTTCTTCATGCCTAAAAGAGAAAAAGAAAAGAAGAGAAGGTGAGAAAATTGAAGCCTATTGACTGTATGCTTAGCTAGAATTTCTGAAATATTTTGACCATAGTCTTCTCTTTGGAATGGAGCAGTGCTGGATTGGTGGGGTCTAGGAGACTCCAGCAGCTAAAGTTTTTATTAAAAGTCACCTGTGGTGAAAGTGGATGTGAGGGGAGTGGACAGACTCTGATTGAAGCAGCTACTGAAGCAGTGATAAGGAGCTAAAGTTGCCTATGGAGCGAAAGTTGCCAGAGTTACTGGGATCAGTGAACCTCTTGAGCTACGAGCATACTGCCAGCCTCTGAATGTAGCAGCTCCTTTTAAAAAGGGGGAGAAAGGCAGGACAAAGACAAGATTCTGTAAAGGGGCCTCCTGGGCCTCCTTTTTCTTTTTCCCACTGCCTGCCATTTCAACCACTCCTGGTTTGGTGTTTCTGTGTCACTACACATGCTGCTTATCTGCCTAGAATGAATGCTATTGCCAGCACTTTCCCACCTTGGAGACTACAAAATCCTGTTGAGATTTCTTCTCCAGGAAGGGCCTTCCTTGACTCCTTGGGCTGATTCAAGGGCTGCTTCTCTAAGCCCGCCACAGCGCTTGCCTCCATCACAGGACTGCCCAACCCAAACAGCATCTGTCAGCTTACCTGGCTGTCCCTAGGCCTACACTGGGAGCTCCTTGAGGACAGGGGCCTTGCCCCACTCACATCTCTATCACCATCACTTAGTACAATACCCAGTATATATATGGAAAGTGTTCAGTAAATGCTTTTGAAATCACTGAGCAAATGTGCCTCCTTTAGCTATCTGACTTTCCGTTGCCTCCGGTCTACTTAATCACAAGTGTGTAATGAAGCTAGAGAAGAGGCTTTTGGGGGCTTCTGGGAAAGAAAATGGGATCAAATGCACGGGATGTTATTTGTCACAGCTAATAGGATCATACTTGCATAAGTGTGGCAGATTTGTCTTCCTTTGTGTGGAGGATGAGATCATTTAGGGTGTGGCCCAAAGAGCCGGACAGTCCTTTCACCATGAGATCCAAACTGTGGTCTGTACTGCATGTCTAAAAGGCACACCCCTGGCAGTACACTTTAGTAAGCACTGCTGACAAGGAAACAGGATTAGTTCTGGAGACTACTAGCACTGTGGTTTGGGTGATCACTTGAAAACACCAGGCCCTGTTACCTGTAAGAATCTCTGAAGAGGCTACAATGGGCAGTGGCAGGTTAAGAAGGCAGGCTACCAGTAAAATCCTTAATGAATACTTACTTCTAGATACTCTGGCCTGGCTTGTCTACTGGCGAACTACTTGCAAATTGACACAGCCAAGTCAAGAAACTCAGAGCTCCCTTACCTGCCTCTACCCCTTTTAATTTTCTCCCTGGGGCAACCACTCTGTCAACCTCGCCCACTTTGAGCATTGAGACTGGAAACTTATTACGTAAGTGCTTTTTTGAAATTCCAGCCAGAGTCAATCCAGAGATCAAGCAGTACACAGGTAGCTGCACACAGTAAGGTTCCACAGAACAACCCCAGGGCACTGACTCACAGCTAGAGGAAGATACATCGACCATGATAATTCCCAGCTCAACTTCAAAAAACTGAGGCACAGACTCCTTGGAGTTTAAACATCTAAAATAAATACATAAGTACACGAGCATCACCACGTAGCCTTTTTTTGCTGCTAGTGGATAGAATTCTACCTTGACTAAAAACAGTCTCTCCCTTGGATGGCTCTGCCAGAGAGGTATTCTCAGAGCTCTGCACCAGGGAACTGTGTCAGAAAGAGCACTAGAGTAAGAGTCAAAAGACGTAAGTTCTAATCCCATCTGGGCCACAAACTTAATGTGATTCCCACTCTATTTTCTCATCTTCAAAATGAATACGTTGGACTAGATCAGGGGTTCTCTAATCTGTGGCCCAAATATAGGTTTTGATGCCGGTCTGTGAACTTGAAATTGTAGGAAAATTTGATGTGGATGAGCATATGTGTACTTCTGGGCAGAGGGGCCAGAATTTTTGTCAGATTTTCACAGGGATCCAAGACTTGCAAAAGATTAAGAACCAACAGATCAGAATTAAGGGTTCCTTCTGCCTTAATGTTCTAATTTTAACAAGGGTGGAGGACTTACTACTACCAGATATCAAGGCTTACTATTAGCAAAGCAGAATATCTTCATGAACTTGGAGCAGGTAAAAGATTTTTAAACAGGACACAAAAACAGGACACAAAAACTGCTAACCATCAAGGACAAACTTGCTAAAGCGGACTAGGTAAAATTAAGAATTTCTTGTCACCAAAAGACACCATTAAGAGAGGGAGAGAATTTTTGCATATGTATATCCAACAAAGGACTTGCACCCAGACGATAAAAAGAATATGAAAATGGCAGACAACCCAAAAGAAAATGAGCAAAGGACTGGAATAGGCACCTGACGAACATGAAAAAGTGCTCCACTTCATTTGTCACCAGGAAATATAAATAAAACCCCAATTATGGTACCACTTCTCACCTATCAGAAAGTCTGAAATGAAAAAGACACATAATATCAAATACTGGTCCAGGAGGTACTGCAGTAGGAACCCTGCTGGTGGGAATGCAAATTGGGAAATAGTTTGATGGTATACTAGGGCCCAACATTCACATATTTTATGACCTGTAATTCTACCTTTAAGTATACACCTAACAGAAATGCACACATTATGTTCACCAACAGATAGGCACAAAAACGTTCATAGCAGCTCTACTTGTAATAGCCCCACACTGGAAAGAACCCAAGTATCCATCAACCACAGAATGAATAAAAAAATTCACGTATATTAATATAATGGAATACTATACTTCCAGGAGAAGAAACAAACTACTGCTAACTCTCAACAACCTGATGAATCTCCCAAGGAGCAAAAGAAGCTAGACACAAGAGTACATATGAGTATATCATACAAAGTTCAGAGATCAGCAAAACAGAACCACGACGTGTTAGAAGGATGACAGTTACTCTTGCTGGGGGCTGTGACTGGAAGTGGGGCCTGAGGGGGCTTCTCAGGTGCTGGTAACTGTCCTAATTTTTGACCTGGGTGCTAAGTCCATGAGTGGGTTCACTTTGTGGAAATTCATCAAGTTTATGATTTGTGCACTTTTCTGTATACATGTTGTACTTCAGTTAAAAAGCTTTAGATCCTCTGTTCAGTGGAGATTCTTCCCACCTCCCCAAGATTTAGAATCTTCCGTTTGTTCAGTCACATGCTCAACAAATATTTATTCCCTTACATATGCAAGACACTGAGCTAGTTCCGATAATGAACATCAACTACACAGATTTACAGCCTATAGAAATCGACCTGACCTATGTTAAGCTTACTCTTGGCTTCTGTTTCCTTTCAAAAGAAAAGGACGATGCTTTGGGAATTCTGCACATCCCAGAACTCACTGAGAATATGTCTTGGAGGGAAGACAGGCTGTTAAGAGAGAAGCTTCACCTTGACTGCTTTACCATCATCATCTGGGTTCCCTCCTTTGTGGATAAACAGGCAATTTGGCTTTCTTTTTAGAGTGAGCCTTTGTTCCCCTAAGCCAGTCATTCTAAATTCAGATTGGTATCTAAAGCTAGGATTCTGTTTTGGAAGCACACAGAAACTAACTTCAAGTTATGGCTCCTAAGGGTTTTCTGTTTCCAGTTGATTTCTAGCTTGTTTCACATGACCTGCAGTAAAGTCAACACTTGGGCAAACTTAAACTGATGGATCCAATGGCAGACAAAATTCTCCAGGAAACAATGTGAGGCAAAGATATGAGTAGGTTGAGGGGTCTCTACCTACTCAGAATTGTATATTTCAGCTCTCTGGCACAGACGATAAGCCCTAAATCCTTCTAATTCATTGCCAACCATCGTTAGTCATATCTACAAAGAAAATCTCTTCTGAGGCTGTTGTACAACTTATTTTAAAAACTTTCAGGCTTGAATGATAATCATCTCTCCAGAAAAATCTTTATTTTATTATGTGTTCTTTGTATTTAAATAAGTAGGTACCAAAAAAAAAAAAAAAAAAGTTTTATTTATAAGAAATTAGAAGCAGAGGGCAATGAATGAATGTCCCAGGAAAGGACTGGTAAAGATCAACTGAGGCATGCCAGAATCTTTTTAGGAACAAGACTAAACCTATCTTTAATCTTTTGAATCTTTACCTCTAGAGAGGTAAATAGGTATCTGCCCCCAGAGTTAATTCTGACTGACCAGAAAGGAGGTGAGGTACAATAAAGCAAGAGTTCAAAATTAAACCCATCATCCTCCCCCCAACCTCCCTCCCCTCAAGAAATGCCAGCATCATCTACTGCTTCCCAAGCCAGAATCCTGGGAGTTATCTTTGCCTCTTCCTGGATGTCTGCAATCACCAGGATCTGGTCACTCGCCTTGTAAACAGTGCTGATCTCTTCTCTCTGTCCAGCACAGCCACGGCCTGACATAGTTTCTCACCTGGCTGGCTGTGACCATTTCTAACCAGTCTCCCTAGCAATGGCTTTATCTCCCTTCAATCTGATCTGTTGTGATCTTTGTACCATCCTTCAGTGGCTTCCCTCGGCCCTCAAAAATAAACTCTGAATATCTTAATATGGCTATCAAGGCCGGCCCTCAAAAATAAACTCTGAATATCTTAATATGGCTATCAAGGCCTTCCCTTGTCTGGCTCCCCTTTACCTCTCAGTTTGATCACTAAATATCCCCATTTCCCACCTTCCTATTCCCACAGCAGAATATACCTTTCTACTTCTCTCTAATCAAGTTAGAAATGGAAACAGAAGCCAGCTCAGAATGACAGTTTGCTTAGCTGGTCTTTTGTTGTTTGTTGGAGATGTGATGCCATCAGCTGCCATCAGGAAAGGCGGTGCAACCAAGTGCCAGGGAGGCTCTAGTATTAGTTTTTCTCTACTCCTGAGCTGCCTGGCTTCAACTGCTGACCTGCTAACCCTGACCAGAACTATGCTATCCTATTAACAGCAAGTCTAAGAGAAGTCAACATTATTTTCTAAATACTCAACTCCCAGGTTAAAGGAAAAGAAAAATAAGAGTTTGGCTTTGGAAGCATTTCTGAACTCACATTTGAACATGTGTATATGCGATGGTCAGGGAATTTTGAGGGAATTAAGAAAGACAGAGCATCAGACCTCATGAGAACACAATGCTGTGTTGTCTGACATTGTTCTCTATAAAGGGCAATCCTCTGAGCTGGTTATAGAGGCCCTGTTTCCATCTTTTGTAGTAGAAGAGTGCAATTCAGGTCTAGACTCACCCAAGTTTACAAAGCACCTATGAGGTACCATGCAATGTACTGAACACTCTCTCTTTTAAGCCTTGGAATGCCTGATGAGGTGGGCATTAGCATCCCCACCATTTCAAAGAAGAGAAACTGATTAACATACTGTGCTGTTTGGATGTATTATGTCCCCCAAAATGACATGTTCTCTGATGCAATCTTTTTTTTTTTTTTTTTTTTTTGAATTTATTGATTTTTATTTTTAAACTGCTGAAATTATAAAGATACACAAATACTAAACACTATTTTCATACTGCATTCTTTTTCAATTCAGTGTCACAATCTTTTTTTTTTTTAATCATCATTTTATTGAGATATATTCACATACCACGCAGTCATACAAAACAAATTGTACTTTCGATTGTTTACAGTACCATTACATAGTTGTACATTCATCACCTAAATCAATCCCTGACACCTTCATTAGCACACACACAAAAATAACAAGAATAATAATTAGAGTGAAAAAGAGCAATTGAAGTAAAAAAGAACACTAGGTACCTTTGTCTGTTTGTTTGCTTCCCCTACTTTTCTACACATCGATCCATAAACTAGACAAAGTGGAGTTTGGTCCTTATGGCATTCCCAATCCCACTGTCACCCCTCATAAGCTACATTTTTATACAACTGTCTTCGAGATTCATGGGTTCTGGGTTGTAGTTTAATAGTTTCAGGTATCCACCACCAGCTACCCCAATTCTTTAGAACCTAAAAAAGGTTGTCTAAAGTGTGCGTAAGAGTGCCCACCAGAGTGATCTCTCGGCTCGTTTTGGAATCTCTCTGCCACTGAAGCTTATTTCATTTCCTTTCACATCCCCCTTTTGGTCAAGAAGATGTTCTCCATCCCACGATGCCGGGTCTACATTCCTCCCCGGGAGTCATATTCCACGTTGCCAGGGAGATTCACTTCCCTGGGTGTCTGATCCCACGTAGGGGGGAGGGCATTGATTTCACCTTTCAAGTTGGCTTAGCCAGAGAGAGAGGGCCACATCTGAGCAACAAAGAGGCATTCAGGAGGAGACTCTTAGGCACAAATACAGGGAGGCCTAGCCTCTCCTTTGCAGCAACCGTCTTCCCAAGGGTAAAACTTATGGTAGAGGGCTCAACCCATCAAACCACCAGTCCCCTATGTCTGTGGTCATGTCAGCAACCATGGAGGTGGGGCAGGTGAACACCCCCGCATTCTCCACAGGCTCCTCAAGGGGGCACCACATCGTTTTTTGTTTTTTGTTTTTTTTTTTTTCCTTGTTTGTCTTTTTTCTTTTTTTTTTTTTTTTAACTTTCCCTTCTTTTTTCAAATCAACTGTATGAAAAAAAAAAGTTAAAAAGAAAACAAACATACAATAAAAGAACATTTCAAAGAGACCATAGCAAGGGAGTAAGAAAAAGACAACTAACCTAAGATAACTGCTTAACTTCCAACATGTTCCTACTTTACCCCAAGAAAGTTACATACTATAGCAACATTTCAGTGAACTTGTTCCTACTACATCCATCAGAAATTAACAGACCATAGTCATTTCTGGGCATCCCCAGAACGTTAAATAGCTTATCTGTTCTTCTTGGATTATTGTTCCCCCTTCCTTAATTGCTCTCTACTGCTAGTTCCCCTACATTCTACATTATAAACCATTTGTTTTACATTTTTCAAAGTTCACATTAGTGGTAGCATATAATATTTCTCTTTTTGTGCCTGGCTTATTTCGCTCAGCATTATGTCTTCAAGGTTCATCCATGTTGTCATATGTTTCACCAGATCGTTCCTTCTTACTGCCGCGTAGTATTCCATCGTGTGTATATACCACATTTTATTTATCCACTCATCTGTTGATGGACATTTGGGTTGTTTCCATCTCTTGGCAATTGTGAATAATGCTGCTATGAACATTGGCGTGCAGATATCTGTTCGTGTCACTGCTTTCCGATCTTCCGGGTATATCCCGAGAAGTGCAATCGCTGGATCGAATGGTAGCTCTATCTCTAGTTTTCTAAGGAACTGCCAGACTGACTTCCAGAGTGGCTGAACCATTATACAGTCCCACCAACAATGAATAAGAGTTCCAATTTCTCCACATCCCCTCCAGCATTTGTAGTTTCCTGTTTGTTTAATGGCAGCCATTCTAACCGGTGTTAGATGGTATCTCATTGTGGTCTTAATTTGCATCTCTCTAATAGCTAGTGAAGCTGAACATTTTTTCATGTGTTTCTTGGCCATTTGTATTTCCTCTTCAGAGAACTGTCTTTTCATATCTTTTGCCCATTTTATAATTGGGCTGTCTGTACTATTGTCATTGAGTTGTAGGATTTCTTTGTATATGCAAGATATCAGTCTTTTGTCAGATACATGGTTTCCAAAAATTTTTTCCCATTGAGTTGGCTGCCTCTTTACCTTTTTGAGAAATTCCTTTGAGGTGCAGAAACTTCTAAGCTTGAGGAGTTCCCATTTATCTATTTTCTCTTTTGTTGCTTGTGCTTTGGGTGTAAAGTCTAGGAAGTGGCCTCCTAATACAAGGTCTTGAAGATGTTTTCCTACATTATCTTCTAGGAGTTTAATGGTACTTTCTTTTATATTGAGATCTTTGGTCCATTTTGAGTTAATTTTTGTGTAGGGGGTGAGGTAGGGGTCCTCTTTCATTCTTTTGGATATGGATATCCAACTCTCCCAGCCCCATTTGTTGAAAAGACCATTATGGCTCAGTTCGGTGACTTTGGGGGCCTTATCAAAGATCAGTCGGCCATAGATCTGAGGGTCTATCTCTGAATTCTCAATTCAATTCCATTGATCTATATGTCTATCTTTGTGCCAGTACCATGCTGTTTTGGCAACTGTGGCTTTATAATAAGCTTCAAAGTCAGGGAGTGTAAGTCCTCCCACTTCGTTTTTCTTTTTTAAAGTGTCTTTAGCAATTCGAGGCATCTTCCCTTTCCAAATAAATTTGATAACTAGCTTTTCCAAGTCTGCAAAGTAGGTTGTTGGAATTCTGATTGGGATTGCATTGAATCTGTAGATGAGTTTGGGTAGAATTGACATCTTAATGACATTTAGCCTTCCTATCCATGAACATGGAATATTTTTCCATCTTTTAAGGTCCCCTTCTATTTCTTTTAGTAGAGTTATGTAGTTTTCTTTGTATAGGTCTTTTACATCTTTGGTTAAGTTTATTCCTAGGTACTTGATTTTTTTAGTTGCTATTGAAAATGGTATCTTTTTCTTGAGTGTCTCTTCAGTTTGTTCATTTCTAGCATATAGAAACATTACTGACTTATGTGCATTAATCTTGTATCCCGCTACTTTGCTAAATTTGTTTATTAGCTCTAGTAGGTGTATCGTTGATTTCTCAGGGTTTTCTAGATATAAGATCATATCATCTGCAAACAATGACAGTTTTACTTCTTCTTTTCCAATTTGGATGCCTTTTATTTCTTTGTCTTGCCGGATTGCCCTGGCTAGCACTTCCAGCACAATGTTGAATAACAGTGGTGACAGCGGGCATCCTTGTCTTGTTCCTGATCTTAGAGGGAAGGCTTTCAGTCTCTCACCATTGAGTACTATGCTGGCTGTGGGTTTTTCATATATGCTCTTTATCATGTTGAGGAAGTTTCCTTCAATTCCTACCTTTTGAAGTGTTTTTATCAAAAAGGGATGTTGGATTTTGTCAAATGCTTTTTCAGCATCTATTGAGATGATCAATTGATTTATCCCTTTTGACTTGTTAATGTGTTGTAATACATTGATTGATTTTCTTATGTTGAACCATCCTTGCATGCCTGGAATGAACCCCACTTGGTCATGGTGTATGATTTTTTTAATGTGTCTTTGGATTCGATTTGCAAGTATTTTGTTGAGGATTTTTGCATCTATATTCATTAGGGAGATTGGCCGGTAGTTTTCCTTTTTTGTAGCATCTTTGCCTGGTTTTGGTATTAGATTGATGTTAGCTTCATAAAATGAGTTAGGTAGTGTTCCATTTTTTTCAATGTTTTGAAAGAGTTTGAGTAAGATTGGTGTCAGTTCTTTCTGGAAAGTTTGGTAGAATTCCCCTGTGAAGCCATCTGGCCCTGGGCATTTATTTGTGGGAAGATTTTTGATGACTGATTGGATCTCTTTGCTTGTGATGGGTTGGTTGAGGTCTTCTATTTCTTCTCTGGTCAGTCTAGGTTGTTCATATGTTTCCAGGAAATTGTCCATTTCTTCTACATTATCCAGTTTGTTGCCATACAGTTGTTCATAATATCCTCTTATAATTTTTTTAATTTCTTCAGGATCTGCAGTTATGTCACCTTTTTCATTCATTATTTTGTTTATCTGGGTCTTCTCTCTTTTTGATTTTGTCAGTCTAGCTAGGGGCTTGTCAATCTTGTTGATCTTCTCAAAGAACCAACTTTTGGTGATATTTATCCTTTCTATTGTTTTTTTGTTCTCTATGTCATTTATTTCTGCTTTAATCCTTGTTATTTCTTTTCTTGTACTTGGTTTAGGATTGGTTTGCTGTTCATTTTCTAGCTTCTTCAGTTGATCCATTAGTTCTTTGATTTTGGCTCTTTCTTCCTTTTTAATATATGCGTTTAGTGCTATAAATTTCCCCCTTAGCACTGCTTTTGCTGCATCCCATAGGTTTTGGTATGTTGTGTTCTCATTTTCATTCGTCTCTATATATTTAGCAATTTCTCTTGCTATTTCTTCTTTAACCCACTGATTGTTTAGGAGTGTGTTGTTTAACCTCCAGGTATTTGTGAATTTTCTAAGTCTCTGATGGTTATTGACTTCTAATTGTATTCCATTGTGGTCAGAGAATGTGCTTTGAATAATTTCAATCTTTTTAAATTTATTGAGGCTTGTTTTATGTCCCAGCATATGATCTATTCTGGAGAAAGTTCCGTGAGCACTAGAAAAGTATGTGTATCCTGTTGATTTGGGATGTAATGTCCTGTAGATGTCTGTTAAATCTAATTCATTTATCAGATTGTTTAGGTTTTCAATTTCCTTATTGGTCTTCTGTCTGGTTGATCTATCTATAGGAGAGAGTGATGTGTTGAAGTCTCCCACAATTATTGTGGAAACATCAATTGCTTCCTTTAGTTTTGCCAATGTTTCTCTCATGTATTTTGTGGCACCTTGATTGGGTGCATAGACATTTACGATTGTTATTTCTTCTTGCTGAATTGCCCCTTTTATTAGTATGTAGTGGCCTTCTTTGTCTCTCAAAACATCCCTGCATTTGAAGTCTATTTTATCTGAGATTAATATTGCTACACCTGCTTTCTTTTGGCTGTAGCTTGCATGAAATATTTTTTTCCATCCTTTCACTTTCAGTTTCTTTGTGTCCCTGTGTCTAAGATGAGTCTCTTGTATGCAACATATTGATGGTTCATTTTTTTTGATCCATTCTGCGAATCTATATCTTTTAATTGGGGAGTTTAATCCATTTACATTCAACGTTAAAACTGTGAAGGCATTTCTTGAATCGGCCATCTTATCCTTTGGATTATGTTTGCCATATTTTTCCCTCTCTCTATTAATATCCTTTATTGTACCCATACCGAATCTCTTTAGTACTGAACCTTTCTCCAAGTCTCTCTGTCCTGTCTTTGTTTCTCTGTCTGTAGGGCTCCCTTTAGTATCTCCAGTAGGGCAGGTCTCTTGTTAGCAAATTCTCTCAGCATTTCTTTGTCTGTGAAAAATTTAAGCTCTCCCTCAAATTTGAAGGAGAGCTTTGCTGGATAAAGTATTCTTGGCTGGAAATTCCTCTCACTCAGAATTTTAAATATATCGTGCCACTGCCTTCTTGCCTCCATGGTGGCTGCTGAGTAGTCACTACTTAGTCTTATGCTGTTTCCTTTGTATGTGGTGAATTGCTTTTCTCTTGCTGCTTTCAGAACTTGCTCCTTCTCTTCTATGTTTGACAGTGTGATCAGTATATGTCTCGGAGTGGGTTTTTTTGGATTTATTCTATTTGGAGTTCGCTGAGCATTTATGATTTGTGTATTTATGTTGTTTAGAAGATTTGGGAAGTTTTCCCCAACAATTTCTTTGAATACTCTTCCTAGACCTTTACCCTTTTCTTCCCCTTCTGGGACACCAATGAGTCTTATATTCGGACGTTTCATATTATCTATCATATCCCTGAGGTCCATTTCGAGTTTTTCAATTTTTTTCCCCATTCTTTCTTTTATGTTTTCATTTTCCATTCTGTCATCTTCCAGGTCACTGATTCGTTGTTCAACTTCCTCTAGTCTTGTACTATGAGTGTCCAGAATCTTTTTAATTTGGTCAACAGTTTCTTTAATTTCCATAAGATCATCCATTTTTTTATTTAGTCTTGCAATGTCTTCTTTATGCTCTTCTAGGGTCTTCTTGATTTCCTTCATATCCCGTACTAGGGTCTCATTGTTCATCTTTAGTTCTTTGAGTAGCTGCTCTAGGTGTGTCTCTTCTGGTCTTTTGATTTGGGTGCTTGGGCTTGGGTTATCCATATCGTCTGGTTTTTTCATATGCTTTATAATTTTCTGTTGTTTTTGGCCTCGTGGCATTTACTGACCTTGATAGGGTTCTTTTAGGGTTTGTAGACCAGTTGAAGTCCTTATCTCTAATTTATCAGATCTACAGCTTCGTGGAGTACACTTTCTCTAACTAACCAGCAGGTGGCGTCCACGAGCCACCTGTTCTCCACAAGCCAGATCTCCCCTGCTTAGCCTTTTTGGTGAGTGGGGGAGTGAGTCTTGTGGGGCCCAATTGGTGTCCCAAGCTTGCGTGTGTAGTTGGTGTTGCCTGCCCTGTATGTGGGGCGTGTTTCTGGGCAGTCGGGGAGGGGGGGTGGCCCTAACAATCAAATCTCCCTGATGATCCTAGAGTTTTAAAGCTACTGCAATAGTCTAATCCTTCAGTTCAGTCCTGCCACAGTTTGTCTCTGCCACTGACCCACAAGTCTTTGGTATTGGCGTATGGCTCCTGAGACTTGCAAGTGGGCCCCTCTTCCAGGCTGTGCACCCCGGGTCCTCTGTTGAGGGATGACTGTGCTATGTCGCAGGTGAGTGCCGTCCCCCCAGGGCAGTTCTGGGCTGCTGGGCTGTGTTGGGAGGCTCCCAGTCTGCTCAAATGATGGCTGAATGGGGCTCTGTTAATTCACACTGCTCCCCCTTCCCAGCTCTGGGACATTCAGCTGAGGTTGCAGGGAAGGCTAATGTCCACGCCCAGTTTTGTGGTGTGTGCCTGTTATTTGAAGCACTTCCGTCACACTGGGTTGTCTGGGGTAGCTCTGGGCTATGGGGCTGGCGATGGGCAGGAGTGTTTCCTGTCCACCAGGATGGTGGCTGTGAGCGGACACCCCCCTTTTCTTGGGAAGTTGTGTTGTTTAGTGAATTTTCTCAGCCACTGGATTATTGCCTTTTGTCTCAGAGCTCTCTTAGTTCTGCTCTTGACTTGACGTGCCCAAATTTCAATTCTTTGAAGCTTTCTGTATTGAGCTTCTTAGAGTAATTGTTTTAGAAAAAGCAAAAAGGATTTAAAAAAAAAAAAAAAAAAACAAAAACGGCCCTCCTCAGAGATCTAATGGGTTATTGAAATGCTAATAGACAAAGCAACCAGGGCCATTAAGGAACGGTGCCCAGGGCAGAGAGATCAGCCTTGCTTCGGGATTTGCATATGCGCCTCAAGGCCTGATCTCCGCCCTTCCCCTTTCTGTGTTCACCAGAACTCCAAAAATCCTCTGCTTTTATTTTGGAGTTTTTCGTGTTGTTTTTTTTCTATGCCTGTCTCCTCTCTGCTGGGCTGGCTGCTCTCAGAGTCTCTGGTGTCTGGCCTCAGTCTATCTATGGTTGGAGTTTGAATCAGTAGAATGAGTTTCCGGTAAGAGCAGCCACTGCAATTCTCCCTTCTCCTTCCTGGAGCTGACAGCCCCTCCTCCCCCGGGACTGAGCCTGGCAGGGAGGGGCGCGGGTCCCCTGGCCGCAAAAACTTACAGATTTCGCTGATCTCAGCAGTTCCACGTTTTCATGAGTGTTGTATGAAGTATGCCCAAAGACAGATTGCTCTGTGGTGTCCAGTCCACGCAGTTCCTGGCTTTTTACCTACTTTCCTGGAGGAGTAACTAAAACATACAGCTCACCAGTCTGCCATCTTGCCCCGCCTCTCTGATGCAATCTTGTGGGGGCAGATGTATTAGTGTTGATTAGATTGGAATCCTTTGATTGAGTGTTTCCATGGAGATGTGACTCAGTCATCCGTGAGTGAAATGTTTGATGGGATAATTTCCATGGAGGTATTATCCCGCCCATTCAGGGTGGGTTTTAACTGGATCACTGGAGTCGTATAAAGGAGTTCACAGCCAGAAGGACTCAGAGCAACTGAGAATGACATTTTGAAGAGGAGCTGCAGCTGAGAGAGGACAAACGCTCCAAGAGCAACATGTTGGAGAATGCCATTTTGAAACACAACCTGGGAGCAAGTGGATGCCAGCCAAGTGCCTTCTGAGCTAACAGAGGTTTTCTGGATGCCATTGGCCATTCTTCTGTGAAGGTACCCTATGGCTGACGTCTTAGCTTGGACACTCTTATGACCTTAAGACTGTAACCAAATAAACCCCCTTTATAAAAGCCAATCTGTTTCTGGTATTTTGCATTCTGGCAGCATTAGCAAACCAGAACACATACTAAGGTTATAGAGTGAGGCAGTGAATAACCACACCTTCAAACCCAAGTCTTCTGACCCAAGTGTAGCTCCTTCCTTCCCTTGGCTGTCTCCCTGGATTATACTGAATTTGAATACAAAAGGTACTCCCTAGCTAAGGGTCTGAATCTCCTTTTATAAACCTCCTGATGAGTAAGAGGTTGCAAAGATGGGGAGTGACAATGGCTATAAAGGAATAAAAACTTGGCCAAACATATTGGGGTCTTCTCCCCCTGCAGAGGCTCCATGAGCTGGCTGAAAAACTGAACAGAGGTAGAAATTTGGGGAGAAGGACCTAGCAAAAGCCAGGCAGAACAGCAGCAGCAGCTACCCCACTAGATCAAAAGGACTTCTAAAGATCAAAGTGTGTGAGGACAGAGGAATGGTGCTGCAGCTTGCCATGAGGATAGAGGAGAGAGAAACAGGCAAAGTGACCCCTCAGTGCCAGCACAGCTCATTTCCTCCAGCTGGAGACCTGGCTAACTGGCTGGTACCATTTCAATGTGACCGTGTCAAAAGGCAGGTTTTAAAGACAGGTCAGGAAAACTGCAAAACTTTTAGGGAATGAAACCAGAAGAGGAAAGACCAGGCACAGTAATGGATGCTTTTATGCATCTTAAGATATATTTTTCACAACCTGGTGGGGCAGGTACAATTATTCCCATGAAATTAAGGCCCAAGTCACAGAAGTTAAGTTGAAATTTGAATCCCAGTCTCTGGGGCTCGTAAACCCTTGCACTTTGCCCTGCTAATAGTCACAACCCACCACCATCATAAAGCAGAAAAACTGGAGCATATGCAAATAAACTTGCAGAATTTGAAGGGGAGCTGATCACTTTCCACTTTTCACAGTGCAGGGTTATATTCATTCTGTTACTCTGAACCCCCATCACCCAACGTGGCATCGTTAGGAGCCCAGCAAAGGGCCCTCTTCAGCCACAGGGAAACCCGGGGCTGCGGGTCTGTGAGGTGGGAACCACTGCCCTCTGCTGACCACTGGAAACAGAGCGGCTAAAGGACCCAAGGTTCATTTCAGGTGGGAAGTGTCAAGTGTGATGATGGATTTTTAAACTTTTTTCAGAAAAGAATTTCCAGGGTATACCAAAGTAGACACAATAGTCTAAAACACATCCATGTACTCTTCATCCAGCTTCAACAGTTTGTCAACTCATGGCCACTTGCCTCCACTGCATACGGTTTTGAAGCTAACCCAACATCCTATCATGATATTTTAATTGTAAATATTTTAGTATGTATCTCTAAAAGAAGAACTTAACAAAAATATAACAATACCATTATCACCACTTAAAAAGTTAATAATTCCAATAATTCCTTATAACAGGGGAAGCTAAAACGCAAAATAAGCAAATCCTCAAGCCTTTCCCAAGGAGGTTCATGGCAAGGGAGCTGCAATTATGCAAAACACAGATCAACAACCTGAACCACCCAAGCAAATCAAAGCACCTCATATTCAGTCTTGCCAGGATAAACGATTAAGAACATAGATTACATAAATATCTTAATTGGAAACGCAGAGCTATGCACCTTCCAGTAACAGGAAAATCTCTGGCTGAGTTGTATTTGCATATGTGCTACTGCACGTATGTGCATTTGCATATATCCTTGCCAAACCTTGGGCTAAATCTTTCCAGAGATTCAGGAAGGCAACACTGTGTCGCTGGGGCCAAAACGCTCAGATGGGTTTCCAGGCAGCTGGGCTGTGAGACATTGAGGGGATGACCACACCACCTCCTGGGCAATCTGAAGCCCAGGGATCAGAATCAGACTGAAAGATCACTCACTCCCCTGTTTTGAGCTACCTCTGTGCCACTGCAAATTTTTCTACTGCAAATGTCTACTGACACATTTGTCGTCCATTCTAGATCACCAGCTGCTTAAAGGCATTCCGGGATGGTGGCATGTTCACTTTTTCATCTTGAGTCGCTGGCACATGGGAGATGCTCAATAGATGGTAAAATTAAGAAAGACTGAACTGGAGATGTCAATCATTTGACTATACCAAGTATCAGAAAGAATGGAGGAGAAATGACAACTCCCACACACTGCTGGAGCAACTACAAAGCGGTACAACCACTTTGGAGGGCAATCTAGCAATATCCAATAAAGCTGAGGGTCTTGTCTGTAACTGGGTGTCTACCTAGGAGACACCACTCTGCCCTGCCTGTGCACAAGTAGGCACAGGCAGGCAGCATTGTTATAACACTGAAAAAAATCAGAAACAAACCAAGTATCTACTAACAGAGGACTGGATGAACCAACTGTGGTGTATTAATATGACAGAATACTGCACAGGAGTTAAAATTAATGGACTAGACTGACACGTAACATAAACTGCAAAAATAATGCTGAGGGCAAAAAGCTAGGAGCAGTATACCATCAGTTATTTTAAAAACACAAAAAACAATCCTATAGACTGTATTTTTAAAGGGCACATAAACATCTAGTAAAAGTATAAAAATATGAACAGGTTAGAGACATACCAACTTTTGAATAGCTATAAGCTCCAGGGGAAGAGAGAGAGAGGAAGATGGATTTGAAAAGGGGGCATAAAGAACGTTTTCATTATCTAATGTCCTAGTAACTATTTAAAATAGTGAGGAAAAAAAGAGATTTTGCAATCTGAAGACAGTATCACCTCTGCAGAGAACCTGACGCTTCTTTTCCTACTGCCTTTCCACTGCCTTCCCTCTCAGTATCAACCATTTCAGTGGAGCTGAAAAAAGGCTCATCTTGATATTGTTGACCTTTTACCAGGTACCAAGAGCTTTATATGGATCATTACATTTCCTTCTGACAATAACCATACGAGGTAGCTACTATTATTGGTCCCATTTTACAGATGAGGTTTAAAAAGTTTAAGTAACTTGCTCAAGATTTCAACAGCTAGTGAGAAGAAGAAACATGATTTGAAATCAGGTCTGTTCAATGCTAGATCCCACTCTTCACAATGCTAAATTGCTTCCCTGAATCGCTGTACCAAAACAGGAAAAGCAAGACATAGATAAGGATGTTCAAAGACATGTCTGGGAAGAAATCGATTGTTTTGTCACCTTTACCTATTAAAATACTTTAGATCTGATTTAAATTCCATTTAAAGCTTCTGTAACAGAACTTGGATAGATCATATATAATTTAGCCAAGTTCCTATTGTGAAAATTAAGTGTTTGTACCAATTTTCACTAGCACAAACAATGCTGGCATGAGGATATCTTTTATACACAAAATAATCATTAGCATCTCTGATGATTTTTCTTAGGATAAATTCTAGAATTAGAGTTATACTTGTCTGTATGTTTGAAATACTTCATTTACAAATAGTGAAATTACAGGATCAAAAGATATAAACAAATAGAAATTGCAACAAGCCTTGCAAAAATTTAGAATGTTGAGGCATAAAAGAACTTTCACAATCTTTTGTGCATCACCTTTATGGTTGGAGAGATGCTATTTATCTGGCATGGAACAGAAAGAAGATATTTAGGAAAATCTATAAGCTTAAAAACCTGGGCTTGAACTAAGACTGTCGAAAGAAGGGGGGAGGGGGGAGGAAGTCAAAATCAGCTTACCAAGGTGTCATACCCCCAATTTCTCTTAATAACTTCTCAAAGAAGGAAAAATATATAAATGAAAAGACAAATTTGAAAAGCTTTAAAATTATTTTACAAATACCAGCAGATAATTTTTTGGGGTAAGAAAATGACAGGATTCAGTCTTCCCTTGGTTAGCAAAGAGACATCTTTATACAGTAAGACTACAACTGTTTTGTAATTTATAGAAGATGCTATATATTTAAGTTTGGGTACTTTTTTCTTCCCCTTCTAAGATCTAATGTTTTTCAATTCATAGCACTCACAGAGTGCAGGAAAAAAATCAACAAAAAAGACAGAATCATAAAGAATATTTTAAAACAGTGTGTAAGTGAACGTAATGGCCTAGAAATGCACACCATGGAAAAAAAAAGATCAACTATGCATGTTTAGCAATGAAAGAATCTTTGAGGAATAAAACATAAAAGTAAAAATAAAGCCAGCAAGGATAACAGATTGAATGCATACAGTATACCTTTTACTAAACCCTTAAACTTGGCAAAATGACAGTAAAAGGAATTTGTTAAAGCTATAAACCAACAAGGATATACAAGAGCATCAAAGTATTGGAAGCTGGATATGTAACAGACAAGAAAAACTGTCTTAGCATACCTTAAGAAACCAATCTAAGCCAGCAGAAAAGCAAGCCAAGAAGTGACCTGCTTTACCCAGCAGAAACTCACCCCCCCCCACCCCACAAAGGTTCAGGGATTAATGGGGACCAGGAATCTTTGGAAGTAGAAGTGAATATAGGCCTGGAAAGATAAGTGAATACAGGCTTTCTTTAAGAGGCAGTTACTCCCAAACCTCCTCCCCGACTTCAAGCAGGTGAGTGGTGACTGTCTATCCTCTAAAAGATAACTGGAAGTTAATTCTCTAGAGATGATGAAATAGGGGGTCTCCGTAATATCGGACACCAGGTACATTCAAGGGCAGTGGTAACATGCTAAAAAAAGACAGAAACCAAACAACCAAACCACACACACCCACTTCAGAAAATTCATAGACAACTTCCAAAAAACTACCATTTATACAGTAGGAATAAGAAAAGATATATTTCATCCATAAAACAAGAACAAGATGCCATGAAATAACAAAGGAAACATTCAAAGAACACTCCAAGGACAAAAACAAAACCAAAAATCTCTTAGAAAATAAAAAAATAATAGAAAGAAAGAAAGAAAAAGAACTCAGTAGAAAGCTTGGGAGCTAAAACTGAGAATATATTCCAGAAAGAAGAGCAAAAAAAAAAAAGAGAGAGAGAGAGAGATTAAAAATAGAAGCCCAAAGAAAGAAAACCAAAGGACTTGTGGAGATGGTCCTAGAATAAAAGTAAAGAAAGAAAAGAAAAAAGACAAGAAAAATTTCCAGAACTGAAAAGTATGAGTTTCTGAACCAAAAGGGCAATGAGCGCCCAGAATAAAAGATGAAACAGATGCCCCACCAAGGCACGTCATTGAGAACTTTCAGAACATGGGGAAAAACAGGAGACCCAACAAGCTTCCAGAAGGAAAGAACAGGACATACGCAAAGGATTAGGAATGAGAATAGCTTTGGAATTCCACAGCAATCCCAGAAATGTGAAGGCAGTCAGAGCAATGCTTTCAAAATCCTAAAAGAAAATGATCTGTAATCTATACCCAGCTTAGGTATCAATTATGTGTGAGGATAGAATAAAGATATTTTAAGACATCATAGTCTCCAAATTTACTTCCATACACCCTTTCTCAGGGAATTACTGGATGATGCCCTTCACTAAAATGAGAGTGCACAGCAAGAAAGTAGAACACACAAAATACAGGAAATGGGAATCCAACAGGGGAGACAGGTGAAGACATTCACCATAGGAAAAGAAAGCTGTGCAGGGAAGGAAAAGTGTATCATGCAACTTGCCTGTGGATAACATTAGCAATAGCCATAATGATGTAAATACTGAATACTGACTTGACCAAAATAACAATGTGCCTATATTAGGAGAATAGAGGGATAGGAGAGGCAATATATGTGGGAAGGATGGGTGAAAGTGTTGACTTCTAATCTTCCATAGTGAGAAGTCAAGAGATGGAGCCTAAAACTGAAAAATAGATGAGGAGCAATATAAGATTATTATTTAGAAAAAAGGCAGTGAAAACTAAAATAACCAACTAAGAGAGTTATAAACAGTCATCCCTGCAGAGGGGAAAAGCAGGGAGTGAGAGCAAGGTACTACTGGTTTTGCAATTATGTGCATGCATATAATTTTGATAAATATAAAAATCTGAGGAAAAAAACCTGCATGTAAGAATTATTCAGAAACTCTAGGGGCATAAAGTCTTCCAACAGTACCTTAACTAGTTTGAGATCTTAGACAACCAGATTATAGCACTTGTTACGCCTCATTATTGCCATATCCTAGTTTATGACTGTGCCAGTTTGGATATATTATGTCCCCCAGAAAAAGCCATGTTCCTTAATGCAGTCTTGTGTGGACAAATGTATTTGTGTTGATTAGGTTGGAATCCTTTGATTGAGTGTTTCCATGGAGATGTGACCCACCCAACTGTAGGTAATAACTCTAATTTAATGCTTCCAGGGAGATATGGCCCAACCTATTCAGGATGGGTCTTGACTGGATCACTGGAGTACTTTAAAAAGAGCCACACAGGCCCAGACCGCACTACAGCTGAGAGACACATTTTGAAGATGGCTGTTGGAAACTGACACTGACATTTTGGAGAATGCCATTTTGAAACGCATCCTGGGAGCAAGGAGATGCCAGCCATGTGCCTTCCAAGCTAACAGAGGTTTTCCGGATGCAACTGGCCATCCTTTAGTGAAGGTACCCTGTTGTTGGACACTTTATGGCCTTAAGACTGTAACTCTGCAACCAAATAAACCTCTTTATAAAAGCCAATCCATTTCTGGTGTTTTGCAAATGGCAGCATTAGCAAACTGGAACAATGACCAAAATTCAAAATTCAGCACTTCCTAAGTCCTTAAAGGATACAGATAAAGATTTACATTCTAACCAAGAGTGCTAAAGCCACTAAACCCAGCAGGCACATTAAGCATGGATTCTCTAAAGTTCTTACCAGCAGTAAAAATGCCTTTGGTGCTCTGGCTCATACTAGAAAGCCTCACGATTGCAGAAAGCCCTGTGCGACAAAACCAAAAACCACGTTAGTAATTCTAACAGTTTGAACACGGAAACTAAATATTCTTTTCAATAAACCAGCAAGTCTATCTCTGTCCTGGTGTCCCAGAGTGACTGTGAAAACGGTATCAGCCAGGAGACTGGAATAGCCAACACTGTTGTCGGCCAGCTGTGTGAGCACAGGCAAATTACTGAACCTCTCTGGGCCTGGGTCTCCTCACCTGTAAAACAAGGTGGAGTGGATTAGGGGGTCCTCAAAGGTCTCTTCCAACTCAGGCTTTATGACTTTAATCTGTGTAAAACTGCTGGTTCTCAATCCCAAAATGTGGAAAAATATAAAACATCTTTCTATGAGAAAAACTGTCATTCTGAAAATTCATATAGAGGATTCCTCAGTGAGGAGCACCAGTAAACGAGCTCTGCATCTCCTTACAAAAGCAGCAGAGATTTCACCGTTACCAGGATCACGCTGAAACAAACACACACGTCTTGCACAAATTAGTCTTCATTATAGGTACCTGGTTACCTAAATATACGCTCTGGAAACCTGGGGCTGGTCAATGAGATAGTGTGAGTGGTGCATATATATTATAGCTCATGTTCAACTCTGGCTTAATGTTCAATATCATTAGTGTAAACTGCATCTAGCACAGTGGCTTGCACCCTGGAGGAATTCAGTCAAGATTCAGTGGAGGGAGGAGGGAAGGCATCATCTTCAATCCTGTAATTATTTCTTTACTGACTGATCTTATAAATGATCTTGAACACCTCAAAGATAAGTGGTCTCTGAAGATAAGATTCACCTTTTTCGGTAAAAATTAAGGAGGCCCTGGGATAATGCTGTGTGGCTTTGTCAAAGGGAGCCTGCTCAACACAGTTGAGACGTATCCGATTGGAGTGGGTGGAAGGAAGCTGTGTTCTTGATGTTCAAAAACATTAAAAATGTCACCAGTCTCCTTTTTTCTTAGACCACCATGAAGAAGGACACAGGCATCTCTTTTAAATGACTTCTAGAAGTTATGTTCCTTGAAGCAAAAGAAACTTTCTCTTTCCCTTATGACAGTGATGTAGGATCCAGAAGTACTTCCACCACCCTACTTCAAACAAGTGGAAATTTAGATTTGGAAAAAACCCTGGATTGCTAGTGTTTTCCTTTTCCTAGAGGCAATCTCTCTCTCAATCTCACTGGGCAAGAAAGACTAAACATGAATCTCGGTCACAAAGGTTGCTTTTACCCAGGGCCAGCACTTCCTGTCAAAGTCATAAACATACCTAGTCGCACCACCTCTCCACAGTCAGGATCGTGAGCGAGCTGTAACAACGTTTCTTCCACATCTCTGTTTTTCCCAGGAGGGTCCATAATATGACTTATTTGTTGCTGTAAGGTTTTGGGCAATGTCATCAGCTGAGTGAATTGTCCTTCTGGGCTTTTATCTATCTGAGGGGAAAAAAAAGACACTGTCTATGGAAAGTACTTCAACTTCTATAAATAGCCAAAAACAATGGTTTCCCTTTAAATCACACAGCAGCTGCTCTTTAAAATCACACAAACATATACACTCCCACATCTCAGACTCTGTAGCACGCTAAGGAGAAACTCTCTCTTCCTTTCTGAAGTGGAATGTGTAGGTGTTCAGGAGTCTAAGTCCCTTCAAAAAAGACAATTTGTTTTCTGCAACACTCCATTTCTACATGAGAAAAGAACGACTACTTTCAGTTTAAAAATTTCTACTTGTCTTAAATCCAGTAGTTAAAGGAAGTGGGGCTGCACCTAACATGCAGAGTGGCCCCATCAAATCCAGGCACTCAAATTAAAGACATTTTAAAGACAGGGAAACTGAGTAATATTCCCAAGATCATACAGTAGTAAGAGAGAGTAGGATCTGAAACTGTGCCTCCTGTCTGCAGCACCTTTTACATACAAGGCTGTATTTCACAAACTGTGGGAATAAATTGGTGACAAAGACTAACCTCATTCATCTTCTAATCCTCCAGCACAGAGCAAAGACTCAAAAGACACTGATTGAATGAGGGAATGAATAACTGAATCAATAAAATTTGTCATTATTTGTTCAACAGGAGGAAGCTGCACTAGTGGTTTCTGTACCCAACTTATTTTAAAATACATCAACTTGGAAGATAAACACAGAAATAAAACACCTATGAAAATACGTATCATACTTTACTTGGAAACCTTTGAATCAAAAGTAAGTCACAAAGGTGAGGCCAGAATTCAGCTTCCCTAACTCCCGGTCTCATATACTTTACTTCATGGAATTAAATTTGGAAAACAATTACATAAACATTGACCCCCTGCCAAGATGAAAACCAATGATACTTCCTTCAATAGCTCATCATGTTGTTTTCCAGGTAAGAATCTGTCTTGTATTCTTTTAATGAGTGTTTAGGTTTAGCTTCAATTAAAGGAACAGTAAGAAAAAATTAGACAAATGAATGTATTAAATTTTAGATTCAGATTCTCCAGATAAGATCAACTTTCTTAGTAATTAAAATTCATTTATTCTACTTTTTTACTTCCAACAAATATTTGAGTACATTCCAATGCATAGATTTTCTAGTTTTGTCTATAAAATCCATGTAAAGAAGAAAAATGCTATTATTTAGAGGCTTCAATAAAGGCAGAGGGCAGTTTTTACCCGAATATTTAGTATTTGTCATGAGCACGGCTCTAAATTCAAAGGCTCATCTTCTACTTAGTTTTGGCTATATACATGACAAAAAATGTACCTATTTCTGAAAGTATCCAAGAAATGACATTTATTAACTCATGTTATGGGTCCAAGTTCTCAGATTATTCATGCTTTACCTATGAAACTTCTAGGAATTCTGGAAATGCCAAAATGGCTTGAGTAATATGAAGAATTAGAAAATAATATTTGCCAATGCTTTCTCTTGAGGAAAAGAAATCACTGCAATTTTTACCAGAAAGCATGTATTTGAAGACAAAATATTAGGTGACATATTTCAATGAAATGCTAAATTCTGCCTAAAATTTCCTTAATCTTTAATTCTCATTAAGACATGAAAATGAAACCATTCAGTTAAATCTTGAGAGTCAAATTGCATTTTAAACATAGATATGGAAAAAGACCACATATTGCCTGATACCACTTATATGAAAATGTCTGGAATAGGCAAATCTATAGAGACAGAAAATAGATTTCTGGTTGCCACAGGCTGGAGAGAGGAAGGAAATGGGGAGTGACTGCTAGTGGGCACAGGGTTTCTTTTTGGGGTGATGGAAATGTTCTAAAATTCAATTGTGTGATGACTGCACAACTCTGTGAATATACTAGAAATCACTGAATTGTACACTTTAGAAGGGTGAATTTTATGATCTGTGAATTATATCTCAATAGTCATCTTTATTATTATTTTAAAGGCAGATATGGTCCCATGATAGTGCGTGTGTGGAATGCCACCCAGATGCTGCTTTCAGGACCAAAGTACTCATTCCCCCAGCTTCTGGGAAAGCCGGCCGAGCCCGTCTCCCAGAGCACCTCCCAGAACTGTCCTCAGCCAAAGGGCGCTGCCCAGATCCAGTGACTGGCAATACTGGAGTACAAAGGCCTGGCTGGCCTCTCTGCCTTGAGTCGGGACAACTCTGAAGGCCCATCTAGCTCCAGAGCTTGGCCATGGATCAGATGAGGCCTTTATTTCAACTCTGCCCAGTCCTGATCTTACACAATTGGTACTAGGAGTGGTCCTAGAAAACAGAAAACTTGATATGTTACTTTACTCTTTTCTTATGTTTAAAATAGTTCCTATTTTTTTCAAGGTCCCTTTTCAATACTAAAAATTCCTTTAATCTGTTATTCAATACAATGTTAGTTGCCCCTATTGTTTGGAAGAGAAAGAGCAAAAAAGTAAAATACAGTGTTCTTTATGTTAAATAAAAAAAACACTGCAGTTTCTATAGTCAAAAACAAATCTTAAACCCAAGTGAGTTACTTTTCTCAAAGGGAAGATTCTTTGATTTTATTTTCAAACTCTTAAGAATATTATTTTTTAAAATGTTTTGATAACAAATAAAGTTTTTTGGGGGGTATTAGAAAGAAAAATTCCAAGACATAATAAACCTAAGTGAGGGTGAGGGAGAAGCAAGCTTCAGAATAATATGTGTAAGTATGAGCCCATCTATGTAAAACAAAATATTCCAAACTCTATATGCATGTATATATGTATAAATATATTTAAAAATGCATAGAGAAAGATCTGGAAGAATGTACACCAAACTGTCAGGTTACCTGATGGGGAGAAGGGAGGACAAATGGATTGCAATGGAAAGAAGGTAATCTGAAGTTTTATTTTCATCCATTCTTGACTGGTAATTCATGTCATAGCAATAATTTCAAATAGTCAAAAAAAGACATACATGGTGGAAAATAATATTCTCTCCCACTTCTGCCCCTAATTACCTTCCCAAAGGTGATCCCTTATTACAAATTTTTTGTGTAGTAATAGTTAGCTTATTCTAAGTATACAGAAGCATATGTTTATATACAATATTCATTTTCTAAAATATAAATATTGTCACACTATTCATACTGTTATACCCCTTATACTTTTCCTCCCTGCTTAACTATATACTTGGATTAGCATTCGTGTTAGTATATATTTTGCTACCTACTATTCCAAATAAGGATGGTCTGTAATGGTGATTCCCTCAGGGTGGTCTGAGGACCCCCTGTACCCCTGAGAACCTTTTCAGGTGTCCACAAGGTTTTCCTTTCTTTCCTAAATACATGATCGGTGTAAGGCTAGGTTTCCTTCTTATACTGCAACCAAAACAACATATTGCAACAGACGGAAGGCCGAAACAGTTATGAAGATACAGCTGATTTTTCAGATTTGAAAAAATTATAAAAAAAATGCCACTATTCTCAGTTACTTTTTTTTGGTTAAAAATCAGTTATTTTTCCTAAAAATACATGACCTCTGCTACCAAGTAATGGATTATTTTTTAATTAATTAATTAATATTTTAATTTCTCATATGGTAAATATTGATAGATATGACCCAATACAAACAAAAGGTCTTTGGTGTTACTAATAATTTTTAAGAATATAAAATGGTCCTGAAACTAAAACATTTGAGAACTACTGGTCTATGGTCCACTACTGTTAGATGTTCTGATAAGTGATGTGACAAATAATCCTTGTGCACAATCCTTTTTGCTTTTCGTTATTTTATCTGTATCGATAGACATTGTCAAACTGTTCTTACGAACCTTTTAAAAAACAGATGCCAGGGCCCAACCACAGAACTAATAAGAATCTCATATGGATATGAATTTTTAAAAAGCTCCTGTGGTTTTTTGTTTTGTTTTGTTTTGTTTTGAACAGACAGCCAGGGTTAAGAACTACTAGTTTAAATCATAAAGCAGGACCATATCCATAGTAGTGTTGACCTGAACCAGAGTTTAAACTTTGGTTTTAAAGTTGGTTAATCAATATATACACAGCCTCCAAAAATATCGTTAACTAGAAGGATATAAATTACAGAATTGTTAGAATACTTAGAAACAATGTAAGTGATTTTCCATACATAGTTTACCTCGAGTTGGCCCTGCTGGGTTTTGTACACCACTTGGGGATTCTCCTGTAGAATGCTGCCATAGAGCTCACGGAAGTGCTCTACGTTGGGCTTCACAATATTCAACACTTTTTTCTTATCCTCTCCAAGCACCATCCGGAAGTCACCTAGTTAAAAACAGAAAAAAATAAAAGCAGGTCCTCCACTGAAAAGTCACACTCTGATCATGAAAGAGAAACTCCAAGTTGATTCCACACTAGTTTAGCCTGATAGGATCCTTCATTAAAGCATTTATCTCTCCCCCTTAAAACCGTCAATACGTAAGTTACCCAAGGGATGATGGGTACTTTTGGGGAAAAAGACAGGACAGGTAGACGACTAATTTCAAATCATAGAGCCTTTTATGCCAGTTAAAATGCAGTTTACTAAATACAAAAAGTTATCATTGAGAAGCTGGGATTATTAAATTTTTAGAAAGGCTTATTTTATTTCTTATTTTGCCCACAAAGAGGCTTCTGTACTCATAAACTTTCACTTATGTATGAAACTCTGCCTTTGACCAATCGAGATAGAAGCTGTCCTTTATCACCTTAGATTTGTCCTTGCTTTGCCCCCTTGATGTCTGCAGGAGGGATTTTGAGGTGCTTTATGCACATTGTTAACCTTGTTATGTTTGAAATGGGCAAGAGCCGCATTAAAAGTCCTAGTAAGAAGAGGTTTGCATTTAGGATGAAATTGAAAGCAGATACAACTTTTTAAATTGCCAAATGGTGAGAAATGAGAAATGCTGCATTTGCCTACAGAATCAATTGAGCACCAAAATATATAATTCTGAAGGGCAAAGGGCAGCTTTTGCGTGTGTTTGTATGTGTGTGTTTTCAATGGAGAAATACATAATTTGTTTACAAAATAGCTGTTGAAAAATATAAGGAGTACAGGTACTATAAAACAAAGCAAATTCCAGTCATGAGACACTATGTTCATCATGCGAAAGCAACAGTCTGATATCCAGGTTATGAAAACTAGAATTAAAAAGTCACTAAACAGAAAAATGGGGATAAAAATTAAATGAAAAATAGGATGGAATGGGGGGACGATTTTGGGTGTTCTTTTTTACTTTTTTTTTTTTTTTTTTTCTTATTCTGATTCTTTCTGGTGTAAGGAAAATGTTCAAAAATAGATTGGGGTGATGGATGCATAACTATATGATAGTACTGTGAACAGTTGATTGTACACTATGGATGATGGTATGGTATGTGAATATATCTCAATAAAACCGAATTTAATTTAAAAAAAAAGTCACTACACAGAAAAGGTCCACTTTTCAAAGAGCAGCTTTTAAAAGCAAATGAAAATTGTTCTACCTATGCCACTGACAATCATCTGCAAGACATGGAGAAAAAAGGGTGATAATATGGAAAAACTTGAGTGAATGGCTGTTTGGCCAATGCTAATTTTAAAGACACTGGACCCATGTAAGAGAATCTCCAAGGCTTAGCTTGGTGAAAGCAATACAGCAGAAACCTGTCTTGGGGCCGGGATGGTTAGATAGATAGGCGTTAGGTCTGTCCAGGGGAGTAGAGAGGTGGCAGGTGTAGGCAGACTCCTCAGCTACTAAGGAATCCCCTATGACAAGGTAGTGACATAATTTATCACACAAACTAGGCATCTTTGAGAGTGAAGGGGGCACTATGAATAACGACAGCAGGCAGACGTACAAACCAGGCCATATGCTCACCCTTACCAATTTCTCTTCTTTGGAGGGTAGAAAGGATCACTAAGATTATTATTTATCATAACAGATTTTTCCTAAATTGTTGGCTTTGTTTTTTTGATGGGGAGTGGGGAGAGAGAGGAGGAAGATACCTAAATGGTATGTTCTTCAGTAATGAATAAAATACACTGGGTTTTTAAACTTCAGAGGACCAAGTCACATTCCAATCTGGTGAAAAAGCATCTGGGGACAGCAAGCTTAAGAAAAACGGATTACCAACCCAATGGCAAAATTGAAAATTAAAAAATGGAACCTAATCTTTATGTAGATGAGGTCTGATCCAGGGAGTGAGCAAAAGTGAGTCCAAGTCTCCTGGAGGCTACTCTTACACACACTTCAGCTCGATATTCCAAATGGCCACAGCATGCCAGGCCCAAATCAACAGGAGTCCCGAAAACCCTAAAGAATACCCTGATCCCTATCTGAGACTCTATGGAAGTTTCACTCACTAAGTTTATTTTTCAGAAACTTAAATCCTCTAGAATGTTCCTATGCCAGATAAGTCCCAAAACCCAGAGCCAACAGCCTCTTCAAGAACATTAACCAGATGCATCCTTCCCCAAAATGTCAATACCCCTTTTCAATATGAAACAGGGTGGTCACTACCCAGATATCCCTGAATATTGAGACAGTGATCAAACAAGAGGGAGAAGTAGCAACAGACAAGATAGAATTTAACAAATGATTATAAATACTGAATCTTTATATAAATATTTTATCTTTTTTAGTCGGTAGGGTATTAGAACAGCTAGAAGAAAATAACTGAAATGGTGGAACTGTAACCCATAACATTCTTTGAAATTTGCTCTGCAACTACTTGGTAAATAGTACTTTGAAAGTTATCACTTTTCTGTTATATATTTCACAATAAGGAAATAACTGAAATTGTGGAACATTTTTTGAAATTTGTTCTAAAACTACTTGTTAAATCATACTTAGAAAGTTACCACTTTTCTGTACATTATATTTAAAATAAAAAATGTTTAAAAAAAAAGTGAGTCCCAGTCATAACAAGCTGTTCAAATATGGATGAACTGTTTTTATACTATTGTTTAAAAGGGGAAAGAGTCACACAGTCAAAAACTGGAATGACTGCTATTGAGGGGGTGGGGAATTGGTCCTTTCACGTATTGCTGTTGACATCATAACTGCAATACAAACTAAATACAAAAAGTTATCATTGAGATAATTTACTACTTCTAGAAAGCAGTAAATCTAGAAGCCCCATCACTGAAGAGCAAGCCCAAAGAAATAAACCAAAACAGGGGTTAAGAGGTAATGATTACTGAGCACTCAGTAAGTGCTAGGCACAGCTCCAAGTGCTCTCTCTGTATTGCCTTGTTTAATCCACACGGCTACCCAATCAGGTAGATGTTATTCTTATCCCCACTTAGCATGACTAGGCAACAAAAATCCAGAGATTATGTACCCTTTCTACGATTTCCAGGTAGTAAGTGAATACACTACATACATAAAACTTCATTGCAGCACTATTTGTAATACAGAAATATTGGAAGCAACCCAAATGTCCAACTGGAGGATGAATCAGCTATCAATACCCATCCTATGGAACAGTGTGCAACTATTAAAAAAATAACAGTACAAACACAGCAAGATAGAAAATGGTCATAAAATAATGTGCAGTAAGGAAACAGGATACCAAGTTGAATGTACAAGAGAACAACTTTGTGAAAAACAGGAAAAACAAGACAAAGGGAATACATAAACATGGCTATTTTTGTTCTAATAAAATACACATGTATTGTGGGCTTTTTGTGTGCTTTACATTTGCTATCTCATTTAATCCTGGCAAAGCCCCACAAAGTAGGTTCTATTATTTCCGGTTTTACAGAGAAGAGACGTGAGGTGCAGAGACAACATGTCCAAGGCCCAATTTGCCTCTCGGCATTAGAGCTTTACTCAACTTTGTAATTTTCCTCCATTGCCCTTTATACTGTGATGTTGGTACAGTATGTCTAGCATTTTCAACCACACAGGATACACAGACATGATCACTTGCAAATGTGAATGGGGTGGCGGCTGGGATAACTTTCAATTATGTGAATCCTTACACTTTATTTAGAGCCTATAAATTGAGTCTATTAATTTTTGAAGTCCCTGCCCCCTACCTCAAAGAATGAAATGTCACAAAACTGAATCCAAGAAGGCTGACCCTGAAGTGAAAGTTCTGTTTGTACCACAGGTGAGTTTTTTGGTATTTTTTTTTTTTTTTGCATTGAAAATCAATTTTTACTTTCTTCTTGTTTTTTTCCCTTAATACTGTAGAGTCATAAGTTTTTTTTCCCTAGAATAACAAATATCATAAAATTACAAAACCAAAACAAAGGAATAAGAAAAAACAAATATCCTAGAATTACTTCCAACATGTTCCTATTCTACCCCAAGAAAATACAGACTATAACCCAGGAAAGGAATAAGAAAAACAGATAACCTAAGATAACTACATTTCTGTGAACTTGTTCCTACCATACCCACCAGAAATTAACAAACCATAGTCATTCCTGAGCATTCCCAGAACATTAAATTTACCCACGATAACTTATTTGTTCTTATTAGATTATCATTCCCCCTTCACTAATTGCTATCTATCGCTAGGTCCCCTACATTCTACATTATAAACCATTTATTTTACACTTTTCTGTGTGTATTTCTCTTTTTGTGCCTGGCTTATTTCGCTCAGAATTATGCCTTCAAGGTTCATCCATGTTGTCATATGTTTCACAATATTATTCCTTCTTACTGCCGCATAGTATTCCATTGTGTGTATATATGACATTTTATTTATCCACTCATCTGTTGAAGGACATTTGGGTTTTTTCCATCTCTTGGCAATTGTGAATAATGCTGCTATGAACACTGGCGTGCAGATACCTGTTCGTGTCACTGCTTTCAGATCTTCCGGGTATATACCAAGAAGTGCAATCGCTGGATCGAAGGGTAACTCTATACCTAGTTTTCTAAGGAACCGCCGGACTGTCTTCCAGAGTGGCTGTACCATTATATACACAGCTGAGTTTTAAATATTTGGGTCATTCCTTCTCTTCCTGTATATTCCATAAAAAGTTCCTAAATTTTAGAAGGTAACTTTCTGAGAGAACTGTATTTTATCAAAATGTAAAAGGCAAAATAATTCAAATACCCTCCCAAAAGAACAACTGCATCCCAGAATTAAAGGGCTTGGAAAATACAATGGCCTCATAATGGGTGCAGGGTTTCTGTTGGGGTGATGGGAAAGTTCTGGTCATGCAAGGTGGTGAAGGTAGCACAGCATTGTGAAATGTGATGAATCCCACTGAACCGTATGCTTAGGAGGGGCTGAGATGGGAAAGTTTATGTTGTATATGTGTCCACAATTAAAAAAAGAGAAAGCGAGAGAGAGAGAGACTAAAGAGACAATTAAGTGCAATACATGACAATTAAATGCAATAAACGATCCCAGACTGGCTCCAAAAATAGAGGAGAAAAAACCCAAAAGGACTTTATTGGGATGTATGAAATAATTGGAATGTAGACTGCAAGCTTTCTATCAGTATTAAATTATTAACCTTGATAACTGCACTTAAGGTGCTTACTTAAGTGGATATGCTTATTTTTAGGAAATGTACATGCAGTTTTAAGTGTTCAAGGAGCATGAAGTATGTATACAATCTACTCTCAAATGTTTAGAAAACAGACAGAGCGATCCAACAAATGTGGCAAAATGCTAAAAGTTGGCAAATCTAGGTATCTGGGTAGGGGTATTTTGGAGTTCTCTTTCCGGGTTTTGCAACTGTCCTTTAAGGTTGAAATTATTTCAAAACTAAAAGTTAAAAAAATATTCTGGTCTGTCAGAGAACAGGATGAGGTCTTATCTCTCTAGCTCTGCTGCTCCTGTGCACTGCCTGGCACCTGGAAGGAACATCAATAAATGTCTGCTGAACTGGATTTCTCCACTGCTGTGCAGAACTAGCTCAGCCACAGGGAGCAGTACACAAACAGGCTGGTTACCAGTTTCTTCACAACAAAATGAGTAGAATCGTGGGCACAGTGTGAAACAGCATCTGATCATACAAATCAATTTTTCTTGCCTCCAGAGATATGTCTGCAACAAAACACAGGGATTGAGAGAAGCTGACTGCTGACTTTTATGTCTCTATGGATGGATTTAACTCTTGATGCCAGAGAACTGCTAGTATAATACAATGGGCCACAAAAAGGGTAATTTCTCTTTGACTTTGAAACAAGTCAAACTCAGAAGCTCACATACCACCTGCAGCGGGCTCGCTCTGTGATTCTGCCGCCCGCAAGTGAAGGATCTCTTTATGAACGTGGGAATGTGAGGCGCTACATGGTCCAGAGGAAAGGCCCTGGCTTTCAAGTCTGCCGATAGCCCAGCATGATTTGAGGCAAATGTACTTACCCTTTCCCAGTCAGTTTCCTTCTCTGTAAAATGGCTCTAACAATCGTACTCACCTCACAAGGCTGCTTTTGGATTCAAATGAGCTAAGGTGTCAGAGAATGCTTTGTAAGTAGTAAAGCAAATATCATTGTTGTTATGATGTATATACAGGATGCGTCAGGGAAGGGGTAGAGGAAGCTCTGGGTCTTTGAAGATAATAATCACCAGGTAACTTGTTTTCCCTCTTAAACTAATTGCAATACAGCTGCCATTTCAGTTCCATAAATATTTGAGTGGCTACTAGGGGCCAGTAGTGGTACTAGACTTGGCGAGTCAAAGATTTAGGTTCTACCCCAGGCAGCAAATAGACTTGAAACCAGATCATCTCAATGCAGCGTGACAGCGTACAGATCACAAAAGTAGGCACCTCTCATGTGGTAATGTTTAAGAACATCGGCCCAAACTGAAGGCTGATATGCCAAAATAATCCTCATCTTTTAACAGCTTTATTGAGATATAATTGAGATATAACTGAGATATAACATACCAAACAACCCACTCATTTAAGGTGTACATTGTGTTGGTTTTTAGTATATTGACTAATATACTTCGTATACTTGTGCACCATTGAGCCAATCTAATTTTAGAATATTTTTATCCTCCACTCACCAAAAGAAACTCCATACCCTTAGCAGTTATTCCTCATCTCTCTCCACCCCACCCGCTCTGTCCTAGCCCTAGGCAAACATTAATGTACTTTCTGTCTCTACAGATTTGCCTATTTTGGACATTTCATAACATGGAATCATATAATATATGGTTTCTGTGATGTTTAGCATAACGTCTTCAAGGTTCATCCACACTGTAGTATGTATCAGAACTTTGTTCCTTCTAAGGGACAAACAATACTCCATTGTATGGATAGACCATGTTTTGTTTATCCATTCATCAGTTGATGATATTTGGGTTATTTCTATTTTTTGGCTATCATGACTAATGCTGCTATGAACATTCATGTACAAGTTTTTGCATGGATGTATGTTTTTACTTCTCTTGGGTATTTACCTAGGAGTGGAACAGATGGATCATATGGTAATTCTATGTTTAACATTTTGAGGAACTTCCAAACTATTTTTCCAAAGTGGCTCTACCATTTTACATTCTACTAGCAACTTATGAGGATTCCAATTTCTCCATGTCCTTGTCAACACTCTTTATTATCTTTTTTATGATAGTTAACCTAGTGAGTGTGAGACGTGGTATCTCTGTGGTTTTGACTGGCATTTTTCTAATGAATAATGATGTGTATCTTTTCATATTTATTGGCCATTTGCATACATTCTTTGGAGAAAGGTCTATTCAAATACTTGGCTGTTTTTTAATTGGATTGTCTTTTATTATTGAGTTCTAAGAGTTCATTATTCTTTATATACAAATTCCATATTATAATATATATGATTTATAAATACCTTCCATTCTGTGTATTGTCTTTTCACTTTCTTGAAAGTACTGTTTGCAGCATAAAACTTTTTAATTTTTATGTAGTCTAATTTATTTATTGTTTTCTTTTGTTTTTACGTTTGTTGTCCTATCTAAGAAACCACTGCCTCTTCGGGTCACTCTTCTAAGAGTTTTATACTTACATTTAGTCTATGATCCATTTTGAGTTAATTTTGGGTATGGTGCGAGTTAGTGGTCAAACTTCACTCTTTTGTAATGTGGAAAATAATATTTATTTTAAAAAATGGCCAAAGCAGTAAGTCTAGGAGGCAGTATAATGCACCATTCAAAATGGATCCTCAAAAATATCTCCATAGCTGCAAAAAGACACCACACTGCACTAACTCACAAGTGGAAAAAAACGGAATCATAGTAAATGGCTGATGCACTTAATTAAAACAAAACAAAACAAAAACCCAACTGAATCACTTCGTCTTTTCCACACTTTAAAGAACACAAAATGGATGAGTGTAGGTGATAGGGAAAGGGAGGAACCAGGTTCACTACAATATTGGTTCAGGCAGGAAACAATATCACAATCATTCATTCATTTAGCAAACAGTCACCAAATATTTACGGAGCACCCAGGACGTGTCAGGCACTTTTGTAAGTGCTGGTTATATGGTGAGCAAAACAAGACAAAATCCCCACCCTCCACATCCTAGTGAAGGAACAAAGACCAAAAACAAAATAAAACGAAACAAAACCCACAACATACAAAATACATAGTAGGTCAGATGATGGTAAGTGCTATGGAGAATAATAAAGCAGGGAAAGTGGACAGGGAGACCTGGGGCTTGGGGCCAGGGAAAAGCTCACAAATAAACCAGGAGACAGAACAGAGACTTAAAGGAGATTCAGGGCTGAGCCACGTGGCTCCCTGGTTCCAGTATGGACCATGAATGACAGCCGCTACCACAAGTCTTTCTAAAAAAAAGTGAGGGTTGAGAGCAAGGGTTCTAGAAACAGACTGCCTGGGTTCAAATCCCAACTCAGCACTAGCTATGCAACAAGCCACAGGAGCCAAAGCAAGCCACCTGACTTATCTGGGCTTTAGTTTCCTCAACTGGAAAATGGGAGCAATAATAGTAACTAGTTCAGACATTTCCAGGATTAAATGAGTTAATACATGTAAAACATTTAGAATAGTAGCTGACACAAAGTAAGTAATCCACAAACTGTTAGATATTATTAAGGCTAATATCCCTTCAGAAGCGTTGCCTTCTCAAGAATTAGCAACTGACCACTCAGTACAAAGAATTCCAACAAAGGCTTTGGCAAAAGCTCAAGCTTGCTGAGCTTAAAGAAATATGCTTTTGAATTCCTGAACTATTCGACCCAAATATGCAGGTCATCCAATGATACCACTTGCTAAGTTTCAGGTGGTCTGACTGTTAAGGAAATAAATCTGAAGAATTTCACTCCAGAGGGGAAGTTTCTTTACTGGTCTTTACCAGGATCCAGAAAGGGGGATGTTTACTCACACTTTAGAGTGTTGGCACACATTTCTATTTTTTTTCCAAGAATCACGCAGCAGGCAACTTTCTCACTGCTTTGTCTTATTCCTAGAAGTAGCTGAGCCTGTGTTCATACAATCTGGCTTTGAAAGAAACCCATTTTGTCTTAGAGAATGCTCAAAAAGTGTTTCTCATTTCTAAAAGACCTTAAAGGGCCAAATGAATTGGGGCTGTCATATTTCAATCCGCCTGATCAAAATATTCTAATTTTGACATGCATTATTTGTCAACATGTAATAAGTTTTATAATTCTTATAACTGACAACATAATTCCACTTCAGAAAGGCTATCCAATGAAGTGAGGGGCCCCCTTCCCACGCCAAAGTAATTTGCACGAAGCAATTTGCAACACTTAATGAAACAGTGATGAACAGCGCTAACCTAAGTATTCAGCAATCTCTGAATGATTGAGCAAAAATGGCATATCAACCTGAGGAAAACCCATGTAGCCAAGAATAACACAAAAATAGTAATAAATAATAAAAGCAATCATTTTCTGAGCACAAACTATTAGCCAGGTATGATGCTTATATATATTATCTCATTTAAAACCTCATCATGAGATAGAAACAAGGAAACTAGCGGCTCCAAAAGGTTAAAGCAGCTGTATAAAGCTGGTATTCAAATGCAGGTCTGTTAGTCTATTATATCAAGTGGCTTTGTTGATACAAACAAACATCTATCTAAAAGAATAATGACTAACAGTAATTGAACATTTATCACGTGCCAAGACTGTGCTAAGCACATGTATGACCTAATTTAATCTGTAAAAAAACCCACTTTAGAGATGAAGAAATTGAGTCACAATAAAATAAGGAATTTGCCCAAAGCCACAAAGTTAGTGGGACAGTTAAGATTTGAACTAAGACTGTCTGCTCTAGGGCCCCGGATTTAAAACTTCACTATGCTGCCTCCCAAGAAGTGACATGAGATGTTTAAAAAAAAAAAAAAAAAAAAAAATAGGGCAAGGCACTCCAATAGGATGCACATGCACTGTCAAAGATCAGAAATTTAAATAGCTAAGGGTTTAATGTTGATTACTTTTTTTCATGTGAAGTGGCTTTCTTCATTGAAGTACTGCTGTTTCAAGCCCTCATCACCCTTTCCACTGTTCATCTCTCTGTCCATCCATCCAGCATTTTTTTTTTGATAGATGATGAATAGCAATACTTTTAATATATATAACATATTTTTTTTTTGGCATAAGCTTTTTTTTTTTTAATCTTCATTTTATTGAGATATATTCACATACCACGCAGTCATACAAAACAAATCGTACTTTCGATTGTTCACAGTACCATTACATAGTTGTACATTCATCACCTAAATCAATCCCTGACACCTTCATTAGCACACACACAAAAATAACAAGAATAATAATTAGAGTGAAAAACAGCAATTGAAGTAAAAAAGAACACTGGATACCTTTGTCTGTTTGTTTCCTTCCCCTATTTTTCTACTTATCCATCCATAAACTAGACAAAGTGGAGTGTGGTCCTTATGGCTTTCCCAATCCCACTGTCACCCCTCATAAGCTACATTTTTATACAACTGTCTTCGAGATCCATGGGTTCTAGATTGTAGTTTGATAGTTTCAGGTATCCACCACCAGCTACCCCAATTCTTTAGAACCTAAAAAGGGTTGTCTAAAGTGTGCATAAGAGTGCCCACCAGAGTGACCTCTCGGCTCCTTCTGGAATCTCTCTGCCACTGAAGCTTATTTCATTTCCTTTCACATCCCCCTTTTGGTCAAGAAGATGTTCTCCATCCCACGATGCCAGGTCTATATTCCTCCCTGGGAGTCATATTCCACGTTGCCAGGGAGATTCATTCCCCCCATCCAGCATTTATGTATAGAGCACTTACTCTGTGCCAAGGCAATGTTCTAGAGGCTGGGGGCACAAGAGTGAGAATACAGATACTGTCCTAATTATTACCCCTAGCAGGCTCTTCTGTCTGGACTGCTCTTTCCAAGGCTCTTCAAATCCACTGGTACTCAGCTCAAATGTCACCTCCTAGCAAGCCCTCCCCTGGTCAAACACTAAAGTAAATCACAGGTACCTTCCCCCACTACCTGAGTGCCGCCACTTGTTTGCTATCTGACCTCTCAACAAGGACCATGCCTGCCTTATTTATTTCCTTCCTCCAGGAGGGCTTACAAGAGTGCTGGCAGAGGGGGGCTCTCCTGACTATTTGCCGAATGAATGAAACTGCTTCCTGTTTCTAGTCTCTCCCTCCATGGTGCTGACAAAACTATCTTTCCACAACAACAAATTTCAGACTCTCTTGCAATGCCTGCTACAAGTTGTCAAAGTCCAATCTCTTTCAACCCAGCATGCCAGGCACTGCCTAACCTAGCCCTGGCTTAATCTCTTCTCCAAAATACCACAAGAGGCTGTGCAGTTGAAGGTTACGAGTGTGAGTTCAAATTTTAGCTCCACCCCTTATTAGATGAGTGACTTTAGACAACCTCCCTGGACCTCAGTTTTCTCATCTATAGAATGAGGCGATGATACAACACCAAAATTTTGAAGGTTAAATTAGTTATTATGTCAAAAGTATTGAGAGCAGTTTCTGGCACACAATTATAAACGTTACTTTTTCCTGAAATAACCCTTGGATTTCCTTTTCATCAATCTACGCCTTCTTCCCTAAACAAGCCATGTTCTTTCACACCCCTCTTTGCCTTTTTAGCATGTGCTGTTTTTCTAACATGGATTCACTCTGCCTGCATGTATTTATTAATGTGAAGTTCCTTAAAGCAGAAATCCTATATTTAGTTGTTTTATAGAGTACAGGATTACTGATACACTTAATCAACACTAAACCAGGATCAATACATAAAATTAGATGTTTCTATAGTTTGCATTTACATAACAAAGTTCAAGGTGATCCTTTCAAGTTAACTTGGTTTTACATTCTGTTTACATAAATGCTGACTTCTAAGAATAAATGAAGTCTGTAAGTTTTCTCCTCCCCAACTTTGCAGGCTCTCAGCCTCCACCTACTCCTTTCTCACCCACCACTCACGACAATGATGCCATAAATACTGGCCCCAGGGACAGTCAAAGTGATCTGTGGATGCCATGTAAAAGTAAGGGGCTATTATTACTGCTATTAATTTTGACGGATCTTGCCTCTACCAGTGATTACCAGCAGGAACTTGACCCAAAACATGGGGAGACACTCATTTCTGTTCTGTTTCTTCAAGGTTAGGGAAGACATATTGTCTCTCAACTGGAAACAGATGGAAAAAAAATATCAGTTATAAGTAAAAATGACATCGGTGGGTATTTTGAAGTCTAAAGTATTCTGAGGAAATGGGAGGTTTAGGCGGTTTGGTGAAGGGAAAGAATCCAAGCAATTCAAAGATATTGAGTTCTCAGAAGCCTTGAGAAGGCCAGGGGAAACAGTTAAGGAAGGAGGCAGTCAAGCACAGACCATACCTTCCAACACACTGTCTGGGGCAAGTCTCATACCTATGAAAGATGTCTACCCACAGGGCCTAGATCCTCCTGTACTCTCAGTACTCTAATCTAGTTCCATCATCTTGTTGACTAAGTAGCTATTTACTAGTGTCCTGGTTTAGGAACAGCCAACATATATAATGCTACTTCAATGGGAAAATGCATTCCAAATCTAAACAACTGCCTTATAGAAGACTTTTTGGAAAATGTCTCATCCGTAAGCGAGGGACTGAAGAGAACTGAAATCACATCCCTTAAGAGGATTTGCCAGGTACTGTGTAGCAAGTTTTGCAGCAAAAGAAGCCAATCTCACTGAAGCGAGTAATGTAGGATACTTGGCCAAATTCTCAGATTCAAATCTGGCAAAGGCAAGAAATAACACAATGGCAAGAAAGAAAGAGAGGAATGGGAGAAACTGGAAACTGAGAAAGTTGAGTCAGACAGACCAATTCAGTTTCTCTGATTTCTACCCCCATTAGCCCATGGCTGGCTTCTTATCACTCTTCAGCCCTTAGGTCACATTTCCCCTCAGAGGGTTTTCCCTGACTATTCCTTGTAAAGTTTCCCCACCCTCTGTACCTGTCTATACTTTCATCCTGATTTACGTTCTTCTCTTCACAGCACTTACCACTATCTGAAATGACCTTATTGCTTCTTTATTGTCTGTCTCTCCCTACAAAAATGGAACCTCCAAGAGGCGTTTCACTTAGGTCATGCTCTCCAGTGTATACTTAGGGCCCAAGAAAGGGTATGGTACATGGAAGGCACACAATAAATATTTTGTTAAATAAATAAATAGGGCCATTGTGTGAGGATTAAATGATGGAGTAAATCTCTACCTACCTACCTACTTATCTATCTATCTATCTATCCGGTGGTTGGTACAGTGCTGCTATACAGTAGACCTTAAAAAGTATTATAAGAGAAGGAAAACAACAGAAGATACTGCTATTAGTCAGCAATTATTCACTGAACATCTTGCACATGTCTTGCAATGTGGGAGAAAGTAGGAGTATAAAATATGATCCTTCCATGAGGGTAAAGCCAAAATTAGTGAAAGGCTACAAATAGGTGTAGGCAGTTAAGTCATTAGATAAACCTTTGTTTGTCGATGTTTAGAATTTCTAGAGAACCCCTAGATCCCCCTAACACTACAAAATGTTGAATACATGGGAAAAAATGGAGGGGTGGCAAAGTAGAAAACATCCCACATCTTCTCCTGCACCTTCATAAAGGCTTCCAGTCTCTTTTTCACTCTAGTGAAGTGATGCCCCCTTTCCACTCATTGTATGCAGGGCCGTTTATTCTGGTACCCAGCCATGCCACTTTTTGTTCTTCTACCTTTTGCTGAGAGCAGGGATAGTGCCACGTAAAGCCAGAAGCAGCAACAAGAATGAGGTTATTTCACTTCTTTTCTCTCCAGTGCTGCAATTACAGCCTTGGCGGTACTAGACACATTTTGGAAAGAAGACTGAGGACAAGACCTCTAAAATCGCTTTTGGCATTAAATTTCCATGAAACCTTATCTTACCTGGGACTCAGAGAATGAGTCAACTGCTTTTGAGCCTAGGGTGGTTTGTCTCATACTTAAAAGTTGGGAAAGAGGGTATTTACTTAAGACAGTAATTTTCAAACTTTTTTTAAGTAGCAGATCCCTTTTTTGTAATGAAATCTTACCTGCAACCTCAAGATATTAGATAAATGTGGTGCTCCTCTGGTTCAGAAAGAGTGAGGGGCCAGGGACTCTATACTTTCAGCCTCCCCCTTGCCTTTCTGATGGAGCCCCTGACATGTCTCAGGAAAACAACTGGTTTAAGGGGAAAGGGAAAGGAAGTTAATGTTTAGATAGATAGATAAATGGGGAAGAAAGGAAAGCTTTCACTTACTATGGAAGAAGTGGAGTTGGAAAATCACCACTTTGTAACCATGATAGCAAAGACTGGTTTAAGCAAGAATCATCAATGGAAGCTAAATCCAGGAGGGAAAGTTTGATAGAAAGCAAGATCTTCACATGATCCTCCAATGTTTCCCCATACATGGTTTATAAGGGGGAAAACATTACCGGACTGTATACACTTCAAAAATGTGAATGTTATGGAGACAAAGAAAGGCTGAGGAACTCTTCCAGATTAAAAGATAAAAGAGACATGGCAACTCAGTACAAAAAATGATCTTAGACTAGAACATGTACTTGAGAGAAAAAAATGTTATAAAGGATGTTATTTGGACAACTGACATTTAGAATACAGACTGTTAATTTGATAAAAATATTGTGTAAGTATAAAACTTCCTGAATTTGGTTACTACTGTGGTTATATAAGAGAATGTCCTTTTCTTAGGAAACATATGCTGAAGTATCATGGCCTACAGGGGACATGATATATGCAACCTATTCTCAAATGGTTCAGAAAAAAATAAATAATACTAGTCTTTACATATATAGAGAGAGCAGCACCTAGGAACTTGTTAGAAATGCAAATTTGGGGGCCTCACCTGCAACCTGCTGTCAGCTATTCTGGAGATCAGGCCCAGAAATCTGTGTTTTTAACAAGACTTGCAGATAATTCTGATGCATGGCTAAAGTATGCAAATCATTGATACAGAGAGAATGATAAAACAAATGTGTGACATGTTAAAAATTGGTGACTGGGTAAAGGGTATATAGGAGTTTTCTGTATTACTCTCAAATCTTTCCTGTAAGTCTGATTTTTTTAAAAGTAAAAATTAACACTAACAATGCCCAAAAGATTAACTCAGGACATATTATGGAGGGATGAGGACAGGCGAAGACCTTGGAAGTGAGGAGGCAAATCCCGGGGTTATTGCTGTAATTTACACATGAAGTGACGAAATTTCAAACTACGAATGTTGCAACTCCACTGCAGAGTGAGGAGCAGGGTATCTGCATGGTCTTCAAATAACAAATCTCCTTTTATGCAGAAAATACGGGCAGCAACTCTACTAACCTGAATAAGAGAGTCCGGCAATCTCTGTAAAGAGCTCTTCTTCAGAGAAGCTTTCAGGGAGCATGAGGATAGCAGCAGTCACTGCACTCTTCAGATTTTTATCCAGGGCTGACCTAAGAGTGACATTCTCATTCAGTGCTACAATTTTCACCTGAAAAAAGCAAAACATTTGGAAGAGAAAATGCAGAAGTGGAGCACTGCTCAAGCTGTAGGTTTACACACATATTGGAACTGTCTCAAACTCTTAGCATAGAAGATCCTGGATTAGGCCCGTGGACAAGAAATAATTATTATTCTAATAAGCAATCCCAGTCTCCTGTTTCATACCAAAGTCAGGGAAATTATGACACAGGAAAGGATCGAAATGCCAATGAAAGTAAAATAAATAATCCTTTTAAATGAGGAAACTCACCATGGGTTTTGAAACAGAAGTCCAGCAAATGGAATTTTCTAATATTTTAATTACTTTCCAATCTTATTGCTCTTCACTTAATTCTCTGGTGGGCAAAGGCATTTTACTTTATTTGGAAGTCATCTGTGTTTATGCCTATAGGTAACTTGGACAGTCTATGCTCTCTTTTATGATTTCTCGATAGGCTGATTTTGAACTTAAGGAAAAAGAAAAGAAGATCAACTGAAGTGTAAAGAGCCTGGGTTTTGGAGATAGTTCTGGGTTCAACTCCATACTGGCTGTGTGAGTTTGGGCAAATTACCTCACTTTTCTAAAACTTAAGTCCTCATTTATAAAATGGGAATAATAGACTGGTATCAAAGGATTGTTACAAAGACTGAATGAAATAATAAATAAAAAGTGTCTAGCGTACTAGTGAATGTCTTGTTCAATAAATACTCATTTCTTTCCCACTCACTACACTGGATACCAAGTTGACAATTACCCTGGAAAATAATTTTTCTCCAAAACACACAGCTGCTGTCTTTGAATTTCCCCAAATCCATTAAAATACAAATAGCTCTAGTCTGTTCTGAAATTCTCGGTTTAAAAGATCACACTGTAGTTAAGAGAAATGTATTGAAGTCCCAGCTCCATCACTTACTAGCACTGTGAGCACCGACATAACTCCTTTATCAGTAAAATGGGGTTACTAACAGAATAAAGCTCATATGGTTGATGGAAAGATTAAGTGAGATATTTGCAATATCTGCTCTTCAGAGTGCTTGTATCAATTTACACTCACATCATAATCTTTCTAAAACATCATGCTGCTTCTGAATTTCTAACCAAGGAAAGGGTATAGAAGTTCCTAAAAAGGACTCCCATATATATGAAATGTCTCTACCATCTCGAAACCAAGTGTCACCACCAAATTTTCCTCCTATTCTGGAAAACAGGCCTTTTATTTGTCAATGACAGGTAATTCCTGACAAAAGTAAGGTGGCACCTAAATGACAGATACCGTGAAAAACTACAAAGTAAAAATTTTTGAGATAGCAAAAAGAAAGAAAAAAAGAGGAGAATGGTATCTATTCCAAGGTATGCTTTCCTTCCCTTCTGATTTTTATTAATTGTAAAAAGCAGTGTTATAAAACACTTAGCTATTTTATAAATTAAACTTGACCTCAATTCTATCTTTTATCTTTTTTCCCCACTTTTCTTCCTAAGGGAGTAGTTAAAACATACAAACTCCACAGATGGTAGGTGAGCCACTTGATTCAATACCACTACCTCCTCCCTGGTAATTAAGGACTTAATAGCCCTTAATTAAGCCTTTCAGCACTTCGGTGAGGGTGAGTTTAGTATTATTGCAATTATCTGCAGAGAGTAAAACCAAGGAGCAGCCTAGGAGCATGACTTGCCCAAGATTGCATAATGAGTCCATGGCAAAAATCAGAGTAACACCCTATACCTGGCAAATCCAGCTCTAAATGTTCTGAATTATTCTCATATATCCAGTTAGGGATCTGTTCTGGTTAGCTTCTCACCTTGAAAGATAAGTTTTATACATTTACGGTCATATGAGAACTTCTGTATTTATTCCTTGAATAACTTTATCAAACTTTGTATTCCTTATAGAATCACGGATCTAGGAGAAATTTCAAAAGATCATTTAATGCAACCTCCTTGTCTTACTAATGGATTTTCCCCCAAATCAGCAGTAGCACACCTAGACTAGGACCAGTTCTCCCAATTCTAGTCCAGTGCTCTTTTCAGAACACTACGATGCCTCTTTACCATCAAACTCCCATTCTTTCTTATTCACTGGGTCCTTCTGAATAATTCTCCTCCTGCTCTATTTTTTTTTTTTTTTTGGTGGCTTTTACAGAAGCCCAATGAAATTAGAAGCTATTTTGAGATACTAACAAATCAAAGATGCAAAGAAAAGAATAAGTTTGAGGAAATTTTCCTATTCAACAAAATACCACTTGTTCTCCAAGAAAGTTGTTCTAGTTAGGTTGTAAAAAAGCAGTCTCTTTGCTATTTAAAGTTAAGAGAGTGAAAAATGTGTCCTTACTCAAAAGGGAAAATGCCAATTCAGAAGACTCTGCTTTTGTGCTGAATCTGGCTCTTCAACATAAGGTGAACTGGGAACTTGTCTCAGCAGCACTGTTACTTGTTGCTCAAAGTGAAAAGCCAGTGAACTTTTGGGACACTGCCAGAAAGGCCTGGGAAAAAAAGAAAGTCCTCCAAATTGTGAATAGCTGTTTGCATCTTACTGGGAATGTCCCGACCTGAACTGCACAGATAACATTACTGCTACTGCCACAGAGAAAATCTTTACTCGAGAGAGGAAAGGGCAACCCTTGAAGGGACTTTCAAAAGCCTGACTAGAGAGATTTGTGAGTACCTTTCAAGACAGAAAAAAGAGAGAGTCACATGTGGTCTCCTCTGTAACAGCTACATGAAGAGACTACTTAAACTGCAAAGAGTGAAGTTATAGCCACAAAGAACACAGCCTTATGTAGTGTTTAAATACTTAACCACAAACCAAATGAGACTTCCTGTAGAACTTACCCATTCCAAATGACCAGAAAGGCTAACTTTGTCCATTGCTTGAGAACAAAGGGGAAAGCTGGGTGAAACCTTATTAATTATCTACCTGTAGGACTGTGGGCTCTTCAAGGACAAGCAATGTGGTGCTTTGTTCTTTCTTTCATCCTTTTTTTTTTTTTTAATTCCTTGGCATATACAGAGAAGAAACTTAGCTGTCTTTTGAATAACTAAATGAATGGCTCAATCTTTGCATTTCAAAGGCTTAAGGCCCAAAGATTTGCCCCAAGATGGGAAGGGCCAAGACTGGTAGCCAGGTTTCCCAACACCCAGTTCAGGGCTCTTTTATATCACTGGGATTTTCCTAACCACAAAAAGTAAATCAATAAAGCTACAATATGGTAATGCTTGCACAACTCTGTGACTACACTAAAAGCTTTTGAACCACTGGATTATACACTTTAAATGGGTGAGCTCTATGGTGAATTAAATCCCAATAAAGCTGTTACAAAAACAACAGAGCTGTAATACTAGCAAATAAAAGGGAAACTATATTGCAGTGAATACATTATAATCCCCTTAACAAGGTAGCAAAAACACTCTTGTATGTCAATGGGAATACTTCAAAAATTCAATCAAAATACTTATGTCTATCAAAGCAAAATATGAAAATCTCCACTTGTGTTAAATAAATTAGGGAAATGACTGTCAACATTATTTAGAGTTCTTTTGGCTTAAAAAAAAAAAAAAAGATTGGCCAAAAGGTTCTATTAAATAATTTATTGTTCACTGTTCTTTACTTAGAAAAAAAAGTAAAAGGCTCAGAAACTTAAAGCTGTAATAGAAATTAAGTTGGAGTCTCTCTTCAATTACTATGTAAGTTAAAATGTTATAAATTTAATTTACATTCAACTTTCCAGCAAGGTAATCGTTTATATTCCATTTAAAGACTTAAATTGCTTATGATTAAGAAATTCTATTTCAATTTGTAATACGATAGCCTCTTTTAGAACTTTCAACAATATAATGTAATGCAACTTCTTTTAAAATGCTTAAAAACAAAGAATTCACATTCATATTCTCATAATTCTTTCTGAAGACATTCATCCATTTTTCTTGTCCAAATGCTATCAAACACTTCTTTCAAGAAAGATTAGTTCTTTAGTCAAGTTTGATTAACATCTGCTGCCACCTAGAGGTAAAAATAGTTTTTTCAAAGATAGTAATCACCTGGAATTCTCTGGAAGAGTCCACAAGAAAGTGGTTAACAATGATTTCCACTGGAGAGTGAATCTGAAGGCAGGGGTTGGTGGGAGAGTTAATTTATCCATTTATCATTTATGAATTTTTTTTTTACCATGTGTTCTTTCAATGCTTTGAAATGTTGCATTTTTTTAAAGATAACATACTTTTCTTGTACTAGAAGATGCATAAGCTAGAGTGCTAGTCATTGTTTCTTCTCAATTAAGTAAATTCCAAGTTAGCTGAGTTTTTTACAAGATAAGACTATAGCTGCTTCTACTTGTTTTGAATTTCTGTCTTCATTTTATAAGGATATGTGACATTTAGATGAAATCTGAGGTCACATCTAGTGCTTAGATTCTAAGATTTCATGGCATTTCACTTTCTGAAGCCTATTTCTAAAAACCTGAAATATTCCAAGCATGAAGCAGTACAGAGTGTAACATAACATTTTTCACATTCATTATCTCATTTTAAATCTGAAAATAACTCCAAAATAGGCAAGGGCTGAGAGAAAAGAAAGATGACGTACTGAATGCGTACGAAGTGCCAGACATCTCAGAGGTGTCCTAAGGCGGTTAGCCTCCTCCACAAAGAGGATCTCCTCAGGCCCAGGGAGATTAAGTCAGGGGTGCAGGGTCCCATAGCTGGGGACTATCACAGCCGGGAACCAACCCTAGATCTGTCTGATCCTAAACACCTGTGTTCTGCCCAACACTACCACTTTGCTTCCAATTTTCAATAACTTTATGAGGCAGGCAGGACAAGTTTTGTTATTCCCATTTTATAGATGAATTAACAGAAACTCAGGAAAATTAAACAAGTTGCCTAAGTTCACAGACATAGCTAATAAAGTGGCAGGAATAGCTGTGACCCAAGATTTTAAATTCTACTTTCATTATTCTTCCCACAAATCTACATATTTTATTTAAAAAAGAAAAATCTGGAAAGGAAATATTTATTACAAATTTTTAATTGCACTTATTTGCTCAATTATGAGCTTTATTAGCTATCCAGCCAAAAAATGAGAAATTCATATATATAGATAAGAAATTATCTTGGTATTTCTTTTGTTTCTGAACTTTAAGATATTCCTACTAAAGTAAAAATTACATACAGTAACATGGACGTATCTTAAGCGCACACCTTGATAAATTTTTACATATGCATATACCCATGTAACCACCACCCAGATCAAGTGTTTCTGGAAGTTTCTGGACATTTTAATGAACTACACATTACATTTTACACCCAGGTGTACAGTCCACGTATATCAACACAGATTTTCATGACACAAACCAAGTGAACTAAGATTGTGCAAACCCGACTGAAATCTTTTGCCATGATTGACTATAAAAGGAGAAACAGCATAGTCACTGTTAGTGGAGACTCTTTGGAACAGTTCATGTTCCTTTCAGAGGGCCTGAGGCCCCTATGATACCACAACAAGATATTTCCTTGTGGGAAGTGCATGAGATTAGTAACTGTGACTATTTTAACATAGTCCTTAAACAAACTTATGAAAAGATCCTTTCTCAGAAAAGACTAGGTATTTACAAAAAAGAAGAAACCTGATATTTGCAAATACTTATTAAAAGTTCCAAGTCCCCTTCCATTTTTTCCGTTTTATGCTTGTTTTCTACTTCCATTAAAGACCAGGGAGAAGTCTACACCCCATGGCTCCTTAGGCAGTGTCCCAAATGAGGTAAGACAGTTATGACAGGAGGCCACCACTGGATTGAGGAGGGTAACAGAAGGGAAGAGAATACCACTCCCCCTCTGAATGACTACCTGGCTCATTCACTTGTTCAAAAAATATTTGCTGAATGCTTATTCCATGTCAGGCATTGCTCTCAAGACTTCTGGAAAACATCCGTGAAGAAAGCAGTGCCCACATAGCAATTATATCCTAGAAGAGAAGGGAATCAGGGCTGTACTGATAGAGGCTCCACTGGGGTACTGGGCACCTCCTCTGCCATCCTCCCTGGAGCACGCCGAATAGCATCCCCCAAAGTTCATGTCTACCTGGAACCTCCGAATATGAACTTTTGGTAAACAGTATCTCTGTACATATGATTAAAGATCTTGAGAGGTGGTCATACTGAATTTAGGGGAAACCCTAAATCCAATGACAGAGGCCTTACAAGAAAAGTGGAAGACATGCAGAGAAGAGGCAGACAGAGGCAGAAATTGGAATTTTGCTGCCACAAGCCAAGGGATGCACGGGGCCACCAGAAGCTGGAAGAGGCAAGGAAGGATTTTCCCCAAGAGCCTTCAGAGGCAGCACAGCCCTGTTGACACCCTGATTATGGACTTCTGGACTCCAGAACTGTGAGACAATAAGTCTGTTGTTTGAAGTCATCTAGTTTGTGGTTCTCCATTATGGCAGCCCTAAGCAACTACTACACTCTCCCAGCCCAATCTGAGCCTGATCCATTCAGACAACTGAAAAATCTTTAGAGAGAGGACAGGCGTGGCATGGATAATATCTGGATATTGTTTGGTGATGAATTCCATAGGGAGCAAAAGGAGCCTGAAACTCATGGCTATTTCCTAGAGTTCCATATCACTGCAATCACAATGGTCAAAGGAAGGTCTGGCTCAGAGAGAAGGCATCCCTAAATGGTGGCAGTCCATAAAGCACTCACTCACCGGTTTCTGAAGTCGCCCAGCAATGTATAAGTTATTCCAGTTGAGGAGATCTTCAATCAGAGTACTAGTACTAATAACCCCATATTTGATAAGCTAAAAAAGAAAAGAAATGGGCATGAAAAAGAACAAAATACCATGTTGTAGTTTATGCAACTACAAGATATCAGGAAACAGATCCAAGTCCCAGCTGGAGTGGTTGGTACCTTGATTTCCAAAGCCATTCAAAACACCTACCTTGTAAAAACACACATCTCCACAAAAACCTTTCTTGCAAGAGGTTTAGCGCCCAAGACTGATCTGGCCCTTCGGACATTCAAGTGAGGTGGCCACCATTTTAACTTAGGATCATATGATGTGAAGGCAGAATGGCTTTTAGAGGTTATCTAGGATTGTTCCTTGATGGCTTAGAAACAAACCAAAAAAATGGATCTTTTGCCTCAGATAGTTTGAGAAGCAACGATTCGTTCATATTCCTCATTTGAGAAATAAGAAACCTGAGGCCCAGAAAGAATAAATGGTGTGCCCAAGGGGACACAATTAGTAACAGAATCAAACTATGTCCCAGAAAGTCAGTCTGGTCTTCCAATGTTCTTTCATCACTAAGTACAAGAAGTTTTCTTTAATTAAAAGTTTTCACTGACATCTTTTTTTTTTTTTTTTTTTTAAATCATCATTTTATTGAGATATATTCACATACCACGCAGTCATACAAAACAAATTGTACTTTCGATTGTTTACAGTACCATTACATAGTTGTACATTCATCACCTAAATCAATCCCTGACACCTTCATTAGCACACACACAAAAATAACAAGAATAATAATTAGAGTGAAAAACAGCAATTGAAGTAAAAAAGAACACTGGGTACCTTTGTCTGTTTGTTTCCTTCCCCTACTTTTCTACACATCCATCCATAAACTAGACAAAGTGGAGTTTGGTCCTTATGGCTTTCCCAATCCCACTGTCACCCCTCATAAGCTACATTTTTATACAACTGTCTTCAAGATTCATGGGTTCTGGGTTGTAGTTTAATAGTTTCAGGTATCCACCACCAGCTACCCCAATTCTTTAGAACCTAAAAAAGGTTGTCTAAAGTGTGCGTAAGAGTGCCCACCAGAGTGATCTCTCGGCTCGTTTTGGAATCTCTCTGCCACTGAAGCTTATTTCATTTCCTTTCACATCCCCCTTTTGGTCAAGAAGATGTTCTCCATCCCACGATGCCGGGTCTACATTCCTCCCCGGGAGTCATATTCCACGTTGCCAGGGAGATTCACTTCCCTGGGTGTCTGATCCCACGTAGGGGGGAGGGCAGTGATTTCACCTTTCAAGTTGGCTTAGCCAGAGAGAGAGGGCCACATCTGAGCAACAAAGAGGCATTCAGGAGGAGACTCTTAGGCACAAATACAGGGAGGCCTAGCCTCTCCTTTGCAGCAACCGTCTTCCCAAGGGTAAAACTTATGGTAGAGGGCTCAACCCATGAAACCACCAGTCCCCTATGTCTGTGGTCATGTTAGCAACCATGGAGGTGGGGTAGGCGAATACCCCTGCATTCTCCACAGGCTCCTCAAGGGGGCACTACATCTTTTTTTTTTTTTTTCCTTGTTTGTCTTTTTTTCTTTTTTTTTTTTTTTTAACTTTCCCTTCTTTTTTAAATCAACTGTATGAAAAAAAACTTAAGAAGAAAACAAACATACAATAAAAGAACATTTCAAAGAGACCATAACAAGGGAGTAAGAAAAAGACAACTAACCTAAGATAACTGCTTAACTTCCAACATGTTCCTACTTTACCCCAAGAAAGTTACATAATATAGCAACATTTCAGTGAACTTGTTCCTACTACATCCATCAGAAATTAACAGACCATAGTCATTTCTGGGCATCCCCAGAACGTTAAATAGTTTATCTGTTCTTCTTGGATTATTGTTCCCCCTTCCTTAATTGCTCTCTACTGCCAGTTCCCCTACATTCTACATTATAAACCATTTGTTTTACAGTTTTCAAAGTTCACATTAGTGGTAGCATATAATATTTCTCTTTTTGTGCCTGGCTTATTTCGCTCAGCATTATGTCTTCAAGGTTCATCCATGTTGTCATATGTTTTACCAGATCGTTCCTTCTTACTGCCGCGTAGTATTCCATCGTGTGTATATACCACATTTTATTTATCCACTCATCTGTTGAAGGACATTTGGGTTGTTTCCATCTCTTGGCAATTGTGAATAATGCTGCTATGAACATTGGCGTGCAGATATCTGTTCGTGTCACTGCTTTCCGATCTTCCGGGTATATACCGAGAAGTGCAATCGCTGGATCGAATGGTAGCTCTATATCTAGTTTTCTAAGGAACTGCCAGACTGACTTCCAGAGTGGCTGAACCATTATACAGTCCCACCAACAATGAATAAGAGTTCCAATTTCTCCACATCCCCTCCAGCATTTGTAGTTTCCTGTTTCTTTAATGGCAGCCATTCTAACCGGTGTTAGATGGTATCTCATTGTGGTCTTAATTTGCATCTCTCTAATAGCTAGTGAAGCTGAACATTTTTTCATGTGTTTCTTGGCCATTTGTATTTCCTCTTCAGAGAACTGTCTTTTCATATCTTTTGCCCATTTTATAATTGGACTGTCTGTACTATTGTCATTGAGTTGTAGGATTTCTTTGTATATGCACGATATCAGTCTTTTGTCAGATACATGGTTTCCAAAAATTTTTTCCCATTGAGTTGGCTGCCTCTTTACCTTTTTGAGAAATTCCTTTGAGGTGCAGAAACTTCTAAGCTTGAGGAGTTCCCATTTATCTATTTTCTCTTTTGTTGCTTGTGCTTTGGGTGTAAAGTCTAGGAAGTGGCCTCCTAATACAAGGTCTTGAAGATGTTTTCCTACATTATCTTCTAGGAGTTTAATGGTACTTTCTTTTATATTGAGATCTTTGGTCCATTTTGAGTTAATTTTTGTGTAGGGGGTGAGGTAGGGGTCCTCTTTCATTCTTTTGGATATGGATATCCAACTCTCCCAGCCCCATTTGTTGAAAAGACCATTATGGCTCAGTTCGGTGACTTTGGGGGCCTTATCAAAGATCAGTCGGCCATAGATCTGAGGGTCTATCTCTGAATTCTCAATTCGATTCCATTGATCTATATGTCTATCTTTGTGCCAGTACCATGCTGTTTTGGCAACTGTGGCTTTATAATAAGCTTCAAAGTCAGGGAGTGTAAGTCCTCCCACTTCATTTTTTTTTTTTAGAGTGTCTTTGGCAATTCGAGGCATCTTCCCTTTCCAAATAAATTTGATAACTAGCTTTTCCAAGTCTGCAAAGTAGGTTGTTGGAATTTTGATTGGGATTGCATTGAATCTGTAGATGAGTTTGGGTAGAATTGACATCTTAATGACATTTAGCCTTCCTATCCATGAACATGGAATATTTTTCCATCTTTTAAGGTCCCCTTCTATTTTTTTTAGTAGAGTTATGTAGTTTTCTTTGTATAGGTCTTTTACATCTTTGGTTAAGTTTATTCCTAGGTACTTGATTTTTTTAGTTGCTATTGAAAATGGTATCTTTTTCTTGAGTGTCTCTTCAGTTTGTTCATTTCTAGCATATAGAAACATTACTGACTTATGTGCATTAATCTTGTATCCCGCTACTTTGCTAAATTTGTTTATTAGCTCTAGTAGGTGTATCGTTGATTTCTCAGGGTTTTCTAGATATAAGATCATATCATCTGCAAACAATGACAGTTTTACTTCTTCTTTTCCAATTTGGATGCCTTTTATTTCTTTGTCTTGCCGGATTGCCCTGGCTAGCACTTCCAGCACAATGTTGAATAACAGTGGTGACAGCAGGCATCCTTGTCTTGTTCCTGATCTTAGAGGGAAGGCTTTCAGTCTCTCACCATTGAGTACTATGCTGGCTGTGGGTTTTTCATATATGCTCTTTATCATGTTGAGGAAGTTTCCTTCAATTCCTACCTTTTGAAGTGTTTTTATCAAAAAGGGATGTTGGATTTTGTCAAATGCTTTTTCAGCATCTATTGAGATGATCAATTGATTTTTCCCTTTCGAGTTTTTAATGTGTTGTAATACATTGATTGTTTTTCTTATGTTGAACCATCCTTGCATGCCTGGAATGAACCCCACTTGGTCATGGTGTATGATTTTTTTAATGTGTCTTTGGATTCGATTTGCAAGTATTTTGTTGAGGATTTTTGCATCTATATTCATTAGGGAGATTGGCCGGTAGTTTTCCTTTTTTGTAGCATCTTTGCCTGGTTTTGGTATTAGATTGATGTTAGCTTCATAAAATGAGTTAGGTAGTGTTCCATTTTTTTCAATGTTTTGAAAGAGTTTGAGTAAGATTGGTGTCAGTTCTTTCTGGAAAGTTTGGTAGAATTCCCCTGTGAAGCCATCTGGCCCTGGGCATTTACTTCTGGGAAGATTTTTGATGACTGATTGGATCTCTTTGCTTGTGATGGGTTGGTTGAGGTCTTCTATTTCTTCTCTGGTCAGTCTAGGTTGTTCATATGTTTCCAGGAAATTGTCCATTTCTTCTACATTATCCAGTTTGTTGCCATACAGTTGTTCATAATATCCTCTTATAATTTTTTTAATTTCTTCAGGATCTGCAGTTATGTCACCTTTTTCATTCATTATTTTGTTTATATGGGTCTTCTCTCTTTTTGATTTTGTCAGTCTAGCTAGGGGCTTGTCAATCTTGTTGATCTTCTCAAAGAACCAACTTTTGGTGATATTTATCTTCTCTATTGTTTTTTTGTTCTCTATGTCATTTATTTCTGCTTTAATCCTTGTTATTTCTTTTCTTCTACTTGGTTTAGGATTGGTTTGCTGTTCATTTTCTAGCTTCTTCAGTTGATCCATTAGATCTTTGATTTTGGCTCTTTCTTCCTTTTTAATATATGCGTTCAGTGCTATAAATTTCCCCCTTAGCACTGCTTTTGCTGCATCCCATAGGTTTTGGTATGTTGTGTTCTCATTTTCATTCGTCTCTATATATTTAGCAATTTCTCTTGCTATTTCTTCTTTAACCCACTGATTGTTTAGGAGTGTGTTGTTTAACCTCCAGGTATTTGTGAATTTTCTAAGTCTCTGATGGTTATTGACTTCTAATTGTATTCCATTGTGGTCAGAGAATGTGCTTTGAATAATTTCAATCTTTTTAAATTTATTGAGGCTTGTTTTATGTCCCAGCATATGATCTATTCTGGAGAAAGTTCCGTGAGCACTAGAAAAGTATGTGTATCCTGGTGATTTGGGATGTAATGTCCTGTAGATGTCTGTTAAATCTAATTCATTTATCAGATTGTTTAGGTTTTCAGTTTCCTTATTGGTCTTCTGTCTGGTTGATCTATCTATAGGAGAGAGTGATGTGTTGAAGTCTCCCACAATTATTGTGGAAACATCAATTGCTTCCTTTAGTTTTGCCAGTGTTTCTCTCATGTATTTTGTGGCACCTTGATTGGGTGCATAGACGTTTACGATTGTTATTTCTTCTTGCTGAATTGCCCCTTTTATTAGTATGTAGTGGCCTTCTTTGTCTCTCAAAACATCCCTGCATTTGAAGTCTATTTTATCTGAGATTAATATTGCTACACCTGCTTTCTTTTGGCTGTAGCTTGCATGAAATATTTTTTTCCATCCTTTCACTTTCAGTTTCTTTGTGTCCCTGTGTCTAAGATGAGTCTCTTGTATGCAACATATTGATGGTTCATTTTTTTTGATCCATTCTGCGAATCTATATCTTTTAATTGGGGAGTTTAATCCATTTACATTCAACGTTAAAACCGTGAAGGCATTTCTTGAATCGGCCATCTTATCCTTTGGATTATGTTTACCATATTTTTCCCTCTCTCTATTAATATCCTTTATTGTACCCATACCGAATCTCTTTAGTACTGAACCTTTCTCCAAGTCTCTCTGTCCTGTCTTTGTTTCTCTGTCTGTAGGGCTCCCTGTAGTATCTCCAGTAGGGCAGGTCTCTTGTTAGCAAATTCTCTCAGCATTTCTTTGTCTGTGAAAAATTTAAGCTCTCCCTCAAATTTGAAGGAGAGCTTTGCTGGATAAAGTATTCTTGGCTGGAAATTCCTCTCACTCAGAATTTTAAATATATCGTGCCACTGCCTTCTCGCCTCCATGGTGGCTGCTGAGTAGTCACTACTTAGTCTTATGCTGTTTCCTTTGTATGTGGTGAATTGCTTTTCTCTTGCTGCTTTCAGAACTTGCTCCTTCTCTTCTATGTTTGACAGTGTGATCAGTATATGTCTCGGAGTGGGTTTTTTTGGATTTATTCTATTTGGAGTTCGCTGAGCATTTATGATTTGTGTATTTATGTTGTTTAGAAGATTTGGGAAATTTTCCCCAACAATTTCTTTGAATACTCTTCCTAGACCTTTACCCTTTTCTTCCCCTTCTGGGACACCAATGAGTCTTATATTCGGACGTTTCATATTATCTATCATATCCCTGAGGTCCATTTCGAGTTTTTCAATTTTTTTCCCCATTCTTTCTTTTATGCTTTCATTTTCCATTCTGTCATCTTCCAGGTCACTGATTCGTTGTTCAACTTCCTCTAGTCTTGTACTATGAGTGTCCAGAATCTTTTTAATTTGGTCAACAGTTTCTTTAATTTCCATAAGATCATCCATTTTTTTATTTAGTCTTGCAATGTCTTCTTTATGCTCTTCTAGGGTCGTCTTGATTTCCTTCATATCCCGTACTAGGGTCTCATTGTTCATCTTTAGTTCTTTGAGTAGCTGCTCTAGGTGCTGTGTCTCTTCTGGTCTTTTGATTTGGGTGCTTGGGCTTGGGTTATCCATATCGTCTGGTTTTTTCATATGCTTTATAATTTTCTGTTGTTTTTGGCCTCGTGGCATTTGTTGAACTTGATAGGGTTCTTTTAGGGTTTGTAGACCTATTGAACTTGATAGGGTTCTTTTAGGGTTTGTAGACCTATTGAAGTCCTTATCTCTAATTTATCAGATCTACAGCTTCGTGGAGTACACTTTCTCTAACTAACCAGCAGGTGGCGTCCACGAGCCACCTGTTCTCCACAAGCCAGATCTCCCCTGCTCAGCCTTTTTGGTGAGTGGGGGAGTGAGTCTTGTGGGGCCCAATTGGTGTACCAAGCTTGCGTGTGTAGTTGGTGTTGCCTGCCCTGTATGTGGGGCGTGTTTCTGGGCAGTCGGGGAGGGGGGGTGGCCCTAACAATCAAATCTCCCTGATGATCCTGGAGTTTTAAAGCTGCTGCAATAGTCTAATCCTTCAGTTTAGTCCTGCCACAGTTTGTCTCTGCCACTGACCCACAAGTCTTTGGTATTGGCGTATGGCTCCTGAGACTTGCAAGTGGGCCCCTCTTCCAGGCTGTGCACCCCGGGTCCTCTGTTGAGGGATGACTGTGCTATGTCACAGGTGAGTGCCGTCCCCCCAGGGCAGTTCTGGGCTGCTGGGCTGTGTAGGGAGGCTCCCAGTCTGCTCAAATGATGGCTGAATGGGGCTTTGTTAATTCACACTGCTCCACCTTCCCAGTTCTGGGAGATTCAGCTGAGGTTGCAGGGAAGGCTAATGTCCACGCCCAGTTTTGTGGTGTGTGCCTGTTATTTGAAGCACTTCCGTCACACTGGGTTGTCTGTGGCAGCTCTGGGCTATGGGGCTGGCAATGGGCAGGAGTGTTTCCTGTCCACCAGGATGGTGGCTGTGAGCGGACACCCCTCTTTTCTTGGGAAGTTGTGTTGTTTAGTGAATTTTCTCAGCCACTGGATTATTGCCTTTTGTCTCAGAGCTCTCTTAGTTGTGCTCTTGACTTGACGTGCCCAAATTGCAATTCTTTGAAGCTTTCTGTATTGAGCTTCTTAGAGTAATTGTTTTAGAAAAAGCAAAAAGGATTTAAAAAAAAAAAAAAAAAAAACGGCCCTCCTCAGAGATCTAATGGGTTATTGAAATGCTAATAGACAAAGCAACCAGGGCCATTAAGGAAAGGTCCACAGGGCAGAGAGATCAGCTTTGCTTCGGGATTTGCATATGCGCCTCAAAGCCTGAGCTCCGCCCTTCCCCTTTCTGTGTTCACCAGAACTCCAAAAATCCTCTGCTTTTATTTTGGAGTTTTCCGTGTTGTTTTTTTTCTATGCCTGTCTCCTCTCTGCTGGGCTGGCTGCTCTCAGAGTCTCTGGTGTCTGGTCTCAGTCTATCTATGGTTGGAGTTTGAATCAGTAGAATGAGTTTTCTATAAGAGCAGCCACTGCAGTTCTCCCTTCTCCTTCCCGGAGCTGACAGCCCCTCCTCCCCCGGGACTGAGCCTGGCAGGGAGGGGCGCGAGTCCTCTGGCCGCAAAAACTTACAGATTTCGCTGATCTCAGCAGTTCCACGTTTTCATGAGTGTTGTATGAAGTATGCCCAAAGACAGATTGCTCTGTGGTGTCCAGTCCACGCAGTTCCTGGCTTTTTATCTACTTTCCTGGAGGAGTAACTAAAACTTACAGCTCACCAGTCTGCCGTCTTGCCACCTTGCCTTCACTGACATCTTTTACACACTGAATTTCAAACACCTTCATAATTTAAAAAATCCAAAAATAAAACCTCTTTATCAGTGCTAACCACATGGAATTAATTTCAAGCTCATTTCACTAGTAATTTGTAAAAATCCTGAATGTGGTTCCTCTAGGTTACAGAATCCCATTTACATCAACAAATAACTTCAGACCCCCTTTGCTGAACTCCAGTATTCAAACATCCTTCCCAGGCTGGACACATCTAAAAAGTAGCTAAGGAATTTCAATTAAAAAGTACAGTCCTTTGGCATATAATTATGCCCAAACATGGTTACTGGACCTTGTAATATTGCTTGAAAACTACTAATTAGAGATAGGCTTAGCATAACATTAATTATGGAGAAAGAACAAACCTATGTATTTTGCATGACTAAGGTAGATGACTTGCTGCATTATCACTAACCAGCTTGTTACTAAGTAGACATGCAACCTTATGAAAGTCATTTTCTTTCTCTGAACCTTGGTTTCTTCATCTGCAAAATGCAAGCGGAGTGGGACTGGACCTCAACCAGAAAAAGCAAATACATGGCCCAAAGGCAGATGTCACCAATCAACCATATTCCTGCTAAGTACAGATATGCCTTTAAAACCCATCTTAAGTCAGCACTCCAACCTCCTGCCCTTCCGAGTGTGGGCTCCTGAAAAGTAGCATCAGCATCACCTGGGAGCTTATAAAAAAAGGCAGACTCTCGGGCTCCATCCCAGGCCAAATGAATCAGAATCTGCAGTTTAACAAGATCTCCAGGTGATTCATATGCATATCAAAGTCCGACTGCTCTAAGCAATCAGGCATCACTAGACTCCTTAATATCTCGGAAGCATCTGCCTTACTCTCCCACTGGTCCCCTTAGCTGGGATCCTGCCTACCTCTTAGCAGCTTCTTAAAGATTGGGGCCCTTCATCTGAAGAAGTCCTCTGGAAGAGCTCCTGCCGTCAGACAACCTGTCTGCTAGGATCCATACATTTTACCTACTCTCCAACACCCCCATGGCCAAATGCCACCCACCTGCTGGCACCAAGAGGTCCCTATCACTTGGCACATGCTCTTGACCACCTCTGATACTCACTCTCTCTCTTTTTTAATTAAATTCAGTTTTATTGAGATATATTCACATACCATACAATCATCCATGGAGTACACGCAACTGTTCATATTATCATCATATAGTTATGCATTCATCCCCCCAATCTATTTTTAAACATTTTCCTTACACCAGAAAGAATAAGAAATAAAAGTAAAAGAGAACACCCAAATCATCCCCCACATCCCACCCTATTTTTCATTTAGTTTTTGTCGCCATTTTTCTACTCATCCATCCATACACTGGATAAAGGGAGTACAACTCTGATACTCCTTTTACTTCCAACTTCTTCAGAGGTGTCTACCCCTCCTTATGGATATGATTAATCTCTACTTTGACCCTAAATAGGCCTGCCTATTTCTTCCACTTGACCAAACCAGTGTTTCTCAAAGTGTGATCACCAGGCATCACTTGGGCGCTTGCTAGAAATACAAATTCTCAAGCTCCACACCAGATCTACTGAATCAGAGACTGGGTGGTGGTGGTGGTGAATCTGTGTTTTGAACAAGTACTCCAGGTGATTTTGATACATGCTAGAATGTGAGAACCATTTAGCCAAAACAAAAAGGAAAAATGGCAATATACAACCACATGCTCACACTGTATCAGTTAAGGGAAGATGTGGATTCCAGTTACTGCTCTGTCTCTGGGTTCAAGACACCCAACAGGAACTTAAATGTTTCCTGACTGCAACATAAGTATGTGTATGTGTGTATCTCCCCACTGGTATTCTAATAACAAAGGTAAAGAGGCCTAGACAGGTCTACCACCCAAATTAAGACAAAGGCCCCAAACCACTTACCCTACCATCACACATTATCAATGTATTGTAGTAAACTCCAGCGCCATAGTTATTCTGGACAAGTGTGATAATCCTGGGCCCCAAAATTTTTAGGAAAGAGTAGTGGCTCCAATTTTTCTTCAGATTCTTTGAATGCCATTCAACAGGGTCATCAACTGTGAACACAAAGTCCAGCATGGTATCCTGTGAGGCGGGGAAAATAAAAAAGAAAATTCTAGTATTAATTCCTAGAAAGGCACCTAAATTGGGTGGAATGCTCTAAAATTCTACATCATGACTAATGGTTAGAAGACTTGGGGGTGTCATCAGAGACAGAAACTAACTCTCTGGAACCAATATGAGCTTTGCTTTCATCAACACAAATAATAATACTTATTTAATATGTATTATGTAGTGCCTGGCACTCTTCTAAATACTTTATATATCCCATATACAGTAACTGATTTTATCCTCAAAACTACTCTACGCTACTCTTAGCATCCCTATTTTATAGGAAAGGCAACTGAGGCACAGAAACAAAGTCCTTGCCCAAGAATGCATAGCTAGTGAGTGGTAGACCTAAGTAGTCTGGTTCCAAATCCTGGGAACTGTGCCACTATGCTCCATTGCCTTTCAGCCAACTGTAGCAAAATGTGCTCTACTTTTCTCACAGAAGACCAACTAATACCATATGGATAACTTATAAGTATTACGTAAAGGGAAATAAGTCATTTTAACTCTCACGCATTCACCAACCACTCACTGAGCACCTAAAATGAGCTAGCCACTCAGAAATGTCCTAGGGTAGAGATAAAGAGCTCAAAGTCTACTGGGGAGAAGAGATAATTTAACAATGATGTCTTGAAATAGGAATGCAAAATGTAATAACTTCACTCAGAATACCAAGCTGAGTCTTGAAGAATATGCAGTTGTTAAACAGGCGTGGTGAAAGCACTGGGGGACCATGGAGAAGGGTGGGAGTCCTGCTATTGGAAACTGCTCCTGTGGATATGAGAGCCAGACATGATCTTGGAGTTCCATTTAGTGTGATCTGGCTGGAACAGAAAGCAGGCAGGCTCGTGGTGGGAGCTGAGACCAGAAATGGGAAGCTTTTTGCCATGCGAAATGTTCGTGCTGACTGGAGGCAGAAGAGATGGAGGGCAGGGAAAGATGATAAGAGGCCCCACATGAACAATGAAAAGTTAACTAACAGCAAAATAAAGGGTGGATCAGTAAATTCATCTGTGTTCAGCACATTTAACAGGTCGCATTTGAAAGTAGATGTTACACCTCAAAGTCTGCTGACTGCCAGCAGACATGAGGGTAGTTTTCCTTGTGACTTCAGTGTGCAGACAGCAAGTGGGCCTCACAGATTTGGATCCCTGACTATTATCTGCCTTCTGTTAAAGTTTGCCTATTCACTTCTCCATGAGGCCATCTGAGCTGTTGCCTGGATTGTTTCCCACACCTATTTTCACAGCACCTGCCCTGGCTCTACAACTTCTCCCTCAGCTTCCTGAAGTCAGGAAGATCACTTTATTTTTTCCCCTGCAGCTACAGACTCTCAAAGTTGGCTGTGTATTACAATCACCCGAGATTTTTTTTTTAATTCCTGAAGCCCAGGCTGTATCACAGACCAATTAAATCAGAATCTCAAAAGATAGAACGTAGGCATCAGTAGTTTTGTAAAGCTCCCCAGAAAACTCCAATGTTCCAGCCAAGGCTGAGAACCACTGAGGAAGAACCTGATACATGTTTTCCTTTCTTCTATCTTGCTTTTGCACCGGCTATGCCGAATTGCCTTTCCTGCTCTAGATCTTTAGATCTAGGTGGACTCCCACCTACTTCTCTTTCAAAACTCTGCTCACGCTTTTGCTACACTAGGAACTTTTGTACGGTGTGCACTTTAATTGACACGAGGGCAGGAGGAAGGGAACTTGTGAGAACAGGCAGTTTCCGGGCGTGGGGCTGCCCGGGGAGGGTCGGGTCCCCGGAGGCCGGGCTCACCTTCTGGTTTGCACTGGGCCCCGCCTGGCGGAACACCCCGGAGCCGTAGGCGAAAGCCAAGCTCAGCTCCTCGGGGAAGTGAGACAGGATCTTGCGGAAGGCTACCCCCGAGCTATGCAGCGCCTGCAGCGCCATGGGGCCGAGGGTCGGAGACACGGGACCCCTTAGCCGGGCAGCGCGGAAGACGGTGGGGCGGGGAACGGCTACCGGGACACGGGGCTAAGGACGGGGCAATGGATGCCCGGGGCCGGCCCGAGCTGGAGAAGGGGGATGAGGGGCTCGAGACACAAGGAAAGATGTAGGGAGAGGTGCCAACCCCAACCCAGGCCTGTAAATGCGGCGGAACCTTCCTCCAGCGGGCGTCGGTTCTCGAGGCTGAGCTGCCGCCTGTGGTCACGCCTCTTGCACGCACAGGCGCTTCAACGGCGCAAGGGACGGCGCTGGCCGGCGTGGGGGGACGCGAGGCCGTCGCAGAGACCCCTGGTGGTCGGAGTAACGCACTGCAGGCCGGCACACTGGGACTGTGCCCGCGTGGGTGGGGGCGCGAGGTGGGGTGTCAGCTATCTGGAACTGGTTTTGAGCCTTAAAAATCCTTCTTTGTGGTCTCCTGGAGCCACGTTTTTTTAAGAATATAATTTTAAATTGAAATATAATCCACACGTCATAAAATTCACTCTTTTAAAATGTACCCTTCAGTGGTTTTTAGTATATTCACAATGTGCTATAAGTAACCATCACTATCTAATTCCAGAATATTTATTTTTACTTTTCTTATTAGAGCAGTTGTAGGTTTACAAAAAAATCATGCAGAAAGTACGGAGTTCCGGTATACCTACCCTCACACACAGCTTTCCCCATTTTTAACATTTTGCATTAATGTTACACAATCTCACTACTAGGAATATACTCAAAAGAATTGAAAGCACGACTCAAACAGTGAAGCAATATTATTATAATTATTCTATTAACTGTAGTCCATAGTTTACACTAGGGTTCACTCTGTGCTATACAGTACTATGGGTTTGTTTTTTTTTTTTTAGTTTTTTAAATTTTATTCTGGTAACACATATTAAACCTAAAACTGCTCCTTTTAACCACTTACAAATATACACTTCAGTGGTGTTAATCACATTCACAATGTTGTGCTCCTATCACCACCATCCACTACTAAAGCTTTTCCATCACCCCAAACAGAAACTCCGTACCCATTAAGTATTAACTCCCATTTCCCAGCCCCACCTCTGCCCCAGTAACCTGTATTCTAATTTCTGAGACCATGAATTTGCCTATTCTAATTATTTCATATAAATGAGATCAGACAATATTTGTCCTTTTGTGTCTGGCTTATTTCACTCAACTTGATGTCTTCAATGTTCATGCATGTTGTCACATGCATTAGGACTTCATTTCTTTTTATGGCTGAATAATATTCCATTTGTATGGATATACCACATTTTGTTAATCCATTTTATCCGTTTTTCTGTTGACGGACATTCGGATTGCTTCTACCTTTTGGCAATTGTGAATAATGCTGTTGTGAATATCAGTGTGCAAATATCTGAGTCCCTGCTTTCAACTCTTTTGAGTATATTCCTAGTAGTGAGATTGTTGGGTCATATCACAGTTCTATACTTAGCTTTCTGAGAAACTGCCAAATTGTTTTCCACAGTGGCTGCACCATTTTACATTCCCACCAACAGTGTATGAGGGTTCCTATTTCTCTACATCCTCTCCAACACTTGTTAGTTTCTTTTTGTCTAACAGTAACCATTTCAGTGGGTGTCAAATGGTGTTTTATTGCAGTTTTTATTTGCATTTCCCTAGTGGCTAGCATCTTTTCATGTGCTTATTTTCATGTGCTTACTGGCCATTTATGTGTTTTCTCTGGGGAAATTTATATTCAAGTTCTTTGCCATTTTTTAATTGGGGTATTTGTCTTTTTGTTATTTTGTTGTAGGATTTCTGTATATTCCAGATATTAAACTCTTATCAGATATATGGTTTCCAAAATTGTTCTCCCAAACTGTAGGTTGTCTTTTTACTTTCTTGATAAATTCCTTTGATGCACAAAAGTTTTCAATTTTGATGGAATCCCATTTACGTAGGTTTTTTTGTTGTTGTTTGTGCTTTTGTTGTAAAGTCTGGGAATCCATAGCCTAATAAAAGATCCTGAATATGTTTCCCTATGTTTTCTTCTATGAGTTTGATAGTTTTAGTTGTTATATTTAGTTCTTTGATACATTTTAGGTTAATTTTTGTATATAGTGTGTGTGGGGAGGGTCCACCTTTTTTTTAAAGCAGTTTTATTGCGATAGATTCACTTACTATATGATCCATCCAAAGTATACAATCAGTGGCTTTTAGTATAAACAATGAGTTGTGCATTCATCATCATAATCAATTTTAGAACATTTTTATTACTCCAGAAAAGAAAAACCCCATACCCCTTTGCAGTCACCTCACAATCCCTCTAACCTTCCCCTGTCCTACATAACCACTAATCTAATTCTCTCTCTCTAAATTTATTTATATTCATATTTTATATGAATGGAATCATACAATATGTAGTACTCTGTGTCTGGTTTCTTTCATTTAGCATACTGTTTTTTTTTAAAAAAATTATTGTTTTTACTTTTTAATTAGAGAGGTTGTAGGTTTACAGAAAAGTCATGTAAAAATACAGTGTTCCCGTATACCTTCTTATTGTTGACACTTTGCATTAGTGTGGTACCTTTGTTACAACTGATGAAAGAATATTAAAGTGTTACTGTTAACTTCAGTCCATATTGTCCATAGGTATTTTCCCATCTACAACCCTATTATTAACACCTTGTAATAGTGTCATACATTTGTCATAATTCATGAAAGAACATTCTTATATTTGTAATGTTATCCACAGTCCATCATCCACAACAGGGTTCACTGTGTCATACAGTCCCATGTTTCATCCTCTAACTTTCTTTCTAGTAACATGCACAACCCAAAACTTCCCCTTTCAACCACAATCACCAGCATAATTCAGTGGTGTTAATTACACACACATAATGTGCTAGTATCATCTCTATCCATTTCCAAATATTTGTAATCAACCTACATAGAAATTTTGCAGGTAAGCTCCCCTTTCTGTATCCCCATTCTATCCCCTAATAACCTATCTTATAGATTCTGACTCTATGAGTTTGCTTGTCATAATTAGTCCATATCGGTGAGATCATACAATATTTGTCCTTCTGTGTCTGGCTTATTTCACTTAACATAATGTCTTCAAGGTTCATCTATGTTATCACATACTTCAGGACTTCGTTCCTTCTTTCAGCTGAGTAATATTCCATTGTATGATAACACATTTTGTTTATCCATTCATCAGTTGATGGACACTTGGGTTGCTTCCATCTTTTGGGAATTGTGAATAATGCTGCTGTGAACAACTGTGTGCAAATCTCTGTTCACATCCCTGCTTTCAGTTCTTCTGGGTACATACCTAGCAGTGGGATTGCCAAATCATATGGTAAATCTATAGTTAGCATCCTAAGGAACTGCCAGACTGTCTTCTACAGCAGTTACACCATTTTACATTTCCACCGGCAGTGAATGAGTGTTCCTATTTCTCCATATTCTCTCCCATATTTTTAGTTTTTTGTTTTTTTTAACAGTGGCCATTCTAGTAGATGTGAAATGATATCCCATTGTGGGTTTGATTTGCATTTCCCTAATAGCTAGTGATATTGAATATATTTTCATGTGCTTTTTAGACATTTGTATTTCCTCTGAAAAAAATGTCTATTCAAATCTTTTGCCGAGTATATATGTTACATTTCATGATAAAAAAATGTTAAAAAATCTTTTTCCCATTTTTAAATTGGATTCTTTCTCTTTTTATTGTTGAGTTGCAGACTTTCTTAATATAATCTGGATATTGAACCCTTATTAGATATGTGGTTTCCAAATATTTTCTCCCACCGAGTAAGTTGCCTTTTCACTTTCTTGACAAAGTCCTTTGAAGGACAAACATTTTTAAATTTTGAGGAGGTCCTGTTAATCTATTTCTTCTTTCAGTGCTTGTGCTTTGGGTATAAAGTCTAAGAAACCATTTCTTAACACAAGATCTTGAAGATGTTTCCCTACATTTTCTTTTTTTTTTTTAATTTTATTTTGAAATAAATTCAAACTTACAGGAACAGTTGCAAAAACAATACAAACCCCATACACAGAACTCCAGCATACCCCGACCCCCCTCCACCGACACCCCAGATCCACCAACTTTAATATCCTGTCACTCTACCATTTCTTTCTTTCCCTCCCTCCCTCCCTATCATCCATCATCTATTGCTCTGTCTTCTGAACATAGGAGAGCAGGCTGCACAAATCCTTGAACAAAGAATATAATTCACATATACATTTCCCATGAACAAGAACATTCATTTATGCAATCATGTTAAGCGCAGCTAAGAAGTTCGAGAAATGCAACATTGATACAAAGCTTACATTCTATATTTCATTTCTTTCTTACGTCCCAACTATGTCCCTTTGAGCCTCCTCTCCTCCAGCCTCAGATCCCATCCAGGATCATCCTGGGCATTTAATTGTCATTATCTATTTAGAGTGTTTTTTTTTTTCAATTGTGGAAACATACATACAGCATAAATCTTCCCATTCCAACCCTCCCAAGAATTCCATTAGTGGGATTAATCACATTCACAATGTTGCAATGCCATCACGTTCCCACCATCCATTACTAGAGATTTCCCCTCACCCCAAACAGAAACCCTACACTCATTTCTTATTAACTCCCCAATGCCCCTTCCCCCACTTCTTGTAACCCATATTCTACCTTTCATCTCTACGATCACATTCTCTGATACTTTCTTTGTGTTTACTGTGGGGCTTAAATTTAACATCTTAAATCTATAACAATCTTGTTTTCTTTGATACCAACTTAACTTCAATAGGACACATAAACTATGTTCCTATACTCCTCCATTCCCCCACCATTACGTAGTTCTTGTCAAAAATTACACATTTTATATTGAGTCCAAAACCACTGATCTATCATTACACTTTATGTCTTTTAGATCCTATAGGAAGTAAATAGTGGAGTTACAAATAAAAAATACAGTAGTACTGCTATTTATATTTACCATGTGATCTTTACTGGAAATCCTTATTTCATCATGTGGTTTCAGTCAATTGTTTAGTGCCCTTTCCTTTCAGCCTACACAATTCCCTTTAGCATTTCTTATAGGACTGATCTACTGGTGATGAAGTCCTGCAGCTTTTGATTATCCAGTAACGTTTCCATCTCCCCCTCATTTTTTTTTTTAATTTTTTTTTAATCTTCATTTTATTGAGATATATTCACATACCACGCAGTCATACAAAACAAATCGTACTTTCGAATGTTTACAGTACCATTACATAGTTGTACATTCATCACCTAAATCAATCCCTGACACCTTCATTAGCACACACACAAAAATAACAAGAATAATAATTAGAGTGAAAAAGAGCAATTGAAGTAAAAAAGAACACTGGGTACCTTTGTCTGTTTGTTTCCTTCCCCTATTTTTCTACTCATCCATCCATAAACTAGACAAAGTGGAGTGTGGTCCTTATGGCTTTCCCAATCCCACTGTCACCCCTCAGAAGCTACATTTTTATACAACTGTCTTTGAGATTCATGGGTTCTGGGTTGTAGTTTGATAGTTTCAGGTATCCACCACCAGCTACCCCAATTCTTTAGAACCTAAAAAGGGTTGTCTAAATTGTGCATAAGAGTGCCCACCAGAGTGAACTCTCGGCTCCTTTTGGAATCTCTCTGCCACTGAAGCTTATTTCATTTCCTTTCACATCCCCCTTTTGGTCAAGAAGATGTTCTCCGTCCCACGATGCCAGGTCTACATTCCTCCCCGGGAGTCATATTCCACGTTGCCAGGGAGATTCACTCCCCTGGGTGTCTGATCCCACGTAGGGGGGAGGGCAGTGATTTCACCTTTCAAGTTGGCTTAGCCAGAGAGAGAGGGCCACATCTGAGCAACAAAGAGGCATTCGGGAGGAGGCTCTTAGGCACAACCATAGGGAGGCCTAGCCTCTCCTTCCCCCTCATTTTTAACCTCCAGGTGTTTGTGATTTTCTAAGTCTGATGGTTATTGACTTCTATTGTATTTTCCATTGTGGTCAGAGAATGTGCTTTGAATAAATTCGATTTTTTAAAATTTATTGAGGCTTGTTTTATGTCCCAGTCTATGGTCTATTCTGGAGAAAGTTCTGTGATCACTAGAGAAGAATGTGTATCCTGGTGATTTGGGATGTGATGTTCTATATATGTCTGTTAAATTTCTCTCTATCTCTCTCTCTTTTGTTTCTCCTTTGGTAGGGCTCTCATTAGTATCTGAAGTAGGGCAGGTCTTTTATTAGCAAAATCTCTCAGCATTTGTTTGTGAAAAATTTAAGCTCTCCCTCAAATTTGAAGGAGAATTTTGCTGGATAAAGTATTCTTGGATGGAAATTTTTCTCTCTCAGAATTTTAAATATGTCACGCCACTGCCTTCTCGCCTCCATGGTGGCCGCTGAGTAGTCACTACTTAGTCTTATGTTGTTTCCTTTGTATGTGGTGAATTGCTTTTCTCTTGCTGCTTTCAGAACTTGCTCCTTCTCTTCAGTATTTGAGAGTCTGATCAGAATATGTCTTGGGGTGGGTTTATTTGGATTTATTCTATTTGGAGTTCGCTGGGCATTTATGCTTTGTGTATTTATATTGTGTAGAAGGTTTGGGAAGTTTTCCCCAACAATATCCTTGAATACTCTTTCTAGACCTTTATGCTTCTCTTCCCCTTCTGAGACACCAATGAGTCTTAAATTTGGACGTTTTATTTTATCTATCGTATCCCTGAGATCCATTTTGATTTTTTCAATTTTTTTCTCCATTCTTTCTTTTGTTCTTTCATTTTCCGTTCTGTGTTTCTCGAGGTTGCTGAGTCATTGTTCAGCTTACTCTAGTCTTGTACTATGAGTATCCAGACTCTTTTTAATTTGGTCAACAGTTTCTTTTATTTCCATAAGATCATCTATTTTTTTATTTACTCTTGCAATTTCTTCTTTATGCTCTTCTAGGATCTTCTTCATGTCCTTTATATCCTGTACCATGCTCTCATTGTTTGTCTTTAGTTCTTTGATTAATTGCTCCAAGTACTGTGTCTCCTCTCATCTTTTGCTTTGGGTGTTTGGGTTTGGGTTCTCCATATCATCTGGTTTTAGCATATGCTTTAAGATTTTCTGTTGTTTTTGGCCTCTTGGCATTTGCTTTACTTGATAGGGTTCTTTTAGGATATGAAGGATTATTGAAACATCAATCTCTATAATTTGTCAGATCTACAGCTTGGTGGCATACACTTTCTCTAACTAACCAGCAGATGGCATCCATGAGTCACCTATTCCCCTCAAGTCAGTTCTCCCCAACTTGTCTTTGTGGTGTGTGGGGTTCTGATTCTTGTGGGGTCCAATTGGTGCACCAAATTTGGGTATGTTGTTGGTGCTGTCTGACCTGAATGTGAGGCGTGTGTCTGAGTGGTTAGGGAGGCAGGGCAGCTTTAATAATCAAACCTCCCAGGTGTTCCTGGAGATTTAATGTTGTTCCAAGAGTGTAAACCTCCAATTCAGTCTCTCCACAGATTGTCTCTGCCACTGACCCACAAGTCCTTGGTATTGGCGTATGGTCCCTGGGATTTCCAAGTGGGTCCCTCTTCCTAGTCATGCCCTTCTTAGGGCCTCGGCTGAGGGACGGCTGTGCTACGTCACAAGTGTGCGCCATCCTTTAAGGGAAGTTCTGGGCCACTGGGCTGTGCAGGGATGTTCCCAGCCTGCTGTAAGGATGGCTGAATGGGGTGTGTTAATTTCCTCCTTTTTGCACAGCGCCACCTTCCCAGCTCTGGGACAATTAGCTGTGGGTGCACTAAAGTCTACTGTCCATGTCCAATATTGTGGCATGTGCTCATGTTGCTGGAAACACTTTCTGTCACACTGGGACCCTTGGCATGGCTCTGGGCTGTGGCTCCAGCGCTGGGCAGGAGCATTCCTAGCCTGCTGTGAAGATGGCTGCAATGGGACTGGTTGTTTTCCCCTTTTGGCTAACCTCTATCTTCCTTGCTCAGGGACAATTAGCAGCAGGTGTACGAAAGGCTGTCTTCCACACCAGATATTGAGGCGTTCACACAGCCTGTTCCTGCTGCACTTCACTGTGTGGTTCTCACTGCTGTATCTGCAGCTGCTTTGGGGTCTTTTAAAAAAAGAACTAGTCCACCTCCAAACACCAACCCACGGTTTCCCCACACCACAGCACAGCTGCCAGACATTCAGCCAGCTCCCTCACTCATTTCAGAACGCGGACTCCTGTTTTCACCAAGTGCACAGTCCCTGTGGATTTAGCAGACCTTGTCCAGCTGGTGCATCACTGGAACTGGTGTTCTGGGTCACTTTCTGGCTTTTATCTAGTATTTTTCATGGAGGTGTTTTTTTGCCCTGTCTCACCTAGCCTAGTATAGGTTCTCTCCACCTCCCTACATTTTCTTCTAGGAGTTTTATTGTCCTGATTCTTATATTTAGGCTTTAGCCCTGAAGTGGGTTGCACAGTGTAAAAATAAATAATAATAATAGTAGTAGTAGTAATACCTAACATTTGCGTAATGCTGGCACATTTTCACATGCATTTAAATTTAGGTCTTTGATCGATTTTGAGTTAATTTTTGTATATGGTGTGAGACAGAAGTCTTCTTTCATTCATTTGCACATGAATGTCCAGTTATTTTTCCTAGCACCATTTGTTGAAGAGACTAGTTTTTCCCCAATTAGTGGTCTTGGCACCTCAAAACAGATTTTAAAAAGTGACGCTAAAGTCATGCATGTGTATTAGAGAACATTTTTTAATTCACGTGACATAAAAAAACATTTTCAAGTGTACAATTCAGTGGCATTTAGTACATTCAGAATTTTGTGCAACCATCACATCTATCTAGTTCCAAAATTGCAGAAGATTTTGAAGGTATGGAACAACACAAATAAAATTAAAATCATACCCAATTCTCCTATCTTGAGAAAACCACCATTGCAATTTTGGTGTGTATTTTATCCAGTCAAATCCAGTCAAATCAGATGATGGATATGAAAGTGTTTCATAAACAGTAAAGGCCTGCACAAATGTTCTCGGATATTTGTATTTAATTTTGAGGATGGAGAAGGTCTTTTCCCCTTTGCTTGGGGGACTGGTTTCACAAAGGCACGTTAAATGCAGTTTCTGGAGGAACTGGAACCCCCAAGGGTAGACAGATTCTCAGAGGTCACCTCTATGGTAACACGGTCGGTTGTGATGCAGCTTGACTTCCAGCAGAGACGTTTCAGATACTCTTTTTGTCTCCCCTCATACTTGCTGCCTTTCAAAAATAAGAGTAGCAGGTCCATCCTACTGGGCCTCTCATAGTGTCCCATGCCACAGCAAACCATAGCCCCAAACCATTGTCTGGCCTTTTAGCACTGAAGCAGTTTGCACAGTATAAAAAATAATAATAAATAATAGTAGTAGCAGTAGTAGTAATACCTAACATTTGATAATGGTTATGCATTTTCACATGCATTTCTCATTGAGTTCCCTCCATTGCCCTGTGGAATGAGTCATTGCTTTCTAAAACGGATGGCATGGGAGACAAAGAGAAGAATAGGAAATAGGCTGGTTCTCAGCCATCAGCCAAGGTTCAGGAGCAGTGGCTGTAGCCAAAAGGGCCACCAAGAGACAAGAATAGGGAGGCAGAAGGCACAGGCAGTGTGTCTCAAGCTCCACATGGAAGCACAATCATTTTGGTTCATTCCAACTAAATGTCACCCTTCTCCATTGCCTGAATCCCATGTGCACTCACCATGGAATTACTCTGAAATCTTTCACCCAAAGACAGTGAATAAATCCTGCTTCCAGCTGTTTACCCCCTCTTTCTCCTGTTAAGGTAATAATTCATCTTTGTTTTTTTTTTTTTCTGTTTGCAAACATAATCCATGCTTACAAAAATTTAAACATTAAAGAAACATATAATACCACTCCCCAGAGATAGCCACTTTGGCACATATTCCTCCGGATATTTTTCTATGAATATATTAATTTTAAGAACATTTTTAAAATGGAAACGTATGATAGTTACTATTTTGCATTTGCTTTTTTCACTTATCATTTGTATCCAAGTCAGAATATATAGATCTACATCATTCCATTTATCAGCTGCAACTTATTCTAAAATATGGGTAGGTTGTAATTTGTTTAAATGTTTTCATAATGGTGGCGATAGGTTGTTTTGTTTCCATGGGTGCAAACAACGCTACGGAGAACATCCTTGTATATATATCTTTGTGAACATGTGCAAGTTTTGCTATACATAATGGATACATTAGTAGAAGCAGAATTACTGGACCAAAGTGTCAGCGCATTGCTAAATTCCCCTCAAAAACATTATACCAATTCACACTCCCACCGACAGTGTTCAGCCCTTGGTATAAATAAAGATTCTGCAGTTTTCCTCCATTTCTCTCCTTTAGAGGCTTTCACACCTAATTATCAGTAATTTTCATTTTCACAAACACTTTTCCTCTTGATAATGCAAAACCACCGGCTGGAAAGTTCCATCCCTTTCCTGCCTGCATTTCTCCATCCTCCAGAAAGAGGCAGAAGCAATGTAGCAGGGAGCATTAGTATTCTCCAGCAGAAGTCTTCCTGCCCCTAGCAGTTCATTGCTCCCTTTTAAATTACCATGGCTTGCTATATTCAAAGCTATTAAAAACCCCTAGCATTCTATATAATTGCTTTAGGGTTCTGCTGAGAATCTCATACCAAAGAAATAAAAATATTAGAGAGCCATTTAAAAATATAGATAAATGTCACTTGATTTGAGTGAACGTTGGGCTTCATTTTTCTGATTTATTCAGCAGTTGGTTTTGTATTTCTTAACAATGATTTTACCAGGTTAGGTTTCACTAGGAGAGGGTTCAACTATTCCATTTTTTTAAAAAGTTGTAACTTTTATGCCCTGGTTTTTCTTCTCAACAGTGTTTAAATCAAGGGCAGAAAATTGTTTGGGGAAAAAATCCAGGGTCTGCGGTTTTTAACAATTAACCACATGTTCAATTTATCTACTGGTGAAGGGGAAAGGGGGATCTCAGTCTCCCCAGAGGGTGGTCCCCCAATACCTTGTCACATCTGTCCATTCTCAGCTGATTGACATGTTACCACCGGGCCAGACTGAGAGCATCTTAACACATCTTCAGCGTCTGATCTGAGGCTCTGGGATACTGTTATGGATTGACTCATGCTCCCCACAAAGACACATTCAATCCTAACCCTTGAGCTTGTGGATGTGAACCCATTTGCAAATAGGATCTTTGAAGGTGTTATTACATAGAGACCAAACTGAATTATGGTGCACCCTAATCCAATATGACTGGAGTCCTTATAAGCTGAGGAAATTTGGAAGCACTTAGTAGGAGTCAGAAGGGACAGATGACCATGGGATGAAGGCAGAAATTGAGTTATGGATTGCTGACAAGCCACCACTAGGACGCTACAGTCTGCCAGAGAAAGCATGATCTACCAACAACTTGAGTTTGGACTTCTGGCTTCCAATAACACACAAGAAATTTCTGTTGCTTAAGCCCACTGGTCTACACTGTTTGTTATAGCAGCAGCCCTGGCAAACTAGGACAGATACTATTTGGGTTTGAACCCAGGCTCTGGGAGTTAGTAGCTGTGTGACTTTGGGCTGTACAACTTAACCTCTCTGTGCATCTTTCCCTCATATGTAAAGTGAGGATATAATAGTACCTACCTCACAGGGTTATGGTGACACTAAATGAAATAGTATCGGGAGAGTGCACAAATAAATGGTGACTGCCATTAAGTATGCCCTCCATAAATGTTCTCCTTCTTATTAAATTCTTAAGAAGCAATGTACAAAAGGTAAAAAAGAGCATAATTATATCTAACATCTTTATAGCATTTGGCAATTTACACAAAGCACTTTTTCAGACATGATTCCATTTAATTCTTAAAACATGTCCTGGGAGATAAATGGTTATTGGTCCAATTTTGCTGATGGATAAACTGAAGCTTGGAAAAATGAAATGATTCGCTTGAAGTGTCAGGACCAATGGCAGCTCCTGCCAAGACAGAATCCGAGCCCAATACTTGCCACCTGCACCATAAAATAACATAAATTGCTCATTTTTCAAGGGATCATTCATTCATTCATTCATTCCTCCGTTCATTGAAATTTTCCTTATTTAGTCCCAGCTTAAATGTTTCCTTTTTCTAATCAGAAGCAGTTGTTCCATGCTCTGTGTCCACAAAACCCCTTGCTCACAGCTCTCTAGCCCTTATTTCAAATAACAGATGTGTCCATCAAGAACAGTTATGAAAGACTCAGAGCCTTTTTGAGGTCAGGGGCCATATCTCATTCATCTTTCTATCCTTCAATGCCTTGCACAGTGCCTGAAACAAGGTTTAGGATTCAGAACCTGATAGTCTGGTCACAAAAAAATAAACATGTATACAAGTAATTATAGTACAATATGGAAAGTACCGGCAAGGTCTGTAGGACAGCTGTGGTAACACAAAGCTGGGATGATTTGCTCTTCAGGGTTTCTGGAAAATCTTCCCAGAGGAGGTGGCATTTAGGCTATATCTTGAAAGATGACCAGCAGTTCACCAGATAGCCAAAGTGATGAAAGCAGTCTAGGAAGAAAGAACAAGCCCTTAACTGGGTCTTAGAATTCTCATTCTGGGAGGACACTGTGGTTTCCAAAGGAGTTCTCCAAGACCACAAATTCTTACAGTATCAAAGAAATGAATGACTGATGGTAGAATTTCAGGGGAACAGAGCAGCTATCTTATCTGAGAGGCAATATAATATGGTGATCAAGAGTATAGGATTCTTAATTCAGACTGTCTGGTTGAATGCTAGCTCACCCACTTATTATCTGTGTGACCCTGGGCAAGTGGCTTGGTGCCTCGGTTTCCCTATTGTAAATTGCAGATAATATGGGATAAACATATATAAAGCATTTGGAACAATACCTGGCCTGTGGTGAACATTGGGTATGTGTTGCTATTATCGTCTAACTGTGCCTGAAATTCAAGCAAATCAATAACTGCCTACTTTATCTCTTTATAAAACTGGCCCCAAATTTTGGGAGAAAGTGAACTCACAAATAACCCAGTTACAAGAGAAATAATTATGTACTGTATTCCGTATCTATCTGCAGCCACCAAGGACTACCATCTGGGTTTAGTATAGAGCTGTATGTCCCAAAGTGGTTTTCATCAAACCATTATTATATGATGTTATTTGAGAAAGGGATTCAATGGTCAACTGAGTCTGGCAAACTCTGGATTAAGCAGAGGTAAATAGATTTCTTTGCTGTGGGATTTCTCAGACCATTGAATATACTAATATGCACTGTGACTCTCCAAGAGGAAAATAGAGCCTGTAGCATTTTGCAGACTACTTTTTTGTTTACACCTCTTGCTGTCTTGCTCACTCGCTCAATTTTGCTCTTGCTTTCTCCTGGAACTAATGTTCTGTGGCATCTATTTGAGAAATGTTGGTGCCAAGTACCACTCACTTGCTGTCAGAGAATCACTGCAGCGTCTCCAAACAATCAATACTAATTTGCTGGACCTCTTCTGCCTGAAGGCACCAGAGGATCTCAAAGCTTAAGAGAGAAATTGAGGAGCTCTCTGACACATGAATCACTGTCATATTTGTGGCTTGTAAAAACCCAAGCTGTTGTGATATACTTTTGATTCTGAAGATGCCTTTGTTCAGACCCAGAACTGATAAAACTCTAGGAACAATCTCTTGTTTAGCACGATGCTCTCCAAATCTCTCCAAGGGCTGGCCTAAACCTCTTTCACTTGGCATCTTATACTTTGGGGATCATTCTGGGACCCTTTATGGATAGAAGTGATTGCTTGAGACATGGCTACACCTAGTGCACAAACACATTTTCATCAGTAGCTTTCATTTATGAAGCATCACAGCCCTTTGTGGAAAGTACTATTATTTTGGTTGTCCTGGTTGCTAAAGCAAATACCATGCAATGGGTTGGCTTATAACAACGGGAATTTATTGGCTCATGATTTTGAGACTAGGAGAATTCCAAGTCAAGGCATCATCAAGGTGATGTTTTCTTCCCAGAAGACTCTGGTGCACTGGGACTGCTTGCTGGCCATCTTGGTCCTTAGCTTTTCTGTCACATGGCAATGTATATGGCAGCCTCTCCTGGCTTCTCTCTTCTCTTCTGGGTTCTGTTGACTTCCAGCTTCTGGCTGCTCCCTGTGGCTTCTCTCTTTGTGTGTCTAGTGAATTATTGAACCTGAGGAGTGGAGGAAACCTCCGAAACCGTTAGCCAGTTGGTCAGAAGTTCAGGTGGCCTGGGAACCCTGAATTGTGGCTGGTTTGTCTAAGGCGAGGGCAGCAGACTTGTGGGGATTGTACCCTTAACCTTTGAATTAGGTCTAAACTCCAGGTAGAGTCAGAACTGCATTGCAATTGCATTCAAAAGTTACTGCAGGCCCCTGACCAGAACGTCGCTTCCCACCAACTGCACCTACATCTAGGGTGATGAAGAAAAATAAAATAAAATGAGGGTTCCCCCCACTATATGGGACCACCATTCTTCTGATCAGAGAGGAAATTTCTCCTTCCTCAGAGTTTTAGATCTCTGTGGTTCCCTGTTGCCACAGGTTGGCTTGAGTGCTGGTGCATGAGATGGCTGAGAAGAAAGGAAAAGGAAAAAGGGGAAAAAACACCCAAGGGATTTCTTGCACTCTCATTGAGTATGAGGGGACCCTTTACTTGCTCCTTGAACCATAACTACAGGATTTCCAGTGATCTCTCTGTCCATGCTGATGTCTGCTTCCAGGTTTGGGGCTTGTGGGCAAAGGAGTTTAAAAAAAAAAAAGTACACTCACTGCCAGTTCAGTGGTTCTTCAAATTCTAATCTTCTTTCCTAACTCAACCACTAGCAGTTGCTTTTCAGAGACCTCAAATCGTTGCTCATGCATGCTGCCCAGGTTTTACAGCAGCATTCAGTGGGTGAGAGGATGGAGTGTGCTGAGTCCATCTGACCCAGAACAAGAATTACTCTGACATATTTGGATGATGAAACTGAGGTCCTGAGGGATTAAGAGACCATCTTCAAGGTGAAATAAGCCAGACATAAAAGGGCAAATATTGTGTGATCTCACCAAGATGAATCATTAGAATAAGCAAATTCATAGAGTCAAAAACTAGAATACAGGCTACCAGGAGGGGATGGGTGGGTTAGAGAATGCGAATCAATGGTTAATTAGTACAGAGTTTGTTTGGGGGTGATGGAAAAGTTTTAGTAATGGATGGTGGTGATGCTAGCGCAACATTGTGAATGTAACTATTAGCACTGAATTACATATCTGAATGTGGTTCAAGGGGAAATTTTAGGTGGTATATGTTACTAGAATAAAATTAAAAAATAAAAAGCCATAGAACTGTAAAACACAAACAGTGAACCCTAATGAAAGCTGTACATTATGCTAGTACAATTATAATAATCTTCTCTCATCAATTGTAACAAAGGTACACTAACGCAAATGTTAGAAGTGGGAATGGGTATATGGGAACTCTGAATTTTCCTGCATTGATTTTTCTGTAAATCTACAGCTTCTCTAAAAAAAAGTGGTGAAGCCAGGATTTGAAATCAAGTCTATGAATCCAATCTAGATAATCAGTCTGTATGTTACACTTTTTTAAAGCCAGGTTTACTAAGGCATACTTTGATTACAGTAAAATTCACCCTTTTTAGTTGCCAGTTTTGATGAATATATAGTTGTGTAACCACCACTACAATCAAGACATAGACTATTTCAACACCCCCAAAAGTTCTCTGTCATGCTCCTTTGCAGTTAATTCCGTAGCCTGTTCCCAGCCCCTGGAAAACCACTGACTTGATTTCCATCTTTGTAGTTTTTCCTTTTCCTGAATGTTACATAAATGGATTATATAGAATGTAGCTTCTGTCTCTGGTGTCTTTAATTTAGCATAATGGTTTTAAGATTCATCCATGTTGTTGCATATATGAGTATTTTGTTCTTTTTTATTGCCAAGTCATTTTCCCTTGTATGGATGGACCACAATCTGTTTATCCATTCACCTGTTGATAGGATTTCGGTTGTTTCCAATTTTCAGACATAATCAGTATTAAAGACCACTTCCTAATCACTATACAGTATTATGCATCCTATAACAAACATATAAGACTGGCCAGTTTAGCTGTCTCCAATAATCCTAATGACAATTTGCATTTATAGGAGGTAGACTCTGTATTAGGCATTTTGCATACACTATTTTATTTACTCTCATCCTCACAATGTTTCTGCATTGTGTTTACAATGCTGAGATAATTTCGTAACCTTCTCATCATTAAGGATGATTTAAAAATTTTTATTTTCTTGAGATGTATTCATCCCCAAATACTTTATGTATGTGCCGGGCATTGACTGGACCCTGGGCTGTACCAGAGAGCAGAAAAGATAGGCTGTCTGCCCTTTTTAAAGTTTACAATTCGCTGTAGCTCATGATCCATGGACTCTACCTTTTGAAATCATTTCTATGGCACAACTGCATTTATTAAGTGCAACCCTGTTTCCTCATCTGTAGAACCCTTGGAGTAAGAGTAGAGTCACCAGATCAGCAACTGAAGTTTTTCTGTCCCTACCACTATGCTTTGAGAGGTGTATCCATTTGGATATTCTCTGCTACACATTTCAGATCTGGACTCAGACTAGATTAAGCACAGAGAAGATAACTGTAAGTGACTGAGTTGGGATTTGAATCACAGATGTGTAAATCTGTGCTCTTAACCATCTCAGTTCATTCCGCTGATCAGCTAGTCTTTTATTCTTCTGCTCTTTCAGACATTCACCAGCTCCAGGGCCTACCACAGAAATGACCCGTGGGGGCTAAACAAGTTAGAAACCTACAACATGCAACATTTCTTTTAAAAGGATGCAAATGATCATTATAGGTGCCAAATGAATGGTGACAGTACTAGTCTCCTATTGTTGCTGTAACAAATGACCACACACTAAATGGCTTAACACAACCCAAATTTATGATTGTACTGTTCTGGAGGTCAGAAGTCAGTAATGGGTTTCACTGGGCTGTAATCAAGTATTAGCAGGGCTGCATTCCTTCTGGATGTTTGAGGGAAAAATCTGTTCCCTTGCTTTTTCAGCCTCTAGAGGCCACCTGCAGGCCTTCGCTTATGGCCTCTTTCTACATCTTCAAAGCCAGCAGCAGAGCATCTCCAAATCTCTTTTTGACTCTTTTATAGACCCTTATGATGACATCCAGCCCACCTGGATATTCCAGAATAACATCTCCATCTCAAGGTCTTTAACCTAATCACATCTGCAAAGTTCCTGTCCCTTTTGCCATGTAAAGTAACATATGCACAGTTTCCAGGGATTAGGATATGGACATCTTTGGGTGGGGTGTGAGGCATTATTCTGCTTACCATGGCAACTAAGATTTGTAGAGCACGTTAAAATTTAAAAAGGACTTTTCTATTAATTTTCTCATTGAGTCCTCCCAGTGTCATTGATTTACTGAATGAACTAGACTCAGTGAAGTATCATCACAATGTACCTTTTTGTCTTTTTCTCTGTCCCTTCAAATCTCCATGGGATGCTCTTCCAGTCCCTTTTAGATACAAGCAAAACCTCATCTCCATCTGCTCCCACCCCAGTGGGAAGGGGGGATGGTACCTCATGTCTCCAGTTGACAGTGACAGCTAAGACCCTGTGTCCAAAAGTCCTCAGAATGTTTTAGCGTTCCCCTATCCCCCAAGAACCAGTTACCAGAGTACATGACTGTAGGTCCCTCTAGGGAAGCACTGGGGGAATATTTACCATGTCAACTGGCCATAGTTTTCCCAGGGCTCTTGCTCCAGGGAACCTGGCCTCTTTTTTAGCCAGTGGGTTCTTGGTCCAAAAACTGGCTCAGGTCTGGCACTGGGCAAGGGGTTGTACTTTTTATTGGGACATTCGTCCTCAGCCTCCTGATCATCCTTGATTTCTCCTGATGGTACAAGCTGCCCATCCATTTTGCCCTGGGATGTTTTTGCACTATTAACCAGCTTATATTTCCCTGTGGGTCAGGTCTCCTTGGCCGCCACACCAACCCTGCTATTCATTATGATAACTGCATACACCTGACTGTTGGCAATTACATGCCACCACCTGGCCTCTAGTGTTTGGGGCTCCTATCCTCTCCACAGCCTAGATCTTACCAGATTTTCCTACTGTCTGTCCTTCCAGAACCACCCACAGAAGAGAGCCATCACTGAATTTTTCATGATGCTGGTGCCCTTCTGTCTTAGTTTGCCAGGGCTGCTATGATAAATACCATTCATTGGCTGGCTTAAGAAACAGGAATTTATTGTCTCATGGCTTGGGAGGCTAGAAGTCCAAAATCAAGGTCTCTCAGAGTCTGTAGCTTTCTGGTGCAGGCTTGCTGCAATCTTTGGTTTTCCTTGGCTTGTGTCTCTGCCTCCATCACACGGCTAAATCCTTCATTCTCTGGCTTCTTCTGACAGAGTGCATCAGAATTTGATCTGCCTTATCAAGCCTCCAGTCCTATGGAAGAAGGCTTGCCCTGATTCAATTTGGCCCCATCTAAATAGGATCATCAAACATCCTATTCACAAATGAGTCCACACCTTAACTAATCATAACATATTTAAAGGTCCTATTTACAAATGGGTTCACACCTACAAGAATGGGGATTAAGACTTGGACATGTCTTTTGTGGGGACCATGTTTCAATCTCCAACACCCTTTCACCAGCCCATTCCTCCAGCCTTAGTGGATGGCAGATCCTCCGAGCCTTCCCATGGAACATAATCATCTGGTGGGACTTTTGGCTTATCATAGTACATCCACTCCAGCATGCCCACTTCCTGAGCATTTTAATCCCATTCTCCATGGTCATGCATGGCAATTGCAACTTCACTTAGCATGGGCCATCATTTATTCCTTGCTTTCAAGAACCATCTTAGTAGAGAGTATGCACCATATCCTGGAGTTTTTGCCAGGGTGTTGATTCCTGTATCTTGGGAGAGTGCTCTGAAATCAGTAAACTCTCCTAAATCCAATCTTATGTGCTTGATCTAGCCCCCTTGGCAAGGTCCCTCAGAATCCAGTCCTATGTGTGCCCCCAATCTCCTACAGGCACATGCTTGCTAGATCATGTAGCTCTTTGGAGATGTAGCTCCATTCCTTCCTTACCAGGCCCGGCATGGCACCAAGTTATAGGCCTAGAGGCAAAGAGATCCTGAGGGGCACTTGTTGTCTTGTTGGAGAGAGGTCTCTGCATTGTTTTCAAGCAACGAGGGAAGTTATAACTCTTAATTAGGAGGGGTAGACTACTTCTGCTAGCTCAGATTGTTTACAGGAGTTCTGGACCAGATGCTCCCATCCCAAGTGTCAGGGTTCTAGCATTCCCCAAGCAGAGCCCTGACCTTTGTGTGAGAGATGTGCCTTGATTGAAGCAGTTAACCTTCTCTAGAGCTTGGCCACTTTGATGCTTAAATCCTGGCTGGGCCTGGTCCTCAGCTTGCTCTGTGCTCCTGCTGCAGGAGATGAGAGCCTCTTTGTTAGCTATCTGGGAGCTCCTTTGGCTTTCACGTGTGACTTTCAATGGCCTGTTAATCTGGCACCTACCTTGGCCTTATGCAATGACCATCTGTGCCAGTTTGGATGTATTATGTCCCCCAAAATGCCATGTTCTTTAATGCAATCTTGTGGGGGCAGACCTATTAGTGTTGATTAGGTTGGACTCTTTGGATTAGGTTGTTTCCATGGAGATGTGACCCACCCAACCGTGGGTAATAACTTTGATTAGATTATTTCCATACAGGCGTGACCCTGCCCATTTAACATGGGTCTTAATTAAATCACTGGAGTACTTTAAAAAGAGCAACACAGGCCTAGATGCTAGCTGCAGCTGATACAGACTTTTGGAAAATGCCATTTTGAAACACAACCTGGGAGCAAGCAGACACCAGCTACGTGCCTTCCCAGCTAACAGAGGTTTTCTGTACGCCAATGGCCTTTCTCCAGTGAAGGTACCCTATTGTTGATGCCTTACCTTGGACACTTGGTGGCCTTAAGACTGTAACTTTGCAACCAAATAACCCCCCTTTATAAAAGCCAATCCATTTTTGGTATTTTGCAAAACAGCAGCATTAGCAAACCAGAACACCATCCAAACCCACTGTCCTCATAGTTACTACTTCCCAGTACTTCTCAAGGGCCTGACACATCCATGAGCTGGTGCTTCCAGGATACCAGCCCAATTTGCAACAGTTGAACATTTCAACATTTGGACCATCATCATCTTGTGCCAAGGGCTGTGTGTCCACCACCTATCTTTAGTGAGGGGACCTCATGGCTAGCTGGGTGCCGAGGGACCTAGCTCCAAAACCCTAGAGCTAGATTTATTACCTGCTTTCTCGGAGTCTTCCTGATGCTGCAAGCAGTCACTCAAATGGAGTTTGGCATGCAGGGTATTTATCAGGGATCCATAGCTGTGGAAGGTAGAGGGAGAAGTAGAACTGTGATGTGAATCTGACAAAGCTCTAGCCAAAGCCATGGGAGTTATACTGCAGTGAGCTGAAATGGCTGTTCCTTCACATGTCCCCTGCAATCAGCCTTTGCAGGAGGACATGCTCTGAAGCAGAGCTGGAAGGAGCCGACAGCTGGGACAATGCATCCATCCTTGAAGGAGAATCTGGGGGTACATCCCTCTGTTTATCACATTGGCATGAAAGTAAAACGAAGTATTATCCTCATTTAATAGATGAGAAAACCAAGGTAAAGAAAGGGTAAGTGACTCACCTACTGTTAGTAACTAGCAGAATCAAAATGAATCTTCAATACAGAAGGAAACTGATATTGAGAACAGCTATTTGCCAGGTGCTCCAAGAAATTTCTCATATATTTTCTCATTGGTTCTTCATTACAACCCTGCGCTGGTTTGAAGCTGTTATGTACCCCAGAAAAGGCCATGTTCTTTTGATCCATTCCTGCGGGTGCAGACCTATTGTGGGTGGGACCTTTTGATTAGGTTGTTTCAATTGAGATGTGACCCAGCCCATTCAAGGTGGGTCTTAATCCTTTACTGGAGTCCTTCATGAGAGGATATAGGACAGAAAAAAGCCAGAGAGCTCAGAGACAGAAACACTCAGAGAGCTTGGAGAGAAAAGCCCCAGAGGAAGCAAGCAAGGACCCACAGAAACTGAAAGAGCCAGAACTGGAAAGCAATGAAATCCGGGAGAGAAGGCCCAGCAGACAACAGCCATGTGCCTTCCCTTGTGACAGAGGAACCCCAGATACCATCAGCCTTTCTTCGGAGAAGGTATCATCCTATTGATGCCTTAATTGGGACATTTTCATGGCTTTAGAACCATAAATTTATCAGCTAATAAATCCCCATTGTAAAAGCCAGCCCATTTCTGGTATATTGCACTCCAGCAGCTTTAGCAAACCAAAGCAAACCCTGAAAGGCATTTATTACTTTCTGTAATTTTAGAGTGGAGGAAACTAAAGCCCATGGTGTTAGTAAGGAATAGAAATAGCCAGAACTTGAACCAAGGTCTGTGTAATTTCATAATCCTTTAAGAAGCCAGGAAGGAAATATTGTCCCTCATGATCTAGAGAGGAGCATACCATAATTGCCAAGAGTCCAACTGTTGTTTAGGGAAAGACAAAGTGTGTTCCCAGTCTTTACTTAGAACAACATGATTACAGGCAAAATTTGAACCAGAGATAGCATCTGGCAGCTTTGCAGGAGGCCCCTTGTTTGCAAGGCTTGATTCTCTGCTTGGGTGACATGGAATGGGAGGAGTGGTTAGCAACAAATGTGTCAGAAAAACAAGACCAGCTTATTGGAAAAGGCTAGAAAAGAGGGTAAAAAAAAAACAAGAAAAAGGCACTGACAGTTTGCTATGGGGGATTTCTGGCATTGGAGTCAGAAAGCCTTGGATTCTTAAAAAATAATTTTTTTCTTATTATAAAAGTAATACATGGGAGAACCTAAGATGGTGGCTAGGTGAGACAGGGCAAAAAAAACACCTCCATGAAAAACACTAGATAAAAACCAGAAAGTGACCCAGAACACCAGTTCCAGCGTAGCAACAGCTAAACAAGCTCTGCTAAATCCACAGGGACCATGCACTTGGTGAAACCAGGAGTCTGTGTTTGGAAACGAGTGAGTGAGCCGGCTGAATGTCCAGCGCTGTGATGTGGGGAAACCGTGGTTTGGCGTGTGGAGGCAGACTAGTTCTTGTTTAAAAAAACCCAAAAGTGGCTGCAGATACGGCAGCGAGAACCACATGTGAAGTGCAGCAGGAACAGGCTGTGTGAACGCCTCAATATCTGGTGTGGAAGATAGCCTTTCGTACACTTGCTGCTAATTGTCCCCAAGTGAGGAAGATAGAGGTTAGTCAAAAGGGGAAAAAAACCACACCCCTTTGCAGCCATCTTCACAGCAGGCTGGGAATGCTCCTGCCCAGTGCTAGAGCCACAGCCCAGAGCCATGCCAAGGGACCCAGTGTGACAGAAAGTGTTTCTAGCAACACGAACACACACCACAATATCGGGTGTGGACAGTAGCTTTTAGTGCACCCACAGCTAATTGTCCTGGAGCTGGGAAGGTGGAGCTGTGCGAAAAGGGGGAAATTAACATGCTCCATTCAGCCATCCTTACAGCAGGCTGGGAACACCCCTGCATGGCCCAGTGGCCCAGAACTTCCCTTGAAGGATGGCGTGCACTTGTCACATAGCACAGCCATCCCTCAGCAGAGGCCCTAAGAAGGGCACGGCTGGGAAGAGGAACCCACTCGGAAATCCCAGGGACCATATGCCAATACCAAGAGACAATCTGTGGAGAGACCGAACTGGAGGTTTACACTCTTGGAACAACCTTAAATTTCCAGGAACACCTGGGAGGTTTGATTATTAAAGCTGCCCTGCCTCCCTAACCGCTCAGACACACACCCCACATTCAGGGCAGACATCACCAATAACACACCCAAACTTGTTGCACCAATTGAACCCCACAAGAGTCAGACCCCCACACACCACAAAGACAAGTTGGGGAGAACTGACTTGAGGGAAATAGGTGACTCGTGGATGCCATGTGCTGGTTAGTTAGAGAAAGTATATGCCACCAAGCTGTAGATCTGACAAATTAGAGATAGGTGTTTCAATAATCTTTCATATCCTAGAAGAACCCTATCAAGTAAAGCAAATGCCAAGAGGCCAAAAACAACAGAAAATCTTAAAGCATATGCTAAAACCAGGTGATACGGAGAACCCAAACCCAAACACCCAAAGCAAAAGATCAGAGGAGACACAGTACTTGGAGCAATTAATCAAAGAACTAAAGACAAACAACAAAAGCATGATACGGGATACAAAGGATATGAAGAAGAGCATGGCACAGGATATAAAGGACATGAAGAAGACCCTAGAAGAGCATAAAGAAGAAATTGCAAGAGTAAATAAAAAAACAGATGATCTTATGGAAATAAAGAAACTGTTGGCTAAATTAAAAGAATCTGGATACTCATAGTACAAGACTAGAGGAAGCTAAACAATGACTCAGTGTCCTAGAGGACCACAGAAAGGAAAATGAAAGAATGGAGAAAAAATAAAAAAAATCGAAATGGATTTCAGGGATACGATAGATATAAAATGAAACGTCCAAATATAAGACTCATTGGTGTCCCAGAAGGGGAAGAGAAGAATAAAGATCTAGGAAAAGTATTCAAAGAAATTTTGGGGGAAAAATTCCCAAACCTTCTACACAATATAAATACACAAGCATAAATGCCCAGTGAACTCCAAATAGATTCAATCCAAATAAACCCACTCCAAGACATATTCTGATCAGACTCTCAAATACTGAAGAGAAGGAGCAAGTTCTGAAAGCAGCAAGAGAAAAGCAATTCACCACATACAAAGGAAACAGCATAAGACTAAGTATTGACTTCTCAGCGGCCACCATGGAGGCGAGAAGGCAGTGGCATGACATATTTAAAATTCTGAGAGAGAAAAATTTCCAACCAAGAATACTTTATCCAGCAAAACTCTCCTTCAATTTGAGGGAGAGCTTAAATTTTTCACAGACAAAGAGAAATGCTGAGAGATTTTGCTAGTAAAAGGACCTGCCCTACTTCAGATACTAAAGAGATCCCTACCGACAGAGAAACAAAGAAAAGAGAGAGAGAGATGGAGAAATTTAACAGACATATATAGAACATTACATCCCAAATCACCAGGATACACTCTCTAGTGATCACAGAACTTTCTCCAGAATAGACCATAGATTGGGACATAAAACAAGCCTCAATAAATTTAATAAAAATTGAATCTATTCAAAGCACATTCTCTGACCACAATGGAATACAAATAGAAGTCAATAACCATCAGAGACTTAGAAAATTCACAACCACCTGGAGGTTAAAAATGAGGGGGAGATGAAAACATTCCTGGATAATCAAAAGCTGAGGGACTTCATCACCAGTAGATCAGTTCTATAAGAAATGTTAAAGGGAATTGTGTAGGCTGAAAGGAAAGGGCACTAAACAATTGACTGAAACCACATGAAGAAATAAGGATTTCCAGTAAAGATCACATGGCAAATATAAATAGCAGTACTACTGTATTTTTTATTTGTAACTCCACTATTTACTTCCTATAGGATCTAAAAGACATAAGTGTAATGATAGATCAGTGGTTTTGGACTCATATAAAATATGTAATTTTGACAAGAACTACATAATGGTGGGGGAATGGAGGAGTATAGGAACATAGTTTATGTGTCCTAATGAAGTTAAGTTGGTATCAAAGAAAACAAGATTGTTATAAATTTAAGATGTTAAATTTAAGCCCCACAGTAAACACAAAGAAAGTGTCAGAGAATATGATCGTAGAGATGAAAAGTAGAGTATGGGTTACAAGAAGTGGGGGAAGGGGCAATGGGGAGTTAATAAGAAATGAGTGTAGGGTTTCTGTTTGGGGTGAGGGGAAATCTCTAGTAATGGATGGTGGGAAGGTGATAGCATTGCAACATTGTGAATGTGATTAATCCCACTAATGGAATGCTTGGGAGGGGTTGGAGTGGGAAGATTTATGCTGTATATATGTTTCCACAATTGAAAAAAACAGACAGTCTAAGTAGATAATGACAATTAAATGCCCAGGATGATCCTGGATGGGATCTGAGGCTGGAGGAGAGAAGGCTCAAAGGGACACAGTTGGGACATAAGAAAAAAATGAAATATAGAATGCAAGCTTTGTATCAATGCTGAATTTCTTGAACTTCTTAGCTGCGCTTAACATGATTGCATAAATGAATGTTCTTTTTCATAGGAAATGTATATGTGAATTATATTGTTTGTCCAAGGATTTGTGCAGCCTGCTCTCATATGTTCAGAAGACAGAGAAATAGATGATGGATGATAGGAAGGGAGGGAGGGAAAGAAAGAAATGGTTAGAGTGACAGGATGTGAAAGTTGGTGGATCTGGGGGTATCGGTGGAGGGGGGTCAGGGTATGCTGGAGTTCTGTGTATGGGGTTTGTATTGTTTTTGCAACTGTTCCTGTAAGTTTGAATTTATTTCAAAATAAAATTCAACAACAACAACAAAAAGATAATTGCATAAGTTGAAAAGATGTAATTACAGGGATATTCATCACAGCACTGTTTTGTAATAGCAAAAAATTTGGAAACAATCTAAATGTTGATTAGGAATGAACCAAGAAAATTATGTAAACAGACCCTATCTCTAGGTGCTAGGAATCAGGATGATTTTTTTTTCTTTTTTCCCCAGAATTGCATGAATATTTTTTTACAAGACATATGTATCTTTTTTTTCTAGAATCGGAATTTTTAAAAAACAGATAAAGGAAAGTAAAAGGTTCCTGAAGGATATTTTCCCTAGTCTCAGAGCCAAGTGGCATCATTTTACATATCAATGAGGAAGGAAGAGTTAGCTTTAAAGGCTAGCCAATAACCCAAAAATCTGAAAAAATTAAGGATGAAATGAAGTCAGGTTGCTGCCTAAGATAGACTCTTTTTTCTTTTCATAAAATCAATTCTGTCCTTTTGCTATTTCTATGTACTAAGAAAAACAGCTTTTTTCTCTAGCCAGAGACTTAACTATTAATCCCAGACATCTACGTTCTACATGAACCTCTTGTGATGAGGGTGCTGAGGATTAAGGATTTACGGGTGGTTCAGAGCAAGCCCACCTCTGCTGCAGACAGGACTTAGCATTCACATTCACTCGGTGGGCTGCTAAAACATTCTAGAAGTATCACCACTGAGACCAACGTAATGGAGGCAAGTAACAATTTGACAAGTGTTGCGGCTTAAGAATGGATTTCAGGTTTTTTGGTTTTCATCTATTTGGGCTTGAGGGCTTAAAATTTCCATAAAAATGAAGATTCAAAATAAAAAATTCAAACCATGCCAAACAATAACAACAAAAAATCATACATGTTCATTATATAAGAATATTGAACCACAAATGGAAGCAAATTATAAATATCCAGCTCCCTACTGCCCAGAGGTAGTACCACAAACATTTTGACGCGTAGCTTCTCCTTTCTCTTGTAAACACATAACTATTAATAAATCTAATATATTTATGTAAAATATACATGAATTTATATATAATGATGTGTTTCATAGGTTTTATTTTACCAATAGGGGACCATAATGAACAGATCGGCTTTCTAAAAAAGATAGCAACTTTTTTTTCCTGATTAAAAAGCAACACATGTTCAAGGGTGGATTTGAAAAATCTAGAAAAATATAAAGATGAAAATAAAAAAGTCACCTGGAATATTTACCTGATTTTTTAAAAACTTAGTGCTAAAATGGAACACTTGAATCAGATTTAAGAGATTCCAGTCTTGACTTCAGTCTGTCCAGTGTGACTAAAGTCAAATCTCTAATACTCTATCCAAGCCTCAGTTTCCTCATCTGGGAAATGGACTTACAATATTACTCACTGGAGTTTCTGACTCAGTAGGTCTGGGGTGGGACCCAAGAAATTGCATTTGTAACAGGTTTTCCAGGTGATACTGTTTCTGCTGGTTTGGGGACCCCACTTTGAGAATCCCTGAACCTGTAAATTAGGCTATTCCAGGACAGATTATCCCAGGGAAGGATGTGTTGGCAGAAGGCAGAGGGAAAGGAGCTGCTTCTGGCTTTTGAGTTTCAAAAGCCTAAACGCTCAAGGAGATGAAAAGGACTCTGGGAATATTAGATATACTTGGGAGAAAAATTTGAGGACTTGGATCAAAACCTCACATCCCTAAGGCTTGTAGCCTTATCATTCTGTGAATGACTCTCTGCCCTGGAGGGGAGAAGGAAAGAGATGGAGAGGGCATGGGAAAGTCGAGCATTTGTGGCTGTGGACCTGGAGGGACCAGGTGGGTAGAGTGGAGCCAGCTTGGCTCATCATCAAGTTTCCTCCCCCTGGGTGAGCTCTGTCCCCATCAGCAACCAGGAGCATTTGGGATGAGTTGGGGTTCCATGGACTTCCTTCCCCACCTCCATTTTAAGGGCTCTGTTGTGCTCTTGTTGGTGAGAAACGAGAACCTCATCAAGAGCCCCCAGTGGAGTCCTGTGGTAATAATGCCCATCCACGCCCCAAGGCTTGGCTCCATCCCCATCCAGCTGCTTCATCTGGGCTGCAGGTCACGACATCGTTGACATCCAGGGATACTCATAGCTCTTCCAAGATGGAAGATAGGGACCTTGATCTGAGTGCCCAACATCCACTTGAAACCCCCATAAACTTTTTCTCTCCTCAGATTTCTTGTGCACATGTCTCCTACGTGAACATGTGTAGATGCTATGATTCCACTCCAGGAATTCAAGGAGTGCTGCCCAATTGAACTTCCATTGCATGCTAATGGGCCTTAAATATCATGACCACTTGATCACAGGTGGGTGGATTGAGTCTTGGGAGAGTAGGTCACGTGAAAGGGAAGAGAGAGTATACATTCCCTTCCTTGGAATGTACACTTATGTCATGTCCAACAGAGCACCCTGACCTCTGACCTCTAACCCCAGCATATTGTCTTATGCCTTCTCTTGCAAACCCTTGGCGTGAAGTTTCCCACTAAAGCCTGTTTCTTTCTTTCTTTTCTTTTTTTTAGGCAATGGTTTCTTTCTTTCTTTTTTTCTTTCTTTCTTTCTTTCTTTCTTTCTTTTTCTTTCTTTCTTTCTTTCTTCTTTCTTCTTTCTTTCTTTCTTTTTTCTTTCTTTCTTTCTTTCTTTCTTTCTTTCTTTATTTCTTTCTTTCCTTCTTTCTTTTTGATTCAGTTCTATTGAGACATATTCACATACCATACAATCATCCAGTGTACAATCAATTGTTCATAGTAGCATCGCATAGTTGTGCTTCATCACCACAATTTTTGAACATTTTCATTACTCCAAAAAAAAGAATAAAAATAAAAGTATAAAAAAATACCTAAAACATTCTATATCACTCCCCCCCCCCATTTTTCCTTTAGTTTTTGTCTCCATTTTTCTACTCATCCATCCATACACTGGATAAAGGGAGTGTGAGCCACAAGGTTTTTGCAATCACACTGTCACCCCTTGTACTCTACATTGTTATACAATCATCTTCAGGAGTCAAGGCTACTGGGTTGCAGTTTAACAGTTTAAGGTATTTCCTTCTAGCTATTCCAATACACTAAAAACTAAAAAGGGATATCTATATAACACATAAGAATGCCCTCCAGAGTGACCTCTCGACTTCATTTGAAATCTCTCAGCCAGTGAAACTTTATTTTTATTCATTTCACTTCCCCCTTTTGGTCAAGAAGACTTTCTCAATCCCACGATGCTGGGTCCAGTAAAGCCTGTTTCTTAATCTAAAATAAAAAAAGAAGAAAAAGAAGAAGAAGAAGAAGAAGAAAAAGAAGGAGAAGGAGAAGGAGAAGGAGAAGAAACAGAAGAAGAAGGAGAATAAGAAGAAGAAGGGAGAGAAAGCTTACATTTTATTGAGCATCTACCATGGACCAGTCCTTGTAGCAGGTGCTTTTGCATTCCTATCTCACAAGCTCCAACAGGCATATACAATAAACCCCATTTAACAGAGGAGAGAACTGAGGTACAGAGGTGGAAGTAATGGACTCAACAATGGAAGGCCTCTGAATTATGGAACTGCTCACATACTGAGAAGATTCAAGATTTGTTACCTGCCAGAAGGCTTTAAAGCCTCACTGCCTCCTATCCTTCAAGGCAGGGATAGCATCTCCTCCTGTGCTTGCTGACAGTGCACTGTGTCACATACAGCTGGGGTCTTTGCTTAGCAAAAGAGGGTACATTCCACACCTGGTGTCTTGACCTGGATGAGTTGGCAGTGACAAGAACTAGACAGGAGCTTTAGAACTTACTAGCTCTGTCTAACCTTAGGCAGGGACAACCTCTCCATTTCCACAACTATAAAATGGAGATAATATTATGTGCCTCATAGGGTTCTTGTGAGGGTCTAAGAAGACAAGTTCATTAAACACCATTTCTGAACCTGGGGAGGCAGTGGGTAGACGAAGGGAAATTTGCATCCTGTTTACTCCTTTTGCTTGCTGGACAACCTAATATTTCCAAGCATGAATTTCTTTATAGGGTAGGAAGATTAAATGAGATACTTCTAAGTGATAGAGTTTGCCACCAGTAGACCCTTAAAGTGAGTTTCCTAGTCTGTCTTCCCTTTTAATCCTTGGATGGTCAATAGAGAATGAATGAATGAATGAATGAATCAATGGATAGATGAATGAATACAGTGGTGCCCTAACTAACCTACAGTTTTCCTTTACACACATTATTTTATTTAGCCCTCACAAAAAAACTCCAAGAGATGGATATTATTATCCCCAGTCTATAGATAAGGAAACCCAGAATCCAAAGCTCAGGGAGATTGGGTGGTTTTCCCAGGATTCATCTGCTGGGAAGGGACAAAGCAAGTTTCAAACCCAATTCTGTTGTCGTTTCAGAATTGGGTGGGGTAAAAGGAGGGTTATCAAAAGGGTGGGGGAAAAGGATGATGTTCTCAGTGGATTTCAAGAGGTAGAAAAAGAAATAGAATCTTAAAGGTCTGAACTGAACATTGGCTACTTTCTGTATTCTTCACATTAACATTGTTGCTAATCATTTCTGCAAGGCACATCATTTTTTTTTCATTAAAGAAATTAGAGTATAGTTTACATACAGTAAAATTCACCCTTTTTATTTTATAGTTCTGCAAGTTTTGACAAATGTATATAGTTCTGTAACTACCACCATAATCAAGATATAAAACAGTTCCTTCCCCTCCTCAAATTCCATCCCCTCCCCCGCCAGTCCCTGGTAATCACTGATCTGTTTTCTAACCTTGTATTTTTCCCTTTGCAAGAATGTCATATAAATGAAATCATACAGTGTTTGGCTTTTTGAGTCTGGCTTCTCTCATGCAGCATATCTGTATGGTATATCTTCAAATGTTTCCTAGGCATAGACTCCCTAGAGCCTAATGGTGATTTATAATTCTCATAAACTCTTTTTCTTTTAGGATGTGGAATAAAAAATCTCTGTCATTTTCCAAAGGCAATTATCCTTTAAATAGTGGACAAGAGGAGGGAGGGGGAAAAAAAAGAGGAAAGATTTGATCTGCTTTTCTACAAATCTGTGTTCTAGGAAACACAGCACAGAGTCTGGTTAACTTTTCACCATGTCGGAGACAAAAAACCATATAATACTAGGTGATCAGTCATTTCTGATTAAACCATCAAGAGAGTGTTAGGATTTGGGGCTGCAAATAAAGAGAAATGAGCCTTGACTTTAAGAAATGTAAGGACAAAGTCCCAGAGATAAGGCGCTTGCTTAGAAGACAAGTGAGGTTTTGTATTAGTAAGAAGTTAGCAGATGGGAAGTGACAGGGATGATGAAGTTTGTGGACTAGTATTGGCTAGTATTCATGGAGACCAAGGAACAAGTTCTGTATCCATTCACCAATCCATCCATCCATCTATGCATGCATGCATCCATCCATCCACCCATCTGTCCATCCACTCACCCACCCACCCACTCATCCACCCACCCACTCATCCACCCACTTATCTATCCAACAAATATTTCTGAGCACATGTGTTATACAAAAGTGAACCAGATATAGACCTGCTCCTCAAGGGGTCACAGTCAGGGCTTCCATATATAATTGCATAGGGTATACATTGCACTACTCCAGAGGCTACTCTTTACAATACTGCCTCTCATGAGTTGTGCCATATGAAACCCTTGCAGCTCTGCCACAGTCTAGAGAGGAGGACAAGCAGGTAAACAGGCAATTATGACACAGTATGTCAATAAGAAGGGAGACTGTGGGAGCAGAGAGGAAGGGCACTTAATTAATTAATTAGACACTGGGGTGGATTTCAAAGAAGGCTTCCTAGAGGAAGAGAAATCTAAACTAAATCTTGGGGATAAATAGGCAGTAGCAAGGTGAAGTTGTTGGGGAAGGAGGAGGAAAAGTTCCAAGCAGAGGAAACAGCATTTGCAAAATCCTGGAGGCAAGAGAAAGTGTGGCAGATTGAGGGAACTGCAAGCAGTTTCTGTAGTTGGAAGGAGGAGGGAAGGGCCTGTGAGAACTAAGATAGAGGGGTCTAGAGAGGTGGGCAGGAACCAGATAATAAGGAGTCTTGCAGGGAAGGCTAAAGAACTTAGACTTTATCCTGAGGCCAATGAGGAACAATTGAGGAGGGGTGTGATGTGGTCACAGTTGCTTTTTGGGATCACTCCAGCTGCTATGTGGAAGATGGACAGGAAAGTGACCAGTTTGGAAACATGGAGATTAGCTGGGATGCTAGTGCAGTAATACAGGTGCAAGATGACAGTGTCTCAGAGTAAGGTCATGGTAGAAAGTTTGGAAAGAAGAGGATGGAGTTGAAATACAGTAGGATTGTCAGGATTGGTGCTTGGTTGGTGTGCCAGTTTGGATATATTATGTCCTCTGGAAAAAGCCATGTTCTTTAATGCAATCTTGTGGGGGCAGATGTATTTAGTCTTGATTAGGTTTCTCCCTTTGGATTATGTTGTTTCCATGGAGATGTGACCTAACCAGCTGTAGATAACAAATCTGATTAGACTATTTCCATGGAGGTGTGGCCCCACCCATTCAGTGTGGGTCATAATTAAATCACTGTAGCCCTACAAGAGCTCAGACAGAAGGAGCTTGGTGCTGCAGCCAAGAGAGATACTTTGAAGAATGCACAGGAGCTGAGTGTGGAGCTGGAACACAACCTGGGATCAGCAGACGCCAGCCATGTGCCTTCCCAGCTAACAGAGGTTTTCCGGATGGCATTGGCCTTCCTTCGTGAAGGTATACTCGTGGTGAGGCCTTCATTTGGACATTTTCATGGCCTTCAGACTGTAACTGTGTCACCTAATAAATCCCCTTTAGAAAAACCAATCCATTTCTGGTGTTTTGCAGCATCAGCAAACCGGAATACTTGGATGCCAGAGGTGATGGAGAAGTTAGGAAGGAAGGGTGCCCTCCAAGTTGCTGGTAGATAGTGGAGCCATTTACTGAGCTGTACAAGGGAGGTGAGGTTTGTGGGTAAGGTGATGAGCTCCACTTGGGATATGTTGAGTCTGAAGTGCCTGTGGGACCTACAGGTGGAGATGAAGGAGGCTCCAATGCTTGGAGGGGGTGAGGTCCCCCACATCTACCATCATTGGAGGTGATCACCCAGGGACCTTGTGAGCAATGACAGGAAAAAAACCTAGAACAGAACTCCAGGAAGCACCAACATTTAAGGAACAGACTGAGGTTAAGAGAAGAGTTGAAGGACAGCTACACCACATCCTTCTTGGGCTGCCAAGTCTGGCCTCGGGCAAAATGGAGCACGGTCAGGCTGATCTCTGCACCTCCAGTGCAGAAATATAAATGAATATATTATGAAGTGTGACTATAAAGCACTGAGACTTTTAAAACAACATACCAGTTTTATCCATCCAAAAACATTCCCTGCAAAGCAGTCACCTTGGTGAATATTTATTTCCATACAGGAAATCCCTTTTAAAGTATATAAGCAAAGACATTTGCCATATAGGAACAGACTTATATATCTGACTACATAAGAGTAAAAAACTTAATTTAAAAAAATCATTAAAGATAGAAAGGCAAATGATAAACTAGGGAAAGAAAGTTTACTACATACAAAGGGTTGACTTCTTTTCTATATAAGCAGTCCTTGTAAATAAAAAGATAAATACCTTGATGAGAAAAGAAGCAAATGTCATAAACAGGCAACCCACAAAAGAACAAATTCAAAGAACAAATACACATGAAAAAATGTTCTGTCTTATTAATAACCAAAACATTCACCTGAAAATAGGATGATATTTTTTACTTATCAACTTGGTAATGAATTTCAAAAGTCTTAAAGGTATACATACTCTCTGAGCCAGAATTTCTAGTTCCAGAAATTTATATTAAAGAAATAACCAAGGATGTGCAAAATATATATAAATTCAAGAATATTCATTGCAGCATGATTTTAATAATAACAAAATTGAAAACAAAAACAATAACCAATTACAAATAATTTCTATTTTCCTGTTTGGTCTTTTCCATTTTCCATTTTCTACAGTAACATACGTGGTCTTTGCAATTCAGAAAACAAACAAGTGCTGCTTTTTTGAAAAGGAGAAAAAAGAGTTACCTCGACTACAAATATTCTCTTGGAGGGCTATCACTGCTCAAAATCTTCCAGCAGCCCCTCTTTAGTAGGCTTAAGAGCTGGGTTTTGAGGCACATAGGAAATTGATCTCATTACCAAAATGATCATTTCATTTTTGGATCAAATACAGCCGTGATTCAAGTCCACCACCCACCTTATTCATCTGCCTCTAAAACAAATCACTTCTGTCTCTTTTGCAAAAAAATCACTCTCAAAGAATGAAAATTTCCCCTTCACTGAAGAAACGCAAAGAAACTGGAATTTTAGGAATATGTATATAAATATGTAACACGGTGCTTGGCATATGGAGCTCGATAAATAGTAGCAGTTGTTATTCTCATTTTCTTATTTGGTTTTACTTATTTCCGCAGTTGTCTAGGAGGCCAGATTGCTGAGATCAGATGGGTGAATTCTCCAGCCAATGCTTTTGATAAAATACTGACTCGCTGCATCAGGTTTTGGGTTCACACTCTGTAACCTCCCACCTCAAAATGACAAGATTCCAGAACACAGAGAAGCAAATGGATAATGTCCAATGAAATGCCTTAGCAAGACTCATGGACTGTGGGACTGGACATTAGAATTCCTCAATACACATCATTAAAGACTGAGTTTAGGGAGATGACTGTGCATTCAATGTGTCACCTCCAGGGGGAGCTCAAGCTCATCTTCCCCACCTCCAAACTGGGTCTGAAAGGTGGTGAGAAGCTCAAGTGAATAAAAGATCAGGCTTTGGAATGTGGCAGACTTCCGTTTGTATCCAAGTTCTATCACTTTCACCTGTGTGACTCTGAAACAATCACTTTCCCTCTCTAAATTTCATCCTCTGTTAAAATGGGGATGTAGTAATGGCTAGTTCATGGGTATGTCATATGATGAGTTGAGATAACAAAAATAAAGGACCTAAAATGGAGACTGGTACATTTTAGGTAAAAGATTCAAAGCACACATTTGGCCATACTGCTAGGGTGGTGTAAAGAGATCATAAATAGAACTGGATGGGGGAGAAGCTTTCTTGATCTTTTCTTCTCTTGATACTTCAGAATTGCTCTTCTCTCTCTTCCCTCCAATGAATCCAGTCCTGGGGCTGCCTCCCCCATGGGCAGGCTCTGCTCTCTTGGAAGACCTACCTGCAGGTTGGAGAGAGTGGAAAGGAGGGATGGGGTGGTTCAGCAGCTCTATGCTGTCAGAAGAGCCAGGATCAGAGTGTGGGGCTGGGAAAAAGGAACCAGGGATGGAAAATCCTTTGTATTTTGAATGCCCAGTCTGATTTTGGCAATGGATGAATATGCAGAGAAGGAATCTGGGGTATTCAAGATCTGCAGGAGAGAGTGTTGTGATCGATTAGCAATGTCTGCTGTGGTTGTGGGATAGGAGAGGGGTGGCACACATGCCACATATGTGCCTTCTGTGACTTGGCAACATGGCAATCAGCTGTGGTCCACGGACCAGGGCTGGTCTATAAACTGCTTGCAACTGGTCTACCACAAGTCAACAATTGAAATTAAGAGGAAAAATGTTTGAAAAGTTTTACAGCAGTTTGACAGAGTCATTTCGTCTGTTGAATCTAATAATAAAATATTTGGGCTTTTAGTTTGTACGGTTTTAAAAATTTTACTTTTCTGCTGATTCATTTCTATTGTATTTTATAAAAGTAATTTTATAAAAGTAATCTGTGACAGATTGGAAAAAAAATAGTCCACCCACGAGAGTTTGAGAAGCAGTGGTTGAAAGCTTAGGCAAAGGAGTCCTTTCTACTCCTCTGTAGACAACCATACTTATTAAAATAAGAGACAACACATTAATAAGGAGTGAGTATTGCCTGAATTTATGCACATTTCCCTCAGGAACATGCAGCAGTAAGTGACCGGTGGAGGGGTCAGAATTTGGGGCTGCTGACTCTGTTAGCCTCGGGGAAAGGCCGCTAAACTGCATACTCCCATTTGTTTTTTGCCTTTTGGCTTCCCAAAGGTTGATCACTTTTGGGGAAACTGAGGCATCTCAACGCATTCTCACAAAAAGTTTCCAAGGTTGAATTGTGGGACTATGTGTATAGCCTCCCATGGAGACTGTGGGAAGGGAAAGCACACGCTCAGGTCCCTTTACAGGGCTCTAGAGTGGCAGGCCCTGAGATGCACCACAGGATGGATGACAGCAAGTGCCGAGGCTTTGCTCTCAATCTGCGTGCTGGGAGCTGAGGGTACGTTTACTTCCTCTATTTAACTCAACTGCAGGTTTGGGCAATCTGGTTTTAAGAGCAAACTTCACAGCTGGGGAATGGACAACTCCCAGTAAATTATTTATATTGAAATCATAAAATAAGAAGCTGATGGAGGGAAAGGCGGGAAAAGCCAAGGGCTTAGCAGAAAATGTAATCACTAAGGCAGACAATCCACAGGAAGGACTAGATGGGTGTGTGATAGGATGATACTTCTGCACCTCACCTGGGAGCTCTTTCAACCTCATCCAGAAGCAACAGCATGCTCCCTGCAGGGCTGGGGACTGGTTAGGGTAGAGGCCACATGTCATGGAGGGAAGAGTCTGGGATGGAATCAGAAGACTTGGGTTCAAGTTCTGGATCCACTGCTTACTAGCTGTGCCACCTTGGGAAGATGCCCCACCTTTCTGATGCAGTTTCCCCTTCTTTAATCTGGGGTTAATATCAGGGCCTTCTTCTAGGATTCTCAGGATCTAAGCTGTCAAGTCCTGAAAGCTCAATGGAGCTTTCCCTTAGCATGTTCTCATGGGGTGGGCTCTAAAAACAGGTGAGCTGGGTGGAACATGAGAGACCATCTCATCTGATTCTCTTTTATTTTCAGATGGAGAAACTGAGGCCCGAGATTGATTAACCAGGTAGTGCCAGGAATGGAATTAGATGGCAGGTTTCTTGACTCCCCAAATGCTAAAAGCACTCAAAACTGCCTCGTCTTCCAAGTCAAAAGTGCTCTGAAGCCAAAATAATTTCCTCATTTTTCATTTCTCTTCATATGTAGCAGGGTCCCAGCTAGAACCTGAGAGGGGATTCAGATTAGAATACCAGCTCACTAGAACACCATTGCCTCCCAGGAGGGACTTGATCTAAGGAAAGATGGCATCTGGCATAACCAGTTTGACTCAGTAATAAATTTTGGGGGCAGCATGCACAGTGTGGCGGTTCTCATGCAAATCTGGGCTCAGCCCCAGGCCCTTGTGTTGAGGACCTAGCAAAGGAGAGAGCTGTAAGTGAACTAGTCTAGTAAGAACTCTATAATGGTTTGGACACAACCAATACTACTGTGAGACGACCCTAACAGAGTGTAGCCTAAAGAAGGAGAGAAGTATTCATTTAGCTTGACTGTGACAATGTTGAGCTTGACCCATGCCATGGAAAATAACAAAGATTAAGAAATTCCTCACCACACTTTTGTGTTCTGGGAAACGGCTGACTGCAGAGAAATACCCTTCCGCATATGACCTAGATAAGACTCACAGATGCCCCCCTTGTTTACCTATGACAGAGCCAGACACAGACCCTCCATATTCCCATACTTTGCCTCACAAATGAATAGTTGAAGAACTATTGGGGTCTTCTGATCAATGAGAACAAAATGCTTTTTAATCAAACTTTGGTTAAGCTTCTCTCCTTCCTACAGGCTCCTAAGCGTTGACTCATCCTTAGCCTGAGCCAGCACACAACCTCTCTGGAGAATATGCTGGCCTCAGGGTAAAACATTTTCTGATCTACTATCCAATCAAGCCACCCTTTCATCAGAACCCCATGTCCAATTCTTTCTAACCTCCTTTATTCCTCCCTACAAAAGAAAAATCCTTTTTGCCTCACCCTTGAGACTCTTGCTGATCTCCCTGTTGCAATAGCCCCTTTTCCCCTTTGCAATGATCTTTTTGAATAAAATATCTCCTTACTAAGTCTGGAATTGTTTTTGATTTGACAGCTGCTACCTCCCAGGCCAGCATGACCACCTGGAGGCTTCAGCTGTGGCAGAAGATGGTGTCATCCAGAGAAGATAAAGAGATACCCAGTGGATGCAAGCAAGAACAGACAGAAGCCTGTCATGGCAGAGGCAAGTTTATTTGAGCTGTATAGAGGCTGTTAGTTACCTACCCAATACCACTCCCCATTCTTTGCCAATTGATCTGCCATGTTATTCCAAAAGCCAACATGTCTGGCTCCAGATTACAGATCTAGTACAAGTCACTCATGATGAGCCTGTATCCCACTTTTCCAGGCTCCCTTGAGGTGGGGGGTGACCATGTGACCTAGTTCCGGTCAAGAGATCTAACAGGCAATCTTCTCTGGGGGCCTCTGGGAAAGTATTCTGGGTATAAGCCAGGGAGCCCTCACTCCCTTCCTTTTTTCCTGCCTTGAAGGTAGATGCGATGGCTGGAGTTGCAGCAGCCATGTTATTTAAACTCTACTTTAGGGGACTGGTAATATAAAACTTTGGTGAAAAACGAAATAAACTCATACTTGTGTATGCCTCCATTGCCAGGTTTTCTGTTCTTTGGGTCAGAAAGCGTTCCTAATGTGATAAATGAACACATGTAAGGAATATTTGCTGTGGGGTCCCAGAAATTCTTGGATTGGGAGAAATTGAGTTCTACAGAGAGCTGTGGTATTCTGCATAGCAATATGGAGTATAGCATAGTAAAGAAATGGACTCTAAAGCAAGAAAAATTAATAAGAGGCAAACTTATTGGAAAGAAAGACATAAATGTCATTTTTTGGTAAATAATATGATTGTGTATGTGAAAAATCCAAAAGAATCTGTGCAAAAACTATTAAATTCCTAAATGAATTTAGCAAGGCCACTGGATACAAGGTCACTATACAAAAATCATTTTATTTCTAGATATCAACAACAAAGTAAAAATGAAATTTTAAAAAATCTTTTATAATGAGGTTTAAAAGCCATCATATAAACAATTGTATAACAATGTAAATTACAAGGGGTGACAGTGTGATTGTGAAAATCTTGTGGATCACACTCCCCTTATCCAGTGTATAGATGGATGAGTAGAAAAATGGGGAAAAAAACTAAATAAAAAATAGGGTGGTCGGGGGAATGATTTGGGTGTTCTTTTTTACTTTTATTTTTTATTCTTATTCTGATTCTTTCTGTTGTAAGGAAAATGTTCAAAATTACATTGGGATGATGAATGCATGACTATATGATGGTACTGTGAGCAGTTGATTGTACACAATGGATGGTTATATGGTATGTTAATATAGCTCAATAAAATCGAATAAAAAAAAAACCTTCAAGTATCTTGGAATAAGTTGAATGAAAAGATGTGCATGACCTAAGTAAAAACAACAAAAGAAACTATAAAATGTTGAGAGAACAAAGGAGGGATATTACATTTGGAAGACCCACTATTGTAAAGATGACAATTTTCACCAAATGTATCCATAGTTTTAATGCAGTCCCAAAGAATCCTAACAGGTATTTTGGTGGAAATTGAAAAGCTTGTTAGAGGGCTAAGAACAGTCAAAGACATCCTGAAGAACAAGCTGCAGGAATTACATTATGAGATGTCAAGTCATAATATAAAACTGTAGCAATTATGAGAACGAGGTATTGGTTCAAGGACAGACAAACAGACCAGCAGAATGGGATAGAGAGGCAGAAACAGAAGGTATATACAGTCACCTTATTTGTTTTCAACTAATGATGCCGGGGCAATTGTATATTCACTAAAATTAATTTCAGATGGCTTGTGAATTGAAATGCGAGAGGTAAAATGACCACATTTTTATAAGAAAACATGGGAGAACATCTTCATGACCTTGGAATGGGCAAAGATTTCTTAAACAAAAGTCACAAAATGCTCTAACTATAAAAGAAAAAATCGATAAATTAGACTATATTATAATAAAAGCTTCTACAGAAAGTAAAGGCTGGGTGGGGTAAGGGGGGCTGGAGGGGAATGGGAAGGGACTGCTAATGGGTGTGGGGGTTTCGTTTGGGATGACGAAAATGTTCTAAAATTGATTGTGGTGATGATTGAACAACTCTCTGAATACTAAAACCACTGAGTTGTCTACTATATATGGGTGAATTGTATGGTAATAAACTTTATCTCAATAAAGCTGTTTAAAAGACACAAAACTTTGTCCATTAAAAAAATATCATTAAGAGAGTGAAAAGGCCATGCACAAAGTGGGAAAAGATAGTTGCAATACACATAGCCAATGAAGGATCTTACAGTCAGAATTATAAAGGAATTTCTACAGATCAATAAGAGAAAGAAAAATGTTTTAGTTTCTTTTTTGGTAAAGCAAATCCTGTGCAATGGGTTGGCTTAAACAGTGGGAATTTATTGGCTCATGATTTTGAGGCTAGAAGTCCTAATTAAGGCATCATCAAGGCAATGCTTCCTTCCCAAAAATCAGCATTGTGGGGCTGGCTGCTGGCCATCGTTGGTGCTGGGCTCCTCTGCCACATGGTGTTCCGATTTGCTAATGCTGCCCTTACGCAAAACACCAGAAATGGATTGGCTTTTATAAAGGGGGTTTATCTGGTTACAAAGTTACAGTCTGAAGGCCATGAAAATGTCCAAACCAAGACATAAACATGAGTATACCTTCACTGGAGAAAGGCCATCGGCATCCGGAAAACCTCTGTTAGCTGGGAAGACACGTGGCTGGCGTCTGCTTGCTCCCAGGTTGCTTTTCAAAATGGCACTCTCCAAAATGTCTCTGGGTTTAGCTTCTCAGAGCAAACTCTGGGCTATTATTTTCAAAGCATGAGCAAAAAGTCTGCTTTCAATGGGCATCTCCAAAACGTCTCTTTAAGCTGCAGCACTGAGCTCCTTCTATTTGAGCTCTTATAGGGCTCCAGTGATTTAATCAAGACCCATGCTGAATGGGCAGGGCCACACCTCCATGGAAATAATCTAATCAAGTGTATTTACGTACAGTTGGATGGGTCGCATCTTCATGGAAACAACCTAATCCAAAGATTCCAACCTAATCACCACTAATACATCTGCCCCCACAAGACTGCATTAAAGAACCTGGTGTTTTGGGGGGCATAATACATACAAACCAGCACACATGGTAAGGCACATGAGACTCTCCTGGCCTCTCCCTTCTCTTCCAGGTTCTGTTGACTTTCAGCTTCTGCCTCCTCCCTCTGTTGCTTTCTCTCTGTGTCTGAATTTCATTCTGCTTATAAAGGACTCCAGTAACAGGATTAAGACCCATCCTGATTGAGTTGGGCCACACCTTAATAGAAGAAACCTCATCAAAAGGTCCTACTTACAATAGGCTCACACCCACAGGAATGGATTAAGTTTAAGAACATATTTTTCTGGGGTACATAGCTCCAAACTACCACGGTACCTAACTCAGTAGAAAAACAGGCAAAAGTCTTAAACAGGACCTTTACCAAAAAGGATATCAAAATGGGCAATGATCTTAAGAGAAGGCGCTCAACTTCATTAGTCATTAGGGGAATGCAAGTTAAAACCACAATGTGACAGGCGTATATATCTACCAATATAGCTCAAATAAAAAAGACAGACAATTAAATACTGACTAGGATGTGAAGCAACTGAATGGAACCCTTAAGTACTGCTGGTGGAAAACTGTTTGGCAGTATTAGTAAAGCTGAACATGCAGCTATCACGTGACCCAGGAATTCCACTCTTAGGTATATGCCCAAAAGAAATGCACACAGACAGTGTGCCAGTTTGAATGTATTGTATCACCCAAAGGCCATTATCTTTGATGTAATCTTGTGTGGGCAGATGTTATCAGTTTCGATTAGATTTCTTTGAGTGTCTCTTTGGAATGTGCCCCACCCAGCTGTGGGTGATGACTCTGGTGTGATACTCCCATGGAGGCATGGCCCTGCCCATTCAGGGTGGGCCTTGATCAGTGGAACCATATAAATGAGCTGACCCAGAGAGAAGTAACTGAGTGCAGCTGTGAGTGACATTTTGAAGAGGAGCAAGCTTGCTAGAGAGGAACATCCTGGGAGAAAGCCATTTTGGAACCAGAACTTTGGAGTAGACACCAGCCACGTGCCTTCCCAGCTAACAGAGGTTTTCCGGATGCCATTGGCCATCCTCCAGTGAAGGTACCCGATTACTGATGTGTTACCTTGGACACTTTATGGCCTTAAGACTGCAACTGTGTAGCCAAATAAACCCCCTTTTTATAAAAGCCAATCTATCTCTGGTGTTTTGCATTCTGCAGCATTAGCAAACTAGAACAGATTTTGGTACCAGAGAAGTGGGGTGCTTTTGCTGCTGAGTCTGCAAATACCAAACATGTTGGAACAGCTTTTTAAATGGATAAGGGGAAGATTCTGGAAGAATTGGAATGAGCTTGATAGAAAAGGCTAAAACTGCTTTAAAGAAACTGTTTATGGACATATGGACTCTAAAGATACTTCTGATGAGGACTTGAGCAGAAATGATGAATGTGTTGTTGCAAACTGGAAGAAAGGCGATCCTTGTTTTAAAGTGGCAGAGAATTTGGCAAAATTGAGTCCTGGTGTCAGATGGAAGGAAGAATTTAAAAGTGACAACCTGGAATACTTAGCTGAGGAGATCTCCAGACTACGTGTGGAGGATATACCCTGGCTTCTCCTTGCAGCTTATAGTAAAATGCGAGCGGAGAGAGATAAACTTAGAACTGAACTCTTGGGTTCAAAGAAACCAGAAGCTGATGGCTTGGAAAATTATGAGCTTCCAGGGGGTGGAATCCCAGAAGCTACAGCCCAATGTGAGGATGTAACCAAACATGGAACCCAGCCACCATTTCAGTACAAGCCAAGATTGGGGATGGAATTATCCAGAAAGGATTTGTGGAAACTCCTGTTGTCTGATGGCTTTGACCCCTGCATGCTTCATGCAAAGCCAACAGAATTGTTGGGAGATCTTTACAGACAGAGCCATTGCCGGTCTGGACTGGAGGAGACAGACAAGGAACAAACTGAAGGAAAAATTTCTTCAAGGACAGAGACAAGGAGGTTGAGGTCTGGAGTCAAGAGGCCTTGGGCTGGGAGAGTGGAGCAGCCCACACGCATGGAAAGGGTGAGTTTGCCCTGGAGGTCGAGGATGAGCCTTCCACCTCGATGCTCAGGAAATGCCCTGACACCCAAAGCCCCAAAGAAGGTGGAACACATTCCCAGGGAATTGGGGAGAGCCTGGCTGCCACCACACTGTTCTGAAGGGGTTGAGCGTGTGCCCTGGAGATGGAAGGGAATCTGGGAGCTGCCCCAATGTTTGAGGAGGGTGGGGCCGAGAAGGTGGTCTCCCCAATGTGTGGATATGTTGGAGCACTCACCTAAGCGTTTGGAGAGGAAAGGGCTGCCGAAAAGGCCATTAGGAAGAGTTAGACTCCCACTCTCTCAAGCCCCAAGGATGCAACATCATTCTGTAAATGACTCTCAGACTTTGAAATCTAATGGAGTTTGTCCTGTGGGTTTTAGGAACTGTTTTGGTCCTGTGAACCCTGTTTTCTTTTCAGTTTTTCCTTATGGCAAGGGGAATGTTTATCCTATGAATGTCCCTCCTTTGTATATTGGAAGCATATAACTTGTATATTGGAAGCATATAACTTGTTCTAAGTCCACAGATCCAAAGCTAAAGGAGAATTATGCCTTCGGACCCACCACACCTGTAATTGACTTTGATAGGATCTTGTACTTAACTTTTGTTACTGAAATGATTTAAGTTTTTGTGACATTGTGATGGAATGAATGTATTTTGTATATGGAAAGATAATGTCATTTTGGGGTCCAGGGGGTGGAATGTGCCAGTTTGAATGTATTGTGTCCCCAAAGGCCATTATCTTTGATGTAATCTTGTGTGGGCAGACGTTATCAGTTTCGATTAGATTTCTTTGAGTGTCTCTTTGGAATGCGCCCCACCCAGCTGTGGGTGATGACTCTGATGAGATATTTCCATGGAGGCATGGCCCCGCCCATTCAGGGTGGGCCTTGATCAGTGGAACCATATAAATGAGCTGACTCAGAGAGAAGTAACTGAGTGCAGCTGTGAGTGACGTTTTGAAGAGGAGCAAGCTTGCTAGAGAGGAACGTCCTGGGAGAAAGCCATTCTGGAACCAGAACTTTCGAGCAGACACCAGCCACGTGCCTTCCCAGCTAACAGAGGTTTTCCGGACGCCATTGGCCATCCTCCAATGAAGGTACCCGATTACTGATGTGTTACCTTGGACACTTTATGGCCTTAAGACTGTAACTGTGTAGCCAAATAAACCCCCTTTTTATAAAAGCCAATCCATCTCTGGTGTTTTGCATTCTGCAGCATTAGCAAACTAGAACTGACAGTCACACAAGACAGGCACAAGAATATTCATAGCAGCACTATTTGAAAGACTGCTGGAAATAACCCAAATGTCCATCCAAAGTAGAACGGAAAAATTGTGGGATATTCAGAAAATGGACTACCATATAGCAATGAGGATAACGCACTATTGCTATTTGCAACATGGATTAATCTAACGAAGTTTATGAGTGAAAGAAACTAGACAAAAGAATACATATCAGATGATTAGATTTACGTAAAGTTCAAAAGTAGGCAAAGTGATGTGCGGTGTTAGAATTCAGGAGAGAAGTTACCCTGCATGTATGGGGGAGGGGTGAAGGGACTGGAAATAAGCAGGAGGAGTCTCTTCTGGGGCTCTGATAATGTTCTGTTTCTTGAGAGCATTATTTTGAGACTTGGTCTGAGGTTATATTCAGTTTGTGAAAATTTACTGAACTGTATGCTCTTATGATTTGTGCACTTTTCTAAATGCTTGCTATCCTACAAAAAATTTACCTTTGGAATGTTAAAAAAAAAAAAGTGTGGGTTCTGGAATCAGACTGCTTGGGTTCAAATCCTGCTTTGGTCTCTTATCTGTGACCTTGGACAAGTTACCTAACCTCTGTGTCTCAGTTTCTTCATATGTAAATTGTAGATAAAAATAGTCCCCCCTCACCCCACCCCCCATTTTCACAGAACTGTTGCAAGGAGCAAATGAGCTAATGTGTAAAACCCTTAAAACAGTCTGGCAAATAGTAAGCACTCTTTCAACATTAGCTATTACTATTTATTATGTGACCAATTTGCAACCAAAGCCTGGTGAGGCCTGGGAAAACACAGGTGAGACTTAGTCTTAGAAGAACTGGAAGAGAAGATTAATGTCTTGGTTTTGTAGCCAAAATGGGTCAAAAATCAAGATGGTCTCCCAAACTATTTGCTTGCAAGCTGGCAAGCTGAAGTTTCCAAATCAGGATGAATCTGAACTAACAAAAGAACTTGACTGCCAGCCTGGAATCCAGTTATGTGCTAGCTAGCTTGTTAGCTAGCTCCAAACTTGAATGAAGAGCGTTTTCTCATTAGCATGTTAGTTTGTTTTTAAAGAAGGAAATACGAATTCTTTATTCAGTAGTTTGTTAGCCAACTAAAAGCCTGAAACTGAAGACTGCTCCCAGCCTTTTGCTTACAGTCGCCTTCCCCATGACATGTCTAGCTGTGGGTAGCTAAAGTGTAGACAGACTTCATGATGGTTCGAGATCTTTGATAGCTGATTGGCTGGAAAGGAGCTTTTCAACCTTACCTTTCTCATGGCTGTTTGCCTTGAAGCTTTGTCTCTAATTGTGGAACGGAGGCCTTTGTCCTCCTGTGAAAGGGTTTTCAGCCTTCATAGATCAGATGGCAGAGGTAGATAATGTGGGATCCTGGGAGTCACCTTGGTTGAGGACATAGAACCATGGTATGCCCTGAGGGGTGAGGGATAAAATAATAACTGGTAACAGTCCTGCTCTTTAGAACAAAAATCTGCCAGCTGGTTCAAAATGTCACCTGGCCATACCATATCTTTTTCTATTTTTAAGATAGGAAAGTAAATGACCACAGCTGTAGTTTTTCCTGTAGGAAGCCTTCGGAACAGAGGGCCTGTCTTTCCAAACCCCTGGGGCAAAGTTAAAACAGCGGAAAGCTCTGATAAAAAACCAAAGACAAAAGGTTCTGAACAACCTCACTCTCCCTGGGACTGGCTCCCTTCAAAGCTGAGTCTGTTCATTAGTTTGTCTTTTTGGGGCCCTCCTGCCATCTCAAAGGCAGCCCTTTCCCTCGCAAGGCTCTTTGGAGAGATAGATGTGGGCTCTGTTTCTCCTTGTCTCAGCAGGGACAATATTACAGTGGAAAGTCAGGGAAGAATATTTCTTTCTTTGTTTAAAGGCCAAAGTATACGGTGATGTGTGGGGTTCAGCTGTGCAGAGTGAGAAGTGGTCTATAAAGTAGTTAAAAGGTAGAGATGGAGCTATATGATGGTGCTGTGAACAGTTGATTGTACACCATGGATGACTGTATGGTATGTGAATATATCTCAATAAAACTGAATTTAATAAAAAAAAAAAAAAGGTAGGGATGGGGTCAAACCCCAGCTCTGCCTCTGACTAGCTGTGTGACCTTGGGCAAGTGATTTCCCTTCCTGAACTTGACTCACCTGCCAAGTGGGGCCAAGAATATCTTCTTCATAGGGAGAGGATTAAATGAGATAATGCATGTAAAGCAATCAGTACAGAGTCTGGCACATAAATAATAATAGCTTTTATTTTTATTATTCGTGTCAGATGGTGCCTCTGGTGGTTTCTGAATTTACAGCCTGTCTTCTTTGGTCTCTCTTCCCCACTTTGAATCTTCAAAATGAATTTTGTGGCTGCCATATGTGTCTGTCTCCAGAGGTCTGCAGCTCTGGTTAATAAGGCCCTGGACCGCCGTCAGTCGGAGACATTTCACTGGGATAATTGGTAAGAAATTGAGTTAGGGGCTGCTACAGTTTTCTCAAGCTTGGCCAATTGTGCAGCTTTCATCTCAGAACCGGAACAGCCTGGCTTTTGTCTCCATCTTCAAAAAGCAGCGAGCGTGGGTGTGAGGTGAGCTCAGACCTCAGCAGCTGCTTGTGCCTCTTGGAGGGTTGCCAGCGAGAGAGGAAAGGAGCTCACGCCCATGTTTGTCTGCTTTTGTTTGCTCACAGCTGGGAGAATAAAAACAGGGGTCTCTCTATCTGACTGTACCCTGCATATAGGTGGCATGGCCGCCTTGTGCACCCAGGTTCTGGATTCTGACCCCAGCCTCATGCTACCTCTTTTGCATGCGGTAATACTAGAAAAAATATCAACTACCATTTTATTCACTCTCTCACAAGATACTTGATTATGGAGTCAGACAGGTGTAGATTCAAATCCTGGCTTGAACATTTATGAGGTATAGGACTCTGAGCTACAAGACTTTTACCTAAACTAGTACAATTCTCCAAACTTACTTTACAGTAGAATCATCTGGGGAGATTTATAAAAATTCCAGTCCCAGGCCACACCCCCTACCAATGATATTAGCATCCCTCGGGAACCCAGCAATCAGCATGATTAGCTGACACCAAAGTGCAGCTAAATATCTGAGAACCAAAGAGCTAGCTCTCTGGGTTAGCTCCTTGCCACTCAAAGTGTGGTCCTCAGACCAGAAGGATCGACATTTTCTTGGAGCTTGTTAGAATTTCAGGACCTCAGGCCCGCCCCAGACCTACTCAATCAGAAGGGCACTAACTGTAATTCAATACAGATCTCAAATGATACCCACTCTGCGATGCCTTCCACCATTACCCAGGAAGGCATAGTTGATTCCTGCTCTATGACCCCACAGCACCTTATTCATGCTTTATTATAGCCAAGACTGACTATAGACATATGTTTCGGTTAGGATAGATCAGATTATGCTGCAGTAACAAATTAACCCTGAAATCTTAATGGTTGAACACAAAAAAAATTTTCTTTCTTTCTTTTTAAACAGCTGAATTGAGAAATAATTCGTATATCATATGTGCCAGTTTGGATGTATTATGTCCCCCCAAACGTCATGTTCTTTAATGCAATCTTGTGAGGGCAGATGTATTAGTGTTGATTAGATTGGAATCTTTGGATTAGGTTGTTTCCATGGAGATGTGACTCACCCAACTGTGGGTAATAGCTTTGATTAGGTTATTTCCATGGAGGTGTGGGCCCGCCCATTCAGCGTGGGTATTAATTTAATCATTGGAGTCCTATAAAAGAGCTCACAGACAGAAGGACCTCCGCAGCTGTGAGTGACATTTTGGAGAGCAGCTCAGAGAGACATTCTGGAGATGGCCGTTGAAAGCAGACTTTTGCTGATGCTTTGGAGATACTAGCCCTAAGTTTGCCCCAAGAAGCTGGCACAGAGACATTTTGTAGAATGCCATTTTGAAAAGCAACCTGGGAGCAAGGAGACGACAGCCATGTGCCTTCCTAGCAAACAGAGGTTTTCCAGCCACCAATGGCCTTTCTTTAGTGAAGCTATACTTGTGTTGATGCCTTAATTTGGACACTTTTATGGCCTTAGGACTATAACTTTGTAATGAAATAAACCCCCCTTATAAAACCCAATCCATTTCTGGTATTTTGCTTAATGGCAGCATTAGCAAACTGGAACACCATACAATTCACTCAAAGTGTACAATTCAGAGATTTCAGTATATTACAGAGTTGTGCAAGCAACACAATCAATTTTAGAATGTTCTTATCATCCCCAAAAGAAACCCTGTACCTATTATTAGTCTCTTCTCATTTCCCCCCACCTCTGACCCCTTGTCCTAGACTGATCTACTTTCTGTCTCTAGGGATTTGCTCATTCTGGACATTTTACATAAATGGAATTATATAATATGTAGTATTTTGTGATTGGTTCTTTGACTTAGCATAATTTTTCAAGGTTCATCCATATTGTAGCATGGATCAGAATGTCATTCCTTTTTTATGGTTAAATAACATTCCATTGTATAGACAGACTACATTCTGTTTATCCATTCATCAGTTGATGAAGATTTGGGTTGTTTCCACTTTTGGGTAACTATGAAAATTTACATTTTGATTACTCAAAGTCCACTGAGAGCCCTCCCCACACCACAGGACAGCTGTCCTCCATGTGTTGACACTCGGTGATGACCGAGATAGCATCAGTCTGTGGCTCCACCATCTCAACACAAGACTTCCACATTCACCAGGGCACTGGCCCAAACTAGTCACATGGCCCTGTCCAACCGCAAGAGGGGTGGGTAGTATTCTTTTCCTGTGTGCTTGGCAAGAGGAAAAGGAGAATCAGATATTGATGAGCACAAGTAATGTGGGCAGGCTAATAATTTGGCATCCCTTCAAACCATTATTCTTCAAATATTTGTTAAAAGGGTAGAGAAGAGATTGTTGGGGGTGAGAAATGAAAACAAAGAGGACTCCTCCTGGCAGTATTTAGTCTCTCTGTTGTCCAAGCAAATCAGCTCTGGATTGAAACTTATGTCCCCATTCGGCTGAACAAAAGGGCCATAATTAACCTAGACCACCCTCCCCAAAAGATGAATTAGGGACCCATACTTATTGCATCATCTTCCTGGGGGTCTTGTCTTCTACCTAAGTGGCTCATCAACGAATTCTTCCCAGCCACACACAGTACTCTCTTTCGAAGGAATTCTAGGGAAGGTGTAGCAGAGACAGCTAGCTGCCTACCCAATAACCATTCTCCTTCTTTTTCCTTAACAACAGGATTGTGATTTTAGTTGGGCATGATAATGTGCCCAGATGGAAAAATATATTTCCTAGCCTCCCCTAAAGATAGGAATGATAAAATGGCATTTCTTGGGTGGGGCTTCCAGGAAAGCTTTTTAAAGGGCATTGATTCTGTTGAGTCACTTCCTGTAAATTTGCTGCTTCCTACTACTTTGAATGTGGATGTGATGGCTGGAAAGGCAGCATCCATCTTGTCACCATGAAGTGACTTTGAGGATGGGAAGCATGAGACAAGCAAGAATGTTGGATGTTGGAGCTACCATCCCTGTCTTAAATACCCACATCCAGACTTCTTTTATGTAAGAGAAGGAGGAGAGAAAATAAAAATGTGTTTAAGTTGCTGGAGTTGGATCTCTGTTATAGCTGATTTGCAGTCAGTCCTGAGCTCCAGGCTTATTGGCAGAGGGAAAGAAATAGAGAAGGGTAAATAAAGGTAAAAGGTGAAAAGAATGGACAAGAGACGAGGACCTGTATCCCAAGAACATGAGGCAGAGGTTGGGTTGGGGGTGGGAGGTGGGGGTAAGTGAGTGGGACTAGTTGGATATGGTGGATAAAGGCAGGTTGGTGGTTGGGAATGTTGATTCAGAATCCAACAGTCCCGAGTTTAACCCTGGCTCCATCCCTTAGTGGCTTTATGACCTTGAGCACATAGCAGTGTTCAGTACAATAATAGTAGTAGTATTATGACAATACTAAAAGCAAAGACTTAATATAGCACGTTCGATGTGCCAGGCACTATTCTAAGTGCTTTACATGTATTAGCTCATTGAATCCTCGCAACAACCCTATAAGGTAAGTACTGTTATTACCATCATTTTCCAAAGTCACAGCTAATAATTGTCAAAGCCGTGATTTCAACCATCCATGCTCAAAACTATACACTCTTAAGAAATTCTTCTACTTTGCAAACCGGGTTTACTATTTTGCCAATCTACTTTGATTGGTTCTCAAAGACTGTTCATAAACCCTCTTGGTTTAAGTCCAAAGTGGGTACACGTGACCACTATGTTGACGGACAGCAGAGGTGATGACCTTCTGCTCTGGTATGTACCTTGCCCTAGTTCATAAGAATGCAGATTAATAGGTTGAAACTTCAAAACTTGTTGAGCTTCTATATTGCGACAAGAATTATGATGATGATGATGAATTGAACATGTGCTAAGCTTTGGATATCACACAAAAAGCTTTCACTTATGCTGTTTCATAAAATTATTAAATTATTCCAAGAGATAGCAATACTATGATCATTTAACAGATCAAGAATTGATGCCCAGAGAGTTAAAGCCACTTGCTCAGGGCATCATGGACAGTAAGTAGTGGGATTAAGAAGTTGGGCCCAGGTGTATCCTAGGGAGAAGCTGGAGCTCTTTCCACTGAGTGACACTTTGCTAGAGGTGGGAAGAAGAAAGGCTTGGCAGAGAATGTGGAGGAGGGAGGAGAAGAAGGCAGGGGGAAAGGAATGAGGCGTGAATGTTCAGTATAGGCTTAATGGAAGCTGACTCAATGTTGCTTGAAATGTGGGAATTAGGCCTTTTATGCTTGTGCTTAATTAATCTTTTTTTTTCTTAATTAATCTTGACTAGCTGTGGTGATTAGAAGCTGTCTGCAGCCCAGAAAAACATATTCTTAAATCTAATCCATTCCTGTGGATGTGAACCCATTGTAAGTAGGACCTTTTGATGAGGCTATTTCAATTAAGGTGTGGCCCAGACCAATCAGGATGGGTATTAATCCTATTACTAGAGTCCCTTATAAGCGGAATGAAAATCAGACACAGAGAGAAAGCCTAGAAGGAGCAGCCAAAAGCTGAAAGCAATGGAACCCAGAAGAGAAGGAAGAGTCTGGGAGAGACACCCCACGCTGGCATGTGACAAACTAAGGACCTAGGATCACCAGCAGTCAGCCCCAGAATGCCACAGTCTTTGGGAAGAAAGCATTACCTTGATTTGGACTTTCTTTCAGCCTCAAACCACGAGCGAATAGATTCCCATTGTTTAACCAGACCCATTTCATGGTATTTTCTTGAGCAGCCTAGGAAACAAAAACACTAGCTTGTCTAGCAATCTCACTGTAAAGTTTCATTTATAAGTCTCCTGATATTTAACAGCAAGTTGGTGTAGTAGACAAATCAGGGGATTTGGAGTCTGGATTCCTGCATCCTTTGTTCAGCATTGTCACTAATTTACCATGTGCTCTTTATAAAGTCATTTTACTTTTGAGCTTTACTTTCTCTTAAAACAAGGATATGATTATATAGCAAAAGGAGTTGGGAGGAATCAGTGGGCCACTGTATTTAATTTCAAGTGTTATTTGTTTTTATTTAATTAGATGCATCATTTATTATTATAAAAGCAATACTTTTCCCTAGTGGAAAAATTAGATGATACAGAGAAGCAAGAAGAAAAAATGTAAATACCCCTTTTGGTAGGCACTGTTGGCTGGCTAACCCAATGTCCATTTCCAACCCTCTTCTCTCATGACCACCTACACCTGTCTACTGGTTTTCCCAGCCTTCCTTGCAGCTGGGGTGGCCATGTGACACAGTTCTGGCCAATAAGATGAAAGGGTAAGGCTTTTGCTTCTCCTGCTCATATTGACAGATGGGGCTTGTGCCACTCTTCTCCCTTGAATGTGGGATGAAAGATCTGGAGTTGCAACCATCTTGAGACCATGATGGAAAGGCCAAGAGAACTGCACAGATGCTGGCACTGACAATGTTGAGCTGCTGAACCAGTGCCAGCAGCCGCCTACCTCCAGACTTCTTGTTTTGTAAGAAGAATAAACCCTTGTTATTTTAAGCCACTGTTAGTTGGGTTTTCTGTAACTTCTACCTTAACTATTGCATTAATATGTTCCCATCATCTAGAGACCAAAAAAACCACCTCAGAGTACAGCTTTTTACTTTTCAGATCTTTTCCAATGTTTCTATAGCAGGAAAATATTTTGAATTATTAAGAGGTTGTTTCCTCCTAACACATATTATGCTGTGCTTTTACACAGGCTTTTACACAGGCAGCTGTGATGGCTTTTTACAGGCACTGCTCTCGAGGGACAGTAAATAGTCTAGAAAAAAAAAGAAAAGCCAAATTCTGGCTACTTATGACTTGAAAATCTATAACAAATCTATTACAGGGACAAAAATATGGAGGCCAAAGCACTTTTGATTCACAAAAGCCAAGATTTCTTTTTAGAGGAAAAAATGTTTATCTCCAGATTTGCTGCAGCCTGACTTTGTATACGAAAGAGAAAACCTGGAGAAACTCAGAGCATAGTATTTATAAGATAAGCCCAAGAATGAAGAACACAGATCCAAATAAAAGGGGTGGGGGTTGGATAAGAGTTTGAATATCTGGAGAGAAATGGGAGAATTGGAGGGCTGAGAATAGAGCTGACATATTACCTGAGTTCCGAGGCGTTTAAGCCTCTCTTCCCAGTTTGTATCTGGGAGATGCCAAGTTAAAATCCTTCATGTCAAACTTGGTTCCTTGAGGGGTGAAGTAGTGTTTCCTTGGGGAGGTGGGGGCCAGGGAGCCGAAGGCCTCCTTTCAAATATGGGAAAGCACTGTGAATGTCCCATGAACCCCTGGGATGGGTATCAAACAGGTTGAGAATAAACTAGGACAAGTTAGACCAGGAGTCCACAGACTTTTTACTGACAGCCAGGATGGAACCACAGACATTAGCAGTAGATGCCAGAGCTTGTTGATGGGGACCAGATCAGATGAACTGCATGGGCCAGGAAAGAACAGAGTAGCACAGGAATGAGAAGCCACTCCTCTGGATCCCAGGATGAGGTATCTGCCTACCTGAGAGCTAAGATCACTCCTACCTAGAGAGCAGGAAAAAGGAGCAGGGAAGGGGGAGGATCTTACTAGGATCATTTAAAATTAGGAAGTGTCTGAGTTAATTAGAATTGCAAGATTAAGTCTTCTACAATCAGTAGGAATGGGGGATATTAGCCTAAGATGAATTCAGTTTTTTTAAATTCATTTTACTGAGATATTTTCAGATACCATGCAGTCATACAAAACAAAGCATACATTCGAATGTTAACAGTACCATTACATAATTGTGCATTCATCACCAAAATCAATCCCTGACACCTTCATTACCACACACACAAAAATAACAAGAATAATAATTAGAGTGAAAAAGAGCAATTAAAGTAAAAAAGAACACTGGGTGCCTTTGTCTGTTTGTTTGTTTTTTTCCTTCCCCCATTTTTCTACTCATCCATCCATAAACTAGACAAAGGGGAGTGTGGTCCATATGGCTTTCCCAATCACATTGTCACCCCTCATGAGCTACCTTTAAAGAAATAAATAAAAGCTACATTTTTGATACCCAAATATGTATTTTGTAAATACATCTATAACAGACATAAATTTATAACATCTATGTAACTTTTCTAATGTGGAAGAAGATTGTACATACTCTTTTGTCAGTTTCTCTTCCCCCAATATATTGTGAACATTTTTCTATGTCTACAAATATTCATTTGTAATAGTGATCCTTAAGGTTTAAATTTTAAGTCAGATACAAATTGAGTATCCAAGGTTTAAAATTTAAAAGCCAGATACAAATTGAATACCCAAGAAAAATGGAGACAAAAACTAAATGAAAAATAGGGTGGGATGGGGGTGATGGAATATCTTAGGTGTTCTTTTTCACTTTTATTTTTATTTTTATTTTTATTTTTATTTATTTATTTTTTTTTTGGAGTAAGAAAAATGTTCAAAAGTTGATTCTGGTGATGAATGTACAACTCTATGATGGTACTGTGAATGGTTGATTGTACACTGTGGATGATTGTACAGTATGTGAATATATTTCAATAAAACTGTATTTAAAAAATTTGCATACCCAGAAAAACACATATGCCCCACACACAAACGTCTGTATGTAATTTAAGGGCACTTGTTTAAGACACAAAGTTAAGAATCCCTTATCTGCACCACAGTTTTCAACAACTCAGTGGTATCTATTATATGGTCACCACACAATTTATTTCATCAATCTCCTATTTTTGGACAGACTGTTTCTAGTTTTTCTCTATTATACAGATTATTTTGATACATTCCTAGAAGTAGAATTGCTAGTTATGGTAAGAATGTTTTCACCACAGATAATGGAATCTCAATAACAATGGCTTAAATAAACTAAGGTCTATTTTTCTCACATAACAAAATTTTTGAGGAAGCAGCCTAGCACATACTCAACAATGTCATCCAGGACCTATACTTTTTTTGTCTTTCTGCTCTGCAAGTCTTAGCTTTGTGTTTTGTTACCTCATGGTTGCAAGATAGCTGCTGCAGCACCAGGTATCATATCTTTGTTTAAGGCAGGACGAAGTGGGGAAAGGCAGTACTTTTTATGGGGAAAGCAGACTTCTGCTTAAGTCCCAAGAACCAGACCTAGACCACATGTCTGTAGGTCTCTAAGGGAGGCTGCGAAAGTGAATCTTTAGTTTTTCCAGGTGAATCTCTAGTTTCTGTAGTACAGACAGTTACAGGAGAAGACTGTTGGTGGTGGGTTTTGGGTTAATCAGTCTGCCATACAGGGCCAAAGGTTCCGAGCATTCTTAAGAAGTTGATCTAAAGAGGCAACATATTTGAATGGGCTTTATAAATAAAAAATTCCTGTACAGTTGTGAAGTATGTAATTTATTAGCAGTGATGCTGTGTTTTCTCAGCAGATGGAATATGTAGTATTATTGCTAATCGTGGGGGACTGACTTGCTAATTGGCCACCTCTGTTCAGAAAGACATTGTCTAAAAGCTGTTTTTACAGAAACAGCTTTTCCATACCCAGTGACCAAATTGTTTGTTTAGACCCCATTTTGATATTTTCAGTCACCTCCCACTGGGGTGTCAGGGAAACAACATTCGGCATGCAGTCCAAAGGCCTGAGCTTATTTCATAGCTCTGCCACCTGACCATGCAGAAAACATTTCTCTAGGGCCTCAGGTTCCTCACCTGTAGGATATGGGTACTAGTCTCTACTTCATAGCATTGCTGGGGTACAAAGTGAGATTATGGATAAGAAAATGCTATGAAGAGGAATAGAAATGTTGGTTGTTGTTAACAATCATTCTTTGTTTTTTTTTTCCTAAAGATAGAAATCCTATTTTTACTATGCATTTTCAGTCCAAAAATCTTATTCCCAAATAAAATTGAACACTGATTTACTCTACTGAGACATAGGACTACAAAATATACACAATTATAAAACTACTCTTTTATTTTTTTTTTAACAGTTATTCTTGCTGGCCATTTTTGGACCTGTTGAATCAAGTTGGGGGGTACTAAAGCCTTGAATTTCAGTGTTTGGTGATTTCTGTGGTGTAAACACTCTCACCATGGCTAATTTCAAGCTATCAAGGGTGTGCTGGTTTGGATGTATTGTGTTCCCCCAAACGCCTTTCTCTTTGATGCAGTCTTGTGTGGGCAGGAAACATATTGGTGTTGATTGGGTTGAAGAGTTTTGATTGGATGTTTCTGTGGAGATGTGATCACTCAGTTGAGGGCAAGATCTTTCATTGGATAATTTCCATGGAGGTGTGGCCCCGCCCATTCAGTGTGTGCCTTGATTAATTTACCAGAGCACTATATAAGCTCAGACAGAAGGAGCGAGCTTGCTATAGCCAAGAGGGAACTTTGAAGAATGCACAGAAGCTGAGACAGTAGCTGCAGATGAGAGGCAATTTGAAGATGGCCATTGAAAACAGACTCTTGCGCCACAGAAGCTAAGAGAGGACAAACGCCCCAAGAGCAACTGAGAGTGACATTTTTGAGGAGCTGCGGCCTAGAGAGGAATGTCCTGGGAGAAAGCCATTTTGAAACCAGAGCTTGGAGCCGATTCCAGCCACGTGCCTTCCCAGCTAACAGAGGTTTTCCGGACACCACTGGCCATCCTTCATTGAAAGTACCCGATAGTTGATGCATACCTTGGACACTTTATGGCCTAAAGACTGTAACTGTGTAACCAAATAACCCCCCTTTATAAAAGCCAATCTGTCTCTGGTATTTTGCATGCTGGCAGCATTAGCAAACTGGAACAAAGAATTTAACAACCAGCTCACAAAAGTCCTGATTATTTAACAAATGTCTCCACACCAGTGCCAACTGAGCCCAGAGTACAAAATCAGCCCTGTTAGAGCAAGGTTTCCTGGCTGGGCTGGAATCAGCTTGTGGATACAATTGGCAGGTAGAGTTATCAGTCAACTCTCATTTCACCTCCAACATCTATTTTCACAATATCCCGTCTCACCCTTGATTTATGAAAGGGATTTGTAAACCCCAAAGGGCCGTGCTCAGCCAAGTTGTTTGATGAATTGATATTTAGTAATTACTACTTCTAGGCCCTTATAGAAGGGATCTGAGGGGTTTCAAAAGTGGGGAGAAGTCACTGAGATCTAATCCTGTAAGTACTGTTCTTTTGGATGTATATGACAGAAAGAAACGCAACTCAAACTGATATAAGAAATGAGGAAAGTTTATTGGCTCATACAAGGTTCTGGTGGCATGCAAGACTGGATCCAGGTGCTCAGACAATGCAACGAGGATCTCAGGCAGGGGCTGTCCTCATGGTGGGAAAATGGCCACCAGCAATTCCAGTCTAGCAACCCTGGTAAGAGCATAGCACTTCTTTCCTCATAGTCCTGGTAAAAGTCCCAGAAATTGCTCCGATTGGCCTATCTGGGGCCATGCACTAATCTCTGCACCAACCATGGTAAACTGGAGAACAAAGAACTCCCAATGGCCAGGTCTGAGCCATGTGCTCATTCCTGGAGATGTGGTCCACCCCATCTAAACCACATGGGCTGAGAATGAATAAGGATGGTTTCCCAGAGGGAAAATGGAATTCCCTCACCAGAAGAAGGGAGACTGGATGCTTGCCAGATGAAAACAACAGAAGTCCACTGGAAATCTGCTGAGTTTCCCACTGTCCCAAGGATGGCTGCATAGCATGAAACACAGGAGTTCCAAATAAAAATCAAAGATTTCTTTGTCTCATCAGCCTGTGATAAACATTAATGCTCACATTTTACTTGTTTTTAAAAACTACATTTAAAGGTGCACCCCCCCCCCCACCCATGGTATTTCTAGAAGTCCATCTGGGGTACATAAACATGCATGCACAAATCAGTTGGGGTTACTGCTCCAGCTGAAGCTGCCCAGCCAGGCCCAGAGGTTCATTGTGAGACTCCAAGGCCATAATGATGAAAAAGTCCTGGGACCCAGAGCCCACAGTTCAGTTGGGAGATGAGATGACTGATAAACACCTATATATTAGACACTTTCAATGCACCAGGCAATTTACATGCCTTTTCTCAATTAATTCTCCCAGCAATCCTTTGAGGTATATATTACGACCTGCACTTTACCAGTAATAAAACTGATAGCTAACATATGGTCCTGCAACCCTGTTATTGGGTATATACTTGGAAGAACTGAGAGCAGGGACATGAATGGACATTTGCACACTGGTGTTTATAGCAGCAGCATTCACTATTTGCAATGGGTGGAGGTGGCCTAAGGGTACATCAACTGATTAACGGAATGGTGAACTGTGGTGTATACATACAATGGAATATTGCACGGCTGCAAGAAGGAATGAAGTTGTGAGGTATGAAACTAGGTGAATGGACCTTGAGGACAGAATGTTGAGTGAAATAAACCAGAAATGAGAAGACAAACATTACAAAGCCTCACTAATATAGACTAACTATAAAGTGTAAACTCTGAGAATTGAATCTGAGAGCATGAGTTATCAGAGGAAGGCTTAGGGTAAAGGTTCCTAGATTGTAAGCTCTTACAGCAGTCACATCTATTCCTGAGTTGTAATGACTATTTCTAAATTCTGAGATACTGGGATCTTTGTGTATAACTTGGTCCCCTGGAACCTCAGGTGTCTGTATGACACCTGAGACTCAGAGCCAAAGTTTGGCAGCTATGAATGTCAGCATTACCCCATACAGCAAATGTTAAAGAGGCTGAAACAGAGATCAGACTTCAGTTAGAGATATGAACGAAATGGACCTGGTTAGGACTAAGGTAAACCAGACTAAAGGGTAAAGGACAGTATTGACAGTGTTTTAAAACTTCAACTTCTGTGCAAGACCAAAGGAAGAGATGTTTATTCAGCGTAGAATCTATATTTTTTGTAGCATATTATACAATTTAACTTGTATGGTCAGTTTGTTCAAACACCATAATTACATAGAACTTTGAATAGGGAGTAAGATCTGGTTGTTTTGCACAGGATAGTGTGAAGCCCCGATACATCCCAGAGTAATCTGGGCAGAGAATAAAACTGTAATCACTCTGGAGTTTATTCTTATGCATTATATAGATATCCCTTTATAGTTTTTAGTGTATTGGAATAGCTAGAAGGAAATACCTGAAACTGCTGAACTGAAACCCAGTATCGTTGATTCTTGAAGGCGATTGTATAACTATGTAGCTTACACTGTATGATTGTGAAAACCTTGTGGCTCCTACTCCCTTTATCCTGTGTATGGACGGATGAATAGAAAAATGGGACAAAAATTAAATGAGTAATGGGAGAATGGGGAGATGGGATGTTTTGGCTGTTCTTTTTTACTTTAATTTTTATTCTTTTTTTTTGAGTAATGAAAATGTTCAAATATTGATTGTGGTGATGAATGCACAACTATATGGTAATACTGTGAACAATGGATTGTAAACTTTGGGTGATTATATGGTATGTTAATACATCTCAATAAAAAATTGAAACAACAACAACAAAAAACAACCCTGATGGCTAAGCAACTTTTCCAGGGTGACTCACTTAGTACATCGTAGGAGCCAGGATTTGACGATCAGGTCTGATTTTCAGTCTTGCACTCTTTCTTGTCTCCCTATCTACCTTCTGGACAGAAGCAAATCTAACTCAATTTAGTATTGCACCAGCCCTACAGCAAAGCTTCCCTCACAGGAGATGCTCAATAAAAATAGAATGAATCTAAGAATCTATAAATGTTCCTTGGAGAACCAGCCATATGAAGAATCTGAATTCAGAGGTGTAGGCCAGGAACATCTTGGAAAAAGAAGAATCAGAATTTAACAGTGCTGAGATGGAGGAAGAACGTCTTTTCAGCCAGGTAACAAGTGCACGTTCAAAGGGCACACATTTTCCCTCCTACCTCTGCCTCACCCACACCCAGTTTCCCTTGCAGGAGCCAAACAGTTAACAGTCTCTCCTGCTTCCTTCCAGGAATTTTCATCCTCTTTCTCTCTCCCCAAACAAATACAAATGTATACTTATATTATTTTTCTCCCCCTATACAGACTGTTCCACTGGACCCTGCTTTCTGGCTTAATAAAACATCCTGAAGTTCCTGCAAGAACAACTTTAACAAAGCACGTTTGGAAAGTCAGAGAATACCCTGGTGAATCATCAACACGATTAAAAAATAAAAAAGCAATGCATTAAAACAACAACGCCACCCCAGGCGGATATTTTAAGCATGCAGCATTCTGCGGGGCTGGAAGGAGAGGCTGATCAGAAGGAGGTGAGGGGGCATTGGCTGAACCTTCCGCACGCTGGAGAGGAGTCTGACCCTCGGAGAGCAGACCTTTGGTTATTCTCCTCTACCGTCCCCACCTCCCGGTTCTCCTCGCTGACCTTCTCTCCTGCACGCAAAAGTAGGTCAGCACGAGGGACGCTGCCTCCAGCCAGAGGGAGAATGGTCCGTGCTGAGTGGGAGCTGCACGATCCTGGACCCATATTGGGATGCCATCTGTAATTGTAGACTCTCAGAACTGGAAGAGAACTTAAAGAGCAGCTTGTCTAATTCCCTTATTTTACAGGTGGGGTAGCTGAGCCTGGAGAGAAAAAGGAACTTTATGAATGTCACAGAGCTAGGTGGGGGCAAAGCGGGGACTGGAACATGGGTTTCCTGCTCTCTGGACAGGTGATTTTTTTTCATGCAGCCCCAATGCCTCTGCTGGTTCTGAAATCTCCAGATTTTATTTTGTCTTCTTTGTCATGGCCTGTGAGTTTCCCTCTGCAATTAAAAATAAGAGAACGGACCCTGAAGTCAGACTGCCTGGGTTTCAATACTGGTTCTCACTAGCTGGGTGACTTGGGAGATGTTAATTAGCTTCTGTTTCTCAGTTTCCTCCTCTATAAAATGGAGATAATTAGATTAGCTAACCCATAGTACTGTTGATAGGGCAGCAGATGTGGCCCCCCAAAGGGGTATTAATATTGTTCATAGCATAGTGTATAATATTGATGATATATGAGTGGAGCCCCCTGGAGTTGTGCAGTACACAGCTTGGGGGGCCAGACACAGTGGTCCTGTCTGTTATGAGTTAAATGAGATCAAATGGATCAAAGACCTAAATATAAGAACCAAAGTTATAAAACTTCTAGAAGAAAACATAGGGAAAACTTTTTAGGAACTTGGGTTAGGCAATGGTTTCTTAGATTTTACATAAAAGCATGAATAATAAAAGAAGAAATAGATAAATGGGACTTCATCAAAATTAAAACTCTTGTGCAGCAAAGGACCTTATTAAGAAAGTAAGAAGTCAACCTACAAAATGGGAGAAAATACTTGGGAACCATATGTCTGATAAGGGTTTAATATCCAGAATATATAAAGAATGCCTACAACTCAACAACAACAACAACAACAACAAAACAACCCAATTAAAAAATGGGCAAAAGGCTTAAATAGACATTTCTCTAAAGAAGATATAGAAATGGCCAATAAACACATGAAAAGATGCTCTGGGTCATTAGACATCAGGGAAATGCAAGTAAAAACTACAAAGAGATACTATTTCACACCCAATAGAATGGATATCATTAAATAAATGGAAAATAACAAACATTGGAGAGGATGTGGAGAAATAGGAACCCTCATTGTTGCTGGGAATGTAAAATGGTGCAGTGGCTCTGTAAAACAGTTTAGCAATTTCTCAAAAAGTTTAGTATAGAATTACCATATATTTTAGTTTCCTTGTTGTTAAAGCAAATACCATGCAATGGGTTGGCTTAAGCAATGGGAATTTATTGGTTCACAGTTTTGAGGCTACGAAGTACAAAATCAAGGCATTATAAATATATCTCAATAAAATGATGATTAAAAAAAAAAAAAAAATCAAGGCATTATCAAGGTGATGCTTTCTCCTAGAAGACTGGCAATACGGGGCTGGCTGCTGGAGATCCTTGGTCCTGGCCCCTGTCACATGGCAATGCACATGGTGGCTCTCCTGGCCTTTCCCTTCTCTTCTGGATTCTGTTAAATTCCAGTTTCTGGCTGCTCTCTCTGTGGCTTTTTTCTCTCACTTATGACCTTCCCTATAAGGCCTTTAGTCATGGGATTAAGACCCATCCTGGGCCACACCTTAACTGAAATAACCTCATCAAAAGGTCCTATTTCTAAGAGTTCACACCCTCAGGAATGGATTAACTTTAAGAACACATTTTTCTGGGCTACATAGTTCCAAACCACCATATGGTATGAAAGCACTGAAAGAACTGAAAGCAGGGACTCAAAAAGATATTTGCACACTGATGTTCATAGTGGCATTATTCACAATTGCCAAAAGGTAGAAGCAACCTAACTGTCCATCAACCAAAGAATGGACAAACAAAATCTAGTATATCCAGATACGGAATATTATTCAACTGTAAAAAGGAATGAGGTTCTGATGCATGCTACAACACAGATGAACCTTGAAGACAGCATGTTGAGTGAACTAAGCCAGACATAAAAGGACAAATATTGTAAGATCCCGCTTATGTGAAATAAGCAGAATATGCAAATTCATAAAGTCAGAAATTTGAATACAGGTTACCAGGGACAGGGTAGGAGTTTGGAATGGGGAGATATTTAAGTGGTATGGAGTTTCTGTTTGAGATGATGGAAAAGTTTTGGCAATGGATAATGATGATGGAGGCATAACTTTGGGAATGTAACTAACACCACTGAATTGTATACATGAATGTGGACACAATGGGAAATTTAAGGTTGACTATAAGTTAGGAAAAAAAACCCTACAGAACTGTACAACACAGAGTGCTTATACTATTAAAGTTAATAATGTAGTCATAATAATAATGTTTCAAGTATAATAAAGAAAACACACTAATGCAGAATATTAATAATAGGGAATATTTTGTGTGCGGGGGTATATGGGAACTCTGTACTTTCTGCGTGATTTTTCTGTAAACTGCTATAATTTAAAAAAAGAGTTAAAAAAAGACAACTTGTAAATCCTTTAGCATAGGAAGAGCTCATTAAATGCTGGCCATTATTATCATCATCATCATTTTAATTGTTATCATGAAGAGCCAATTATCTTTAGAAACAGCCAGGAATGGGAGTGCTAAGGAGAAAAGTCATCTTTTCATAACTTTCATTTCTATTATGAAGATAAGCATTCAGTACAGAAAACTGGAAAACACAGATAAGAGCAAAGGAAACAACAAGAATAACCTATATTCTTACCAACCATAAATAACCTCTTTTGACATATGGCATTATGTTTTTCCAGACTTTTTTTCTTTCCTGTTTCTTCACTTACTGATACATTGGGAACACTTTCCTATGTCAATAAATTTCCATCTACAGTATCGGCTTCAATGAGAGGATAATGCGGTGGTTTCTGGATTTAGATGGTCTGGGTTTAAATGGCAGCTCTATCATGTACTAGCTGTGTGATCTTGGACAAGACATTTACCCTCTCTGTGCTGTAGTTTTCTCACCTGTAAAATGGGGCTAATACTAACATATCTTGTAGGATCCTTGTGAGCATTAAACGAGTTAATGTTTGTAAAATGCTTAGAAAAGTACTTGGCATGGAGCGTTTGCCACATTATTGTCATTAAATCAGTTGTATTGTTGTAGAATCAGTTTGGATATTCTATAATTTGCTAACCCGGTCCCTTTTCATTGGGCTTCAGGTGCTTTCCAATTTTTCCCGACCATCAATTGTGTAGCCACAAATATTTTTTGCCATGTGTCTTTGAGCACATCCATGTGTTTTTTAAAAATTATAATAAGTTCCTAGAAATGTGCTTGCTGGCTTATAAAGCACATATGTGCCAAATTATTTTGCAAAATTTGTACCAGTTTACATTCTGGCAGCTTTTAAAAGGACAGGAAAGCAGCATGAATCCCTGGGGTCCTGGGGAAGAGGAAAAGGGGACTATGGGGTATTATGTGAGACTAGGAAATGTATCTGGGATTCTAATTGTTGGGAGAGCCATTTAGTTCCTGGAGAGATGTTATCTATGTCTGTCCTCTGCATGCCAATACCGTGTTTCTCAAACTTTAATATGAGTGCCACCTTCTTGATTTTTCCCATATCCAAGTACCATCTCTACCATAACATGTTAAATATTTTAACATAGATTGACTTAAAAATAAATTTATGTATTATACATTTAAAGGAAATTTTAAATCACTACTATAGACGGAAAACCAGAATGAGCTGCCATAAAAGAAAGTAACTACAAAAACAAACATCATAAAAGCAGAATGTTATTCAACTGTAGCTAGACAGCATCTCCTGGGAAGGCTCTGAGCTCCAGGCCCTATGCTTTGCATTGTTAGAGAAGCCGATTAACAAATCAGCAAGTGCTGGAGAGGTGTTGAAGACACACTAGCACCAGGATGACACTTTCTCCTTGGTGCAGTTCAGAAGAGAATTGAAAAAGAATTTTAGAGGAGGAAGGAGGGGAAGTCCGTGATTTAACATTTTAGGACCTGTGAATTTGCCTCCTAAAATTGTCTCTATAACTATCATTTTCCCCACTTTGGGCAGCATCTGTCAGAATCACCTCACTAAAGGCAGTTTTCAGGGTGTGAAAGAATTCTCACCACGCACACTCATTGAATGTTCACCTTTGCCCCATGAAGGGGAGGCTGTGATTATCGCTTCTATTTTACAGATGAAGAAAGTGAGGTAGTAGAGCTGTGATTTGGAATTCAGACATTTTAGCTCCAGAGTCTAAGCTCTTAACTACTGTATTATACAGTTATGATGGGTAATTTCATCATAACTTGGCCGGGTGATGGTGTCCATTTGTTTGGTCAAGCAAATGGTGTCCATTTGTTTGGTCAAGCAAACACTAGCCTGATTGCTAGTGTGAAGATATTTTGTAGACAGAATTAAGTCATGTTTCAATTTATTGCATCTATGGCTGATTGCATCTACAATCAACAAAGGAGATTGCCTTCAGCCATGAGAGAAGTCTGCCCATTCAATCAGTTGAAGATGTTAAAGGGGGAACTTAGGCTTTCAGCAGCCAGAAAGAAGAATTTCTATCTCTATTTCAACCAGTCAGCTTCTCCTGAGGAATTCATTGTTACTTTCATTGGAGTTTCCAATTTGCAGCTTCTCCTGGGGAATTCAATGTCACAATTGAGTTTGCAATTTGCAGCCTGCCCTATGAAATTTGGGCTTGCCAATCCCCACAGTCGTGTGAGTCAATTCCTATAATAAATCTATCTATCTATCTATCTATCGATCTATCCTGTCAATTCTGTTTTTCTGGAGAACCCTGACTAATCCAACAGTCAATGGATGGTTCTTATTACCAGTTATTAGCTGCATCCCTGGACCCTCATCTTCATAGCTATAAAGGAATATTTAGGAAATGGGGCTCACCTTAGATCCCTTTAACCCTGCCTGAGAGCTGGCTTTTCACCTGGCCAGTTTGACCATACTTTGACCTTGCTTTGTCTTGACCTTCTTTGTTAACTGGACTGGTAAATTTGAGACACTGAAACCCACTGCTGGTAGTGGTGGTTGCAGACCTTCTTGCACCAAGGATGCTTTGGTTCAAGTAGTGACTATTACATTTGCATGAGCCTTGTGAGAGTGCCAATGGAGAGGGGGAGTGGCTTTGCTAAAGATTGAAGAGTGAGTGACTGGCAAAGCCTTGGCTTGAACCTAGATCTGCTAACTCCCACTTGGATGCCTCATTCATCACAAACTGAGACTTTCTTAAGTCATATGGACAATTTACCCTCTTGTCAAGTGTCATATTTGCTTTTCCCAGAAGTCATAGGAGATAGATAGGTATTATTAGGAGTGCTTTATAAATGAAGAAACTGAGGCTGTGCTCAAGGTCACATAGCTAACAAGTAACAGAGCCTCTTGCATACATTAGAGGAAATTCTGTCAGAGAGGGGCACAGTTAGGACTGGAACCCAGTCGTGAGTTATCTCCCATTTCCTAAGACCTTAAACCTTATCTTTATTTCTGGTGGGGAGTGGGGGAGTGGTGCCAAGTATGAGTAATTCATACTAAAGTGTGAATGACTCTACCTAGCTTCATATGTTTTCCCATCTGGGTGTGTTTGCATTTAGAGAGGTTGCTCTGTTGGACAACTAAGGGATTCAGTCCTCTATTAGTAACCTTTGCTTCATAACAAATCACTCCAAAACTTAGTAGCTTGAAACAACAATAATCATTTATTACGTCTTAACTCTGTTTCATGATGTCTGGCTCCTCAGCTGTAAGACTCTAAGGCTGGGGGCAGGAATCACCTGAAGACTGAGTCACTCACAGGTCTGGTGGTCATTGCTGGCTATTGGCTGGAACACCCACTTGTGGCCTCTCCATGTGGCCTGAGCTATCTCTCAACATGATGACTGGGTCCAAAGGCAGGTATCCCAAGACAGAAAGGGGGTAGTACTCATATGACCTTTTATGACCTAGTCTTAGAATTCATGCAGTGTCACTTCTGCTTCATTTCATTAGTTGAAGCAGTACCAAAGACCCATGCAGTTTCAAGGACAGTTAGCACAGACCCCACCTCTCAATGGAAGAATGTTATGTCATATTATAAGAACATATGGGGTGGAATATGTATTGGTATAGCCGCCTTTGGAAAATACAATCTGACACAACTCTCTAAAGGTGGGATTTCATGCTCAAAGCAGGCCTCTGGGGACAGAATTTTGTGTAAGAGGGAGGGGCAGATCCCCTCCATATGGCTCCAATCAGATCCCACAGCTTCTGAGGCCCTCTGCTCCAGCTTTTCCTGAATTCATAATTCTGCTTTGCTCTGCTCTGCATTTATTCTGCCATTAGTTGGTGATCTATTTTTCTCTGAGGGCTAAGATAGCCCTTGCATGGCAGGCAGGATGTGATCCGGTCTGCCAAGAGGAACTGACATTGATAATAAACAGGAATGAAAGGGCTGATCGGCTTCTGTGCCATTGGATGGAGTCCAGCCAGCCATGGCTAGAAAGTTCCCTGCTTTGAAGTAGGTCTTACCTAAGCGCAAGAAGAAGCAGAAGGACTGAAGGTGGGCAAAGCCCTGGATGAGTGGGTGGGGGGTTGGGGAGGGCGGAAATCCAGATCAGTCCAGCAAAGTGGTGGCAATTCCAGAATTCCTATATTGGGGCAATAGGGGTAGCAGTCTGGTTGGAAGAAGGGATACAAATTCCCATTGGTATAATACTTTACATATGTATAAGAAAGCATGGGTTGTCTATTTCAAAGATTTAGGAGCAGGAGCTCTCTTAGATTGGATTTGACTGAAAGCAGACCTTGAAATAAATACTTAAGCGTGGGGAAGTGATATATGGAAGGGAAGACAGTCAATAAAGGATACCGCTGTGAATGAGTCCAGCTTATCATGCAGGAGAAACTATGGGAGCCAAAGTAAAACTCTTGCCTCAGAATTATCCCACCCAAAAGGTGAAAGAGCTGGGGTGGTTATAATTTAGTTGCCATCAAGGCTACTCCTGTAGGACAGTGTCTGAGGTTGCCTGAGCTGCTATGACAAATACCACACAATGGTTGGTTTAAACAATGGGAATTTATTGGCTCATGGGATCAGAAGCTAGAGGTCCAAAATCAAGGCATCAGCAAGATGCCAATAACACTCCCCGAAGACTGTGACATTCTGATGCTAGCTTGCCACACTCCTTGGGGTTTCTTAGCTTTCCTGTCACGTGGTGATGTCTTCTTTCTCCACTGACTTCCTGTTTCTGGCTCCTCTCTGTGACTTTCTCTTTATAAAGTGTCCAGTAATCAGGATTAAAGCCTACCTTCACACAGTTGGGCCACACCTTACATAAAAATAACATCTCAGGAGGTCCTATTTATGATGGGTTCACACCCACGAGAATGCAGATTAAGGTTAAGATAGTGTCCAAATTGTAATACACAATCAATCTACCATAGATAGGATTTAATTCTAGCCTGATGTGCTGAACAGAGCAGGCTTCCATGACTTTGGAAAAGCCTTTGGACAAAGAGATGCAGATCTGGCAGTGTGAAGACAGCTGGGTACACACCCAAGTGGTAAGGAAAATGGGGAGGGCATTGACAACATATGGTGCAGGTAGGGTGACAAACCATCCCAGTTTGCCCAGGAATGAAAGGGTTCCTTGGATGCAGGAATTTCAGTTCTAAAGCAAGGAAGGTCACAGGAAAACTAGGATGAGTCGGATACCCCAGCTATAGGGGTAAAACAGATGGGGATCTAAAGCCCATCCATCCCCCGAAACTATTGTCTGGAAAGGAAGGATCAAAAAAGGGTTCATGGGTGATAAGATTGTTCTAGAATTAGATAGTGGTGATAGCTGCACAATTTTGTGAATATACAGAAAAAAAAAAAACCCACTGAATTGTACACTTTAAAAGGATAAATTTTCTGGTATGTGAATTATATCTTCATAAAAATAAGAGGAGTCACATGAGGATAGATTAATAGAATACAACTGAGAATTCAGAAATAAACATTTATGTTGACAAGAGTGCCAAGATAATCAAATTGGGAAAGATTTGTCTTTTCAACAAATGGTGCTGGGACAATTGAATATCCACATGCAAAATAATGAAGTTGAACCCCTTCCTTACACAATACACAAAAATTAACTCAAAGGGAATCACAGACCTAAATGTAAGAGCTAAAACCTTTAGAAGAAAATACAGAAGGTAATCGTTGTGACCTAGGATTAGACAAAGCCTTCTTAGGTATTACAGCCGAAAACACAAACAGCAAAAGAAAAAAACAAATAAACAGATAAACAGATAAATTTAAAATTTTTGTGCTTCAAAGGCAACCACCAAAAAAGTCAAAAGACAATCCACAGAATGGAAGAATATTTTTGCAAATCTTATATCTGATAAGGTACTTGTCTCTAGAATATTTAAAGAGACAAGACTATATAGAATATTTGAAACTCAATAAAAAAGGACAATTCACCCAATGAAAAATATGGGCAAAGAATTTGAATGGACATTTCTCCAAAGAAGATATACAGATGGCCAACAAGCATACGAAAAGATGCTCAACATAATTAGCCATCAGGAAAATGAAAATCAAAACCACAATTAGTTACCATTTTCATACACACTAGGATGGTTATAATAAAACAGACAGATAATAACAAGTATTGGTGAGGATGTAGAGAAATTGAAACCCTCATACACTGCTGGTGGGAATGTAAAATGGTGCTACTACTTTGGAAAATAGTCTGGCAGTTCCTCAAAAGGTTAAACATAGAGTTATCATCTAATTCTACAGTTCCATTCCTATGTATATACCCAAGAGAAATAAGAACACACATTTCACACAAAAATTTGTATACAAATGTACACAGCAACATTCTTCCACATTTAGGTGGAAAGAACCCAAAGTCCATTAACTGATGAATGGATAAAGTGTGATATATCCATCCAATTGAATATTATTCTGCCATAAAAAGAAATGAAGTTCTGATACAAGTTACAACATGGATAAACCTTGAAAACATTATGCTAAGTGAAAGAAGCCAGACACAAAAGACCACATGTTGTACAATTCTATTTATATAAAATGCCCAGAATAGGCAAATTCATAGAGCAAAAAGTAAATTGGTGGTTGCCTAGAGCTGGGATGGGAGGGCTTGGGGGGAAATGGGGAATGACTGCTAATGTGTATAGGGTTTCTTTTGGGGAATGGAGAATGAAGATGTCCTAAAATTGATTGCAATGATTATTGCTTAACTCTGTGAATACACTAAAAGCCACTGAATTGTGTACTTTGGACAAATTGTATGGTGTGGGAAATATATCTCAATAAAGCTGTGGTATATTGAATAATATATCCCAATTTAGACATGTACTTGGTCTTGACTTGCATTTCTGTGATTTTGAACCCCTTGTAAATAGGTTCTACAACAACTCTTAAAGATATTATATTTAGTTAAACTGAAGTCCCACTGAATGAGATTGGGCCTTAATCCGGATTACGAGAGTCCTTTATAAACAGAAGAAATTCAGGCATCTTGAGAAAAAGCCATGGAGAGGAGCTGGAAGCCAGAAGTCAGTGGCAGCCAGGAAGAGAAACAAGAGAACATTGCCATATGACAGGAAAGCCAAGGAGCCCAACGATTGCCAGAATGCTACCAACCCCAGGAGGAAGCGAGCTTTCTAGCTAGTACCTTGATTTGGATTTCTGGCCTCTGAAACTGTGAGCCAATAAATTCCCATTGTTTAAGCCAACCCATTATGTGGTATTTGTCACAGCAGCCTGACAAACGAAGGCACTTTGCCCTAAAAATATCTGAGTCTTCTGCAGCTACCGAAATGTTCTGGAGCCGGGTATGTATCCCCTGAGGAATCAATGGCTGAGTGGGTACTTCCCCTCCAAGGACTGTTGTGATGATCATTTCTTCATTCATCTGTTTATCATTTATTACCTTCCACTTCAGGGTCAGGTTCTGTGCTGATTACTGGGTTGTCTAGCAGATCTGGGTTCATATCTGGCTCTGCTGCTTACTTGCTCTGAGACCGTTGCCAAGTTACTTAACCCCTTTGAGCCTCATTTCTTCTCATGTGCAACAAAGTAATAATAATACCTACTCAGGGTTGTCACAAGGATTCAATGAGATAGTGCTTTAAAAAGTACCCTCAAGAATCTTTCTGAATTCTTCTGACTGCTGCTGGTGTAGAGAAGGCTGAAGGAAAACCAGGTGATAGGGCTGAGCTGATTGAGAATTTCTCTGCAGGCAGCAAAATCAGTTTGGGGAGAAGAGCTTATTTCATTGAGTCTCCCTAAGCTGGAGTGTTTGGGCTGAATATTAAGTATTCTCTCTGCTCTCTCAGCACACACAGAGGCTGCCTTCTGGGTGGAATCTTTTATCACTATAATCACTTGCCTGGCTTCCTACCTCCAAATCCTTCTCGTTTCCACAGCTGAGACCCCAACATCCTCACCACCACCCCTGACATCAGACAGAATCTAAGGAGATCAAGCCCATAGGAGGGGCATCACCATCATTTTCATGGCTTGCAACTATTGTGTTTTTACTACATACCATGTCCTATACTAAGAGCTTTATATGCATGATCTCATTTAATACCCCCAACAAACTTACAAGGGGCTTACCATTATTATCCTTATTTAACTGATGAGGAAACTGAGGTCCAAGAAAGTTTACATAAATTGCTAAAGTCCTCTAAGCCATAGTTGATGGAATCAGGATTGGACAGTGGACCCGAGCTGGATCACTCAGATTCCTTCTTCCAGAAATTTGGAACTGGATTTCAGAGGTGCTTGGTAGTCTCTGCTGGTCACTCAAACTGAAGACATGTGACCTTGGGGTGTTCACTGATGGCCATGCACACACAGAGGTAGAAGAGCCATTCCATTGAGAGAAAGTGGAAAGAAAGGCAGACACACAGAAAGAAACAGATGAATGGGCCTTTGGAAAAAGAGAAAGTGAGAAAGAGACTGACTTGCCAGATTCTCCAGTTATACTTCTTCATCGCGACTCCTGGGAGTAAATGATAGAAACCCAATTCCTACCGACTAAAATGCAAGGGATTTCATTGACTGGAAGATTACCACTGATTTCAGGCAGAGCTGGACCCAGTCTTGTCAGAGACCTGTCTCTATTCCTTGGTTCTCCTTTATTCTGAGTTGGTATCAGGCTCTAGCAGGCTTTTCCCTAGAGCTAGAAAGATGACTGCTGCAAATCCCAAGCATAGATTCTTACATTTCCATCTCCAGCAGAGAGTGTCTCTTTCCCAATATTTACAAGAAAAGTCTCACAAATGAGCTGGGTCACATACCCACCTCTGAACACAGCAACCACTGTGTTCAAGGAGATGGAATTCCTAATTGGTCAGACATGGTGCCAGGGGTTGGGGTCAATTTCACTCAAGCCACATGGACCAAGAGTGGGAAAGATGGCTCTCCAAAGGAAAAACCATGGTGCTATCAGTAGAGGAAGGGGGACTGGATACATGGCAATAAATATAATATATGCTCATCACCTATTACTCTATTCTTATAGTAAATTTCTTTCTTTTTCTCTAGCCAGCTTAAGATGGTTTTGAGGAGGGTCCTATGTTTATACAGAACAATTACTCTGTTACTTCAAATGAGATAGTCAGATTTCTACCATCTGCTTTCAGATTTCCTGCCCTATCCTCTAATCCCCATCTCCACCCAGCCTCACCTCCAATGTTCCATCCTACAGCTCTTATACACAATTAATCACAATTAAAGATTTCTATATTCTCTCCCTTTCTACCAGCCTCATGCCAACCAGCATCTTGGAAGCCATGCTGAAGGTGGCAGAGCTTAGACGTAGAAAGAACTTGGGTTCGTGAACTACCACTTAAAGGAGAACCACACATCCATCAGGAACTCACATGTTGGACTAACTGTGCACAAGAAATAATCTTCTATTATGTTAAATTCCTGATATTTGAGAGTTGTTGTGTTTCAGACGATACCATTACCTTAAGTTATAGAAAAGTCCAAGTAAAGAAGGCTTTGTAGGCCAGGTTAAGGAGTTCAGACTTGATTTTCATACAGGTTAGCCTTACCAGTCAGGGATCTTAGTTGCAAGCAACAGAAATTGACTCTAGATTATAACTTTATATAATCTGGATTATTGAGCAAGAAAGGAATTGATTGAAAGGACAGTGAGTAGTTCATTGAATTGCCAGCAAGACTAAGATCCAGGATTGGAAATTGGGGCAGAACAAAAAGAGATTATACAGCCAGGCAAAAATCAACTTGGAACCAGCCTAGTAAGGACTCCATCATTGTCACTGCTGAACAATGGGTGTTCCAGTTTTACATGGCCAACACCTCCAGCCCTAGACATCTCTGCCACTGCTGCCCCTAGGAATTGGGTGTTGGTGCCGCTTATCGGAGTTTGTTTCTTTTCATCAGTAATTCCAAAATGCCAAGCAGGTGCATCAGCTTGGCCAAGCCTAGGTCATCTGTCCAGGCACTGGCTGACAGCAGGCCTGAGAAAGAAGGCGCATCTGGGCCTTTTAGCTTCATAAATCGGAGGCCTTCTTTGCCTCCCTTCAAGAGTCAAGAGTGGTGAATTTCCTAAATTAGGAATGAGGTCAATCAAACTGCCCCTCCAAAATAATGAATACCCAAAATCTACAGCAACAACTACTATTACTAAGACAAATGTCCACTACAGGAACCACTAGAAAGTTTTAAGCAGGGAAGTGACATGATCAAATACATGTTAGAAAGATTCTTTTGTTAGCAAAATGTGGATTAAATTGGGAGAAGGCCAGTCCAAGGTCAAGAAGACAAATTAAGAGCCACCCAAAGTGTGGTCCATGGAAGAGCCAAATCAGGCATTTCCTGGACGCATGTTAGAAATGCAGGATCTGGGATTCCACTCCCAACCTGGTGTAGTTCAGTGCTTTTCAAACTTTAAGGTGAATATAAACTACCCAACATCTTGTTAAAATGCAGATTCTGGTTCAGTAGGCCTGGGGTGAGGCTTGCAATTCTGTTTTCTACAAGCTCTTGGGTGATGCCAATGTTGCCTGAATAACATTTTGAGTAGCAAGAATCTAGGTGAGGCAGGATGACCAAGGTTAACGACAGTGGGATGGTGAGAAGTAAGCAGATTCCAGAGCTATTTGGAAGGTAGAATTGACCAGACAAGTGACTGTTCCAACATAAGGAGAAATCAGGGATGGTTTACAGGTTTCTGGCTCAGCTAATTGGATGGCAGAATTTGAGAGATTTTCTTTCTTTCTTTCTTTCTTTTTTTTTTTTTTTGTTTGTTGATGCATATTTCTTATTTAAGAACATGAATTCACTTATATATTAAAGAAAGGGAGATAGAAAAGATATCAATTACACTGTAAGGTGCTCAGGTGAGTAAGGGGGTGTTTTAAAATATGGTAAGCATTGCGACTTTGGAGGATCAAAAGACAGTTTTCCGTTGAATAGTTTCTTGAGTGTGATATGTTCTGAACTGTGAGGGAGACTAGAATTGCTGCAGACTATTGAGTTGCTAAAATCCAGCTTTATTCCCGAGAAGACTTAATAAAATGCAGTATTTTTTCCCTCTTGATTAATTTAAAAAGTAATCACATTATTATGCTGACCAGGTTTGACATACTGATTTCCCTCTAAAAATACTTGCCAGGGAGCTGATGATGAAAGCATAAGAGGGATAATGTGCTTCTTTCAACACCAAACTCAATTAATTTCAGTGATTCATAAGTGCTAAGGTGAAAAATCAGAATATAAAAATTCCATTTGTTTAAGAAAGAAATTACCTTCCTTCCAATCTACACCCTATTGTTTTGAGCATGCATTTCTCTCTGGTTAGGTCTGAGAATCCAGCAAAAGTAAAGGAAGGTTCATCCTCAGACTTTATTGAAAGAATATTCAACTATCAGGTGAATATTCTAGTTGAAGAAGAGGTGATCATCCTTTAACAGGAGGCAATGATCAAAATAGCTAATACTTACCAAGTCCTTACTGCACCACACTTCTTGTAGAACTTCTCACAACATTCTGAGGGAGGTACTTTTAATTCCCATTACACAGATGAGAAAAGTGAGGCTTAGTGAGATCCAGTGACGGGTAAATTTCTCCCAAATGGAAAGTGACAGAGGTGACTCCCCACCCCAATCCAGGTCTGACTGCTTGCAGAGAGCCATGACCCTTGAAAAGCCACCACTGACTCTTAGAATGTCAAGGAAACTTCAGTGCTTACATATGAGGAAAACAAAGTCCAGAAAGAGAAAGTAAATTGCCAAAGATTACACAGCGAGTTAGCAGCAGAATGAGCAGACCCAAGTCTCATGACTCCCAGCCTAGGGTGTTTTCTGATGCACCACAGTGCCTCTTATTGAAACTGGCCTGAACCCATTAAGTTGGTGAAATTGATCTGACATATATAGGTGGTTCCCTATTGAGATGACTTGGGGGCTCTGAGAAGACTTTCCCAGGATATGCTTTCCCACATTAGATGGTCTCTGAAACTCTACCCTTAAATGTGAAATCCTTTAATCTAGGGTATTCTTATCTCCTGTTAAAATGCAGTTGCCCAAGCATTCCAACTTGGAAATGTGACCCTTTCCTGAGAGTAGAGATTTTTTTAATGCAATTTTATTGAGTTATATTCACATAACATACAATCCTCCAAAGTGTACAATCTGTTGTTCACAGTACCGTCATATAATTTTGCATTCAACACCACAATCTTTGAACATTTTCATTACTCCAAAAATAAAACAAAAATTAAAATAAAAAAGAACATCCAAAACATCCCATTCCCCTCCTCCCTGTTCATTTACTGTTTTTAAAATACAGTTTTATTGAGATATATTCACACACTCTACAGTCATCCACAGTGTACAATCAATTATTCACAGCACCATCATACAGCCGTGTGTTCATCACCAGAATCAATTTTTGAACCTTTTCCTTAAGGCAAAACAAAAATAAAAGCAAAGAAGAACACCTAAATCTTTCTATCCCCTCCATCCTACCCTATTCTTCATCTACTTTTTGTTCCCATTTTCCCACTCATCTGTCCATACATACACTGGATAAAGGGAGTGTGAGCCATAAGGTTTTCACAATCACACAGTCATACTGCACAAGCACATAGTTATACAATCGTCTTCAAAAATCAAGGTCACTGGGTTGCAGTTCGACAGCTTCAGGCATTTCCCTCTAGCCATTCCAACACACGAAAAACTAAAAAGTGATATCTATATAGCACATAAGAATACCCTCCAGAGTGACCTCTTGACTCCATTTGAAATCTCTCAGCCACTGGAAGCTTTATTTTGTTTCATCTCTCTTCCCCCTTTTGGTCAAGATTTTCTCAATCCCACAGTGTTGGGTCCAGGCTCATCCCCAAGAGTCATTTCCTGTGTTGCCAGAGGGGTTCACACCCCTAGAAGTCAAGTTTCACCTGGGGGGATGGTAGTGAGTTTACCTGCTGAGTGGGCTTAGAGAGACAGAGGCCACATCTAAGCAACAAAGAGGCTCTCTGGGGGAGACTCTTAGGCACAATTATAAGTAGGCTTAGCTTCTCCTTTGCAGCAAGAAGCCTCACAAGGGAAAGCCCCCAGATTGAGGGCTCAGTCCACCAAATTGGCAAGTCCTCAATGTCTGCAAAAAAATCAGCAATAACCCAGGTGGGGTAGTCCAACATTTCCACATTTCTCCTCAGTTCCTCTGCAGGGGCGGGGGGGTGGGGGTAGGGGACCACATGAACATGCAAACACACTTTTACTCTCTGCCCATATTACTTTGGGCTACACTGGGATTTCACCCCAGCCTGTACAAACTCACCAAATCCCACTTCCCATTCAACGCTCCATGCACCTATAGTGTTCAAACAAACTGACTGTACAAGTTAAATTATCTAGTGTACTACAGAAAATATAGATCTTGCACCAAATAAACATCTCCTCCCTTAGTCTCACACAAAAGTTGTAGTTTTAAAACCCAGATAGTATTGTCTTTCACCCTTTGGCCTGATTTGCCTTAGTCCTAACCAGAACCAATCGCTCATATCTGTAATTGAAGTCTGATGAGAGTAGAGGGTTTTATTTGGAGAGAGGGAATGAGCAGGGAACATAGAAGCACACTGGGATGACTCTTAGAGCAGGAGGAAGAAGAATCAGAAAAAGGGTGGAAAATGGAGAATCTGAGGACATGGATGACAAATTACCGCTTCAACTACTTTGCTGAACAACCAATGTAGACTAAAAAGGACTCTTAGGGTTTATGATAAACCTCTGTTTTGAATAGAGAAAAAGACAACTTTGAGCAGATCCGATTTCTCTACGTTCACCTGCAAATGCCATATAGATTTGGAGCATATCCACAAAGGGCATGGAGAATAAAGTCTGGGTCTGGGTCCGGAATCTACCAGAACTGAAAACTGATTTTGGCTGCTGGGTAGATGATATTTTCGAAAAACTCTGAATCTTTCCTAGCGTTAAATCCTCCTAAAGCTTCTCTGTGTTGGAACATGCTTCAAGCAAAGTTGACTCAAGTCCCCTTACGGAGATGTCTCAACTCCCAGTGGTAATCTGGTGTCATATCCTTCTCCTATTAGTGATCATTTAGTAGAGCCACCTTGGTGGTCCTTCTGAGCATTCTTGTTTGGACAGAGAATTCTCTGCCGTCACCCTTTTCCTGGAGGAGTCCTTTCTCGCCTCTGGGTGAAGCAGAAGGAGAAAGAAACAGTTTACGTAATGGTGTGATCGTACTGCTGCCTCAAACTCCTTTTTTTCTCCAATTACCACATTTTCTGACAGCTAGTTTAGAAGTTGCTACTGATTTTTTTTTTTTCCCAGCAAGAGAGCTTTCATTTACGGATACAAGCTTAGTCAGAGCATAAAGTTAAAGAACACATTTAAAGGGAAATTCAGATTTTACAACAGAGATAAACAAGCCCTTTTCTGTCAGTGTCACAGATTGGAAGAGGGTGATTCCTCCTTTGTGGATCTTTGCAAAAGATGTTAATGTTTGAGAATATCCCCAATTAGTCTCAAGGGTGAAATCCTTAGGACAATTTACCTTAGATTATGGCTCATTTTGGGGAGAAGCAACAGACCTGTGGACACAGCTGATCAAAGAGAAAACTTGACAGAAAGGACAGGGCCTGACTACTTTTGGGCATTTGTGTAGTTGAGAGCCATCCTCCTGGGGAACCAAGGGTTTGACATCATCCCTCAAGCCTTGGAGACAGGTGGTCCCCTGCTGTTACATGCCCAAGAAGTTAAAGATGGGTGCATCAATTAAAATAAAAAGCGGGGAAAAGCAGTCTTCCACTTATGAAAAGGACTTGGTTTAAAAGAAATACTTGGGTCAGAATTCTTGCCTTGCTACTAACTAGCTAAGTGCCTTAGCAAGTCCCTGCACTTTCCTGAGCTTCAGAATCCTCACCTGCATGGTGGGCTTGTAACTAGGAGGAATTAAATAAGAAGATGCCACTGAAGTGTTCCTGAACTCAAGACCAGGTATAGAAACAAGTTCCCAACTTGGGTGTGAGAACAGCGTTTGAGACCATTTCCTGGCATCTACCCCCAATCTCATTCCCAATTTTGACTTGGCATCTCCAATCCTAGCATTGTCATTTCACTCTGACTGTGACTTGGTCTACTTTTAAGACTCCATATACCAGAGAGGTGGAGAAAGGGGTCACTGAGCAGGGTAACTCTATGTTAAATGACTCTGTTGCCTCTTCATTGCCTTGGAATTAAGTCATTATTCTTTAGGAAGGGAGGCAGGATTGTACACAACTGCTTCTGGAATTAGCCAGATCTGGTTTTGATCCTAGATCTGTCCCAAGGATCCTTGCTGTTTGACCATGGTGACACCATTCCCCTTTCTGAGCATCAGTATTTTCAGCTGTTAAAAACAAGCCAAAAAAGGTATTATAATGGTGCCTATTTCATAGGATCATCAAAAGGATTAAATGAGATAATGCATGCGAAGTTTCTGGCACAAGGCCTGGCATGCATCAGACATGTAACTATTTGTTCTAGTTTGCTAATGCTGCCAGAATGCAAAACACCAGAGATGGATTGGCTTTTATAAAACGGGATTTATTTGGTTACACAGTTACAGTCTTAAGGCCATAAAGTGTCCAAGGTAACACATCAGCAATCAGGTACCTTCACTGGAGGATGGCAAATGCTGTCTAGAAAACCTCTGTTAGCTGGGAAGGCACGTGGCTGGCATCTGCTCCAAAGTTCTGGTTCCAAAATGGCTTTCTCCCAGGATGTTCCTCTCTAGGCTGCAGTTCCTCAAAAATGTCACTCTTCATTGCACTTGGGGTATTTGTCCTCTCTTAGCTTCTCCGGAGCAAGAGTCTGCTTTCAATGGCCATACGGCCATCTTCAAAATGTCTCTCATTTGCAGCTCCTGTGCTTTCTTCAAAGTGTCCCTCTTGGCTGTAGCAGCTTGCTCCTTCTGTCTGATCTTATATAGTGCTCCAGTAATTTAATTCAGACCAACCCTGAATGGGCGGGGCCACACCTCCATGGAAATTATCCAATCAGAGTCATCACCCACAGTTGGGTGGGGCGCAAAGAATTACAATCTAATTAACACTGATAGGTCTTTCCGCACAAGATTACATCAAAGATAATGGTGTTTGGGGGGACATAATACATTCAAACTGGCACACTATTTGATACTGTTGTTACTCTTTCTTCTTATTTTTTATTTTGTTTTAATATTTATTTTATTAATTTTCATTACTTTTATTATAAACTTGTTTGCCCAGCCTTATCTCCCTCCACTTGTCTTCACACAGTACCACCCTTCAGCCACCTTGAAATACTACCAAAAAGAAATGTATTGAGTATTGAGCACCTATTACGTTTTAGGTTCTGTGCCAAGTGTTGGATAGCCACTAAAGAATAAGACACAGAGTATAAGCCACAGGAGTTCATGGTCTACTTAAAGTTTAGTTGGTCTAGTTAAACTTGGTTGCAAGTGACAGAAACCCAACTCAAACGTGTTACAAAAAGAAGACTTTATCAGTTCACCAAATCCCAGGAACACTTGAACAGGCAAATTATGCAAAAGGCAGGGGAAGCTGGAAGAATTAGCAATGGGGGCTTCATGCCAGGATTCTTTCTCTATCCCTTTTCCCAGTATGGAGACACTATTCTCACTTCAGACCAACTTCCTCTGTGTGGTGGTTTTGGAGGCTATTTAAATGCACCACTCAGATCTCCTTGAGGTGACCATGAGAGACATCCAATCACAGAGAGCTTCACTGACTGAGGGCACGGATGCTGTGTTCTGGAATTCATTGCTTGTGTTTGCCCTAGGCTAAACTCACCACCAGAGTCTCCCAGCCAATGACTGAGTGTGGCAGGGATACCTAGGCAGGCCCATTCCTGAAAGACCCAACACCCCTTCATGGCTGATTTTGGCTTGAGGACTCCCCAGTAGCCTTGTCAAACCTTTCTTCAACTTGCATGATAGTCTAGAATGTTACCTTCCTCTCTCTTTTACCTGGGGTCAGACTTGAATTGCAGTCTGATGGTTCTCCCAGCCTTCCTTAGCTCCCTCCCCATTTTCTCTCACAGATGATTCACCTACTAAAATCCTTGCATATTTAACCCTGTCTTATTGTCTATGTTTCCTGGAGAACTGGACTAATACACTTCTATAAGAGGGCCTGCTATGGGGAACAGAGCTTGCTGAAAGGCCTAGCTGTACCCATCTGAATCAGCAATAGTTTTTTACTGAGGCCATGCTTCCCCCAGACTGTTCCTAGCCCATATAGACCCCAGTGGTAGGGGTCTAATTCTGGCCCATTCCGCTAAATGGTAAATTTCATTTGGGGACTCCCTCTAGGCCTGGTCAAAAATTTCCTAGAACTGTGTTGCAGTCTGAGACACTTCATAACCAATTTCCTTCCTTCCTCTCTCCTTTCCTATGTGTCAAACCTGCATTGCAGTCTGAAGGCTCTTTCTATCCTACTCCTTTCCCTCCCTTTTATACTTTACAAGTGTTTTCCTAATAGCTCTCTTGCATGTCTAATCACATCTTGGCATCTGCTTTTCAGGAGACCTGAACACAGCTGATAAAAAGGGCTGTGAATAAGCCTTGAGCTTTTCCTTACAGCTTCCACCATAATAAAGACTAATTATTATTCTTTATTCGAGTTAAAAAGTAAAAAAAAGAAGAAAAGAAGAAATCCAGGGGAAAACTCTGATGCGCTTGGCCTGGGTCAGGTGAACCAATCAACTGTAGTTAAGAGAATGTGTTGTTTAAAAACATGGCAGCCTTGTGAATGGAGTGTAGGAGAAAATTTCCCAGAAAAGGTGGGGGAGGAAGAAGCTAGACAGATAAAACAATAAAAATTTTCCACAGGGACTTGGAGACATTGCAGGGTCTCAGAGTCCCTTGGAAAATCCATGGCTTTAAGAGAGGGATCATTCTTTTTTTTTTTTAAATTCATTTTATTGAGATATATTCACATACCACGCAGTCATACAAAACAAATCGTACATTCAATTGTTCACAGTACCGTTACATAGTTGTGCATTCATCACCAAAATCAATCCCTGACACCTTCATTGTCAAACACATAAAAATAACAAGAATAATAATTAAAGTGAAAAAGAGCAATTAAAGTAAAAAGGAACACTGGGTGCCTTTGTTTGTTTTTTTCCTTCCCCCATTTTTCTACTCATCCATCCATAAACTAGACAAAGGGGAGTGTGGTCCTTATGGCTTTCCCAATCCCATTGTCACCCCTCATAAGCTACATTTTTATACAACTGTCTTCGAGATTCATGGGTTCTGGGTTGTAGTTTGATAGTTTCAGGTATCCACCACCAGCTACCCCAATTCTTTAGAACCTAAAAAGGGTTGTCTAAAGTGTGCGTAAGAGTGCCCACCAGAGTGACCTCTCGGCTCCTTTTGGATTCTCTCTGCCACTGAAGCTTATTTCATTTCCTTTCACATCCCCCTTTTGGTCAAGAAGATGTTCTCCGTCCCACAATGCTGGGTCTAGATTCCTCAAGAGAGGGATCATCCTTAAACCTTATCAGCTGATACCTTGAGGGCAATGGTGATTGTCACCCCAGAGCAAGGCATTATGGGTAGTGTCCAGGGGAGAGCAGCAGCAGCAGGTCTGGGGCCAGGGGCTGTGAAATGGGAGTGGGAAAGCAGAAGAGGCACATTTGTATCTAAATAGTTCTGTGGGGACAAGCTTTATCTGAGCCCCCTTTAAAGGGGGAGCAAAGGTTCTACAATGATTATGCAAATCAGTTATTATTCAGTTCAAGTGCCAGGAAGAGAGTCAACGCAAACCAAATCCGGAAGAGGCCAGAGGCGGGGATCAAAGTCAGGGAATGGAGTCTGGAGTTCAGAGCAGGGAGACAGGATCCATCGGAGTGGGTTAGGATCAGATAGCAGTGGGGATCCACCCGCCTTGAGGGATTGCCCAAAGTATCACTACCATTTATAGCTTGCTTTTAAGGTCTGGCAAGAATGTGATGAGTGGGTGGGATGGCTTTGTTGAAAGGTCTAGGGGTGGTACGGCCATGGCAGAATGCAAATGCACCCTTATTATGAGCTGAACTGAGCCACAATTACAGCTTAGTGAATTTGGAGCTCTAATGGAATTTTCCAGGAGAATGCAGCATTGGAAAGTCCTGTGCAAGCCAACAAGAATTTGTAATTCTTAGGTATCAGAGGCTTTGGTTATTCAAAGGCATAACTGCAAAAGGCGATTTGAGGGATTTCTTTCTTATGGATCTTCTGAGGTAAAGGGAGGAGATTTTGTCACTGGCAGTGGGGGAAAGGGCAGCCAATCTCACAGATGTCAAGCTGGGGAGGTCAGACATCTAGCACTCCATGCCTTTCCTGCACAGCCACTAAGCTGTTAGGCCCACTCTTCCAAGCACATGCAAAAAGCCATTCATGCCCTTACAGTATGCCAGATTGCGTTAAGCGCTTTTTTGTGCATTTATTTATTTATTAGAGAAGTTGTAGGTTTTCAGAAAGGTCATGCAGAAAATACAGAAGTTCCCACATACCCACCTCCATTTTAACATTTTGCATTAGTGTGGTACCTTTGTTACAATTGGTGAGAGAATATTTAATAATTGTACTGTTAACTATAATCCATGGGTTCACTGTTCATGTTGTATAGTACCAAGGTTTTTTTTCCTAATTTTTATTCTAGCAACATATATACCACCTAAAATATCTCCTTTTAGTCACATTTAGATATATAATTCATTGGTGTTGATTGCATCCATAATGTTGTGTTACCATCACCAATATACATTACCAAGACTGTTCCATCACCACAAACAGAAACTCTGCACCTATTAAGAATTAACTCCCCATTCCCTACCTCCACCCCAGCCCTGGTAACCCATATTCTAGTTTCTGACTCTATGAATTTGTGCATTGTCTCTTTTAACCCTCAGAAACGCCCTATGAAGTAATTACTATGATTATTTCCACTTTACAGATGAGGTAATTGAGGGTCACAGAAGTGAAGTCAATTCCCAAAACCACAAGGCTAGCAAAAAACCTATCTGGAACTTGAACACTATATTCCTTCATACTTGGTTTTAACTCTCTCAGTTTCCAAACTTATTCGTTTTTTCATATCTGCCTTTACTGCCCACAGTCATCCTTTCAGCTTGTATACTTGGTCTGATAGACTACTACCAAAAATAAGTTTTTGTGTATTCTTTTTTTTCTTTGAGCTCATTATTTTAAATTAGAAAACAGAGGCAAATGGTATAAAATTAAAGTTACAAAAGGACATACAAACGTTTCCCTGTCACCCAGTTCTCATTATGCATAAGATTTAGAAGCCATTTGCATTTCCTTTTTTCACATCTGTTACTTATTTTCCTATAGGATTTTTGAAAAAGAAGCTTATTGATATATAGCTTTTTGTTTAATATAGAAGCTTTTAATATATTAAGAAAATCAGTCCTATGCCTGTGGTATGAATTGCAAGTATTTTTCCCTGTTTGTCTTCTGACTTTGTAAAAAAATTTTTCTTTCATGGAGAAATGTTATAGTAGTCAAATTTATCAATTTTTAATTTTACGATTTCTGGGATATGTCATTCTTAGGCAACTATTCCTCACTCCAAGATTATAGAGCAAAATTCCCTACATATTCTTCTGTTACTGTTTTGGTTTTGATCCATCTGGAATTCCTTTTGATGTAATGAATGAGGTATGGATCCAACTTAATTCTACCTCCCATTCCCCAGATAACTATCCAGTTATTGCAACATTTGTTGGATCTTGTTTCCTGATGATTTCAAATGCCACATTTATTCTATATTAAATTGCTGAATATATTTGGGTTTATTTCTGAACCTTATATTTATTGATTTGTCTCTTGATGCACAAGTGTCACACTAAGTTTCTGAAGCTTAATAACATGTTTTAATATCTGATAGACCTAGTCCCTCCCTTCTACTCTTCTTTTTCAGAAATCTCCTAGCTAATCCTACTTATTTTTCCATATGAATTTCAGAATTATTTTGTCTAGTTCCCCCCCAAAATCTGTTGGCATTTTAAAAATTGGAATTGCATTAAATTTACAGACTTAGGGAGAGATGACATCTTTATGATACTGAGTTTTCCTATCCAAGACGATATATATTTTTGTTGTTAGTCAGGTGTTCTTTTGTAACTCTTAGCAATGTTAATTTTTTTCCTAATAGAATTTGCATACATCTTGTTAAGTTTGTTAATAGATAATCCATCTTTTTATTGCTACTGTAAATAATTTTTTTCCTTCTAACTTATTTCCTAACTGGATGGCAACAATTTTAAATTGCCATTCTGGCTCTATTGCCTCAGGCTATCTTGGAAAACTGATTCTGATCTGACCTGATCTGATCAGGTCTGATCTGACCTGGGCCCCAGTTCCTGCTCCACCTTGCAGGTAAGACTCAGACCCCTTGAGATACCGATGGCCTCTGAGGGTTCAGGCCAAGGGAATGCTTTATGTATACCAAAGCTCCTTGGGCTGGGCACTCTGGATACTAAAACAGGTTGATGATGTTATGTATGTTATAAATAACTACAAATCACATGAATCCACTGTGAGGTGTCTTTAGATAGACTTGTCTTTGGTGTCCTGAAGATTGACCGCCTTGGGGAAACTGAGGCAGCACTCAATATTTCCATTTCTGAAAACTTGACACTATTTTCTCCTCAGATCAGTAAAGGCAAGAGGGTGCTCAGTGTCCTCTCAGAAAAGTTTAATCTTAGGCCCCCTCTTACTGCTTCTGTTGCCACTGTTGGAATTAGAAGTCAATGTTTGTTAGTGTCCTCAAACATCACTAACATTTAATCAGCACTTGCTATCTACGTGCCATTCTGTGCTGGGACCTGAGGACACATAAATAAATAAAGTCACAATTCCTTTCCTAGAGGAAGTGCCACTTCCTTTAGGAAGTGGGGGAGATAGGCAGAAAGTCACTCTAATGTACTAACCCTCCAATAGAGGTATGCCCAACATGCTCTGGGAACATAGAGAAGGAACCAAGAAATTGGTCTGGGATTAGAGGTGGTGGTGACTTTTGAGATGGACCTTGAAAGTTGGAGAGCAGTTAGCTAGATTAGCAAGGGTAGCTGGTGGTACTAGGTGCAATGCTCAAATCCCCTCACCCACAACTCTCTACTTAACAGCTCTCTCTGGTGCCCAACCATTGCACAGAGCAGGTTGTTATGGAGTTAACATTCTCAGAATTTGATGGATAAATGCCCTAACTAAATCTCCCAGGGTTCCTCAAGTGGGATTGAGCCCCAGCTGCCCAAAGTAGTAACCTGTTCACCAATACAGATGGTTCAGTGGTGGGCAGGGGCACTGTCTAGGGAGCAGGGAGAAAGGAGATCCTCTTCTCCTCCTCCCTGGCACTTGTACCCACGGCTCCGGACTCCATTCTCCAGCCCTGTAGAGCCTTGGGGGCTCAGGGCTCCTGTCTTCCTGCTGGGTTTGGACTGCCTTCATCACCTGCCAGGCTGAGCTGTTGCCAGGCTGCAGCCGTAGTTACTGGAGGTGGGCGGAGCTGCGGCTCGGCCAACGGCCCCGCACAGGCTGTTACCAGGCCTGGGGCTGCAGTCTCTCCCTATCCGCTCCACAGACGGAATTTTCTTTTCTGCAGCGGTGCCTTCCTACTCGCCACTTGCCTGTCTCCAGTCTCTCTGCGGGGCTCGGGGCTCGTCGGAGGCTTCCCGCTCAGGCGGTCATTGATATTCCTGCCTTGTTGTTGGCTCTTGTCAATGGGGAAATTGGGAGGATTTGCAGAGGAGGCTGGGGGAAGGCTAGGTGCTTTTCCTGTTTGCCTGGATGCAGAGATCTGGTATTTTTTCTGGAGCAGGTTTTGATAAGCTGTTCCGTCCCTTCTTTCTTTTTTTCCTGCCCCCCCCCCCTTTTTTTTAAATCTCTTTTCTTCCTCCCTTCCTCCAGCCAGGTCCTGGAGTAGGCATCCAGGATTCAGAAATGACTCAGACAAAAATCTCTGCCCTCAGAAAGATCCCAGTCCAATGGGAGAAACCGAACATGAACCAGTAATTACAGTATCATGTGCTAGGTGCTATGACTGAGTTCTGTATGCATTTTAAATATTTTTTGAATGAAGGAAAAAAATGAATGAATTTTAGGGTGTGGAGGAGAGAGGCACAGTCAGGAAAGGTTTCACCAAGGTGATGATGGTTCTTAAGCTGCATTTGGAAGGACGGGCTATAATCCTGAGCATCTGTTACCTGTCAGGCACCATGCTAGGCCCTTTTAGCTTGAATTCTCATGACAACACTACAAGGCAGATAGCCCTACCTTACAGAGGAATAAAACCTCAGGGATCTTGGATATATTGCTTGAGATCATAAAGCTGCAAGTCGTGCAGTCAGGATATCAAAGAGCTCTGTTTACCACAAATCCTATGGTTATTCCACTGCAGCACACAAGGCATAGGGAAGGTTTCCCAAGCACAGAGAAGAGCTTGGGCAAAGGTTTGGAGGCACACTAAAGATGACAAAGGGGTGGACTTTCTGGGACTCTTGACTGCTGTGCTCTCTCATCCCCAGCACCTTCCAGAGCTCTCAGTATGGCCGATAGGAAAAGCAAGTGGCTGGTGAGTGTTCAACTCGTCTTCCTAAAGTTGAGAATTAGGGTTTGAGTCTCAGCTCTTCTGCTGACAGCTGTGTGACCTCGAGGGGAGTTGCTGCCTCTCCTGAAGCTTCTGTTTCCTCATCTGTCAAATAAGAGTATGAGTCCTACATTGTGGACTTGTGAGAATTCAAGGCAGTGCATATAGCGATCATTACTACTGATCTGTCCAAGGTGACTTTATCATACCCAGGACCTGCTCATGATGGAGGGGTTGGCTGAGTCATCAGACAAGGGGACTTTTAGATAATTGGATGGGTGATGCCTTCCATCCACCAAGAAATGAGGGTGCTGGCAGACAGCCTACTGCTAGCCTGTTTGGAATGGACCAGATGCTATTTTGGAGACAAGAATAGACATTCTCTTGATACCGGCAGCATAGGAAAAAGATAAAAACCAGGAAACAGGAATACTGACTCATTTCTGATCAGGAACGGGGGCAGGCAAGCCATCAGGTGTCCTGAGCCATCCACAGAACTGTCAGAGTGCTGCAAACACGCAGGGAAAAGGGGAAGGGATGGAGAGAAATTGCCGATGGGCTTTAAGGCATCAGAGCAACAGTCACGTGTTCAGCCTTGGACTATGACTCTGTTTTTTTTTCAGATCCCTGGAGCTGGTGATTGTCAGGAGAAGAAGAAATGGGGCCATCTGCTCAGAGATGGCCCTGGCACTAAAGAACATCTCCCAGGTGACAGCTATGCAGGAACTCATACAATGTGGTGTCATGGGGTGAAGATAGGGGAAGCGTTTCTCTCAATGTATAGCCACTTATACCAAAGGCAAGGATAGGATTTAATTTTTATTTGTGTCACCCATTCTTAGGTTGCTCATCTTCCTCAACTAAAAATTTGCAAAAATTATTCCTACCTCAGAGGATCACAATGAAGAGCACAAATGTATAGCATCTGCCACAATCCTCAACACATAGATACACTCAATAAAGGTGGTGATTATGATCTTATGCCATTTTGCCAAGAAAGAAGAGGATGCTTTTTTTTTTTAAGCCCAAACCCTCAGCTTCCCAGCAGAGATATTATATTGATACTATTAAGCTATTAAGTAGTGAACTTGGGATTCAAACATATAACTGTCTCCAACTCAGAACATATGCTTTATTATGTTGCTCTCTTTAAAATAATTGCTGTCATGAAGATGTACCTACCACATGCCTGACACTGCACTGGGCACTTTTTACACACGATCTCATTTAATTTTCTCCAATAACTGTGCAAGAAAAAAAAATGATTAGCCTACTTTACGGATAAGCAAACTGAGTCTCATTAAAGAAACTGTATGAGATTGCATTCTAATAAGTGGTTGAGGCAGGGGATAAACACACATGGATCTGAAGCTAAAGATCTAATTGGTCCATACTCAGGGAGTGGTGGAGCAGGAATGCAGAAGTCCCACAGACACAAGAGCTCATTCACTAGCATTTGGTAATTATCTCTTCCTACCACCTGGAAGGCACCTCCTTGAAGAGAAACCATACCACTGGCAGAGGGAGGGGGTTGCCTTCTGCAATGACTTGGAACAGAAAGCTCAGTCCTGTCCCTGGGGTGGACTGGATGCTGAGTGGAAGGGATGCTCTTTTACTCAATAGTGAAGCGGTGTGAGGATGCTGCTAGAAAACAACCTCTGATGAATCCTCTGAGTTTCCCAGGCAGGGAAAACCCACTCCATGCTACTCATATGTGCATAACAGAGATGTTCCTCCATCACCATGGCAACTAGCAAATACACCCGCATCCCACAAGAGGCCAGAGCTGCTCTGTGGGGAGCTGTGGTCCTAGCTGGATGGGGATAGGAGGAGAATGGATCAGGAGGGTGTCTTATTAGTTAGAATTTCCTTGTTTAAGGCTGGCTTGTTCCTTGGGTGAGGGTCCTTGCTACATCAAGCTTCCTATGTCTGCAGGATGCTGGGCAAAGGATCACAGCAAGGAACTTAGAGGAGAAGTCCTGGAGGGCACATTATTTCTCTTATGGCATCTGATAAATCTATTAGGCAAACTGCTGATGGATATCATCATTCTAAGGGGCCCACTGGTATATCCTAATGGGGAAATCTCATGGGGCTTTGCAGGCAGCCAGACCTGACTTCCAGCTCTGCAAACCTTTTAGTTCTGAGATCTCCTGTTAGTTGGTGTAACCTCTCTAAGTCTAGATTGCTTCACTGGCAAAAAGAGGGTACATAACATTTCCCTTGTGGGAGAGTAAATGAGATAACACATGGGCAGTTTCTGGCATGTAGTCAGCATCTAATCAGTTGTTATTATTGTGTTTCTAATACTGTCAGAGAAATGGAAACGTGGCCTGGCAGGTCTGACTTTCTAAAGTTGGGGCAGACTTGGAATTAGAATTCATGCCACCTGTACTTCTTTGGTGCCCCTCTGCCCCACCCCCCTTTGTAAAACCATTCGTCAGTGCTCAGTGTTTGCTCCCCAGATTTGGCCTCGGTACTCCCTGGCTCAGCCTGGTGACATCAAGTGCTTGTTTCCCTCTGTGTGACTCTGCCCAGAGAATCTCACAGCACTTGACCTTGGGGATTCACCCAGCTCAGCTTTCTCTCCCTCATTTTCCAGGCCAGGAAGAAGAAGCCTAGAGAGAGATGCTAAGTGCCTTGTTCAAGGTCACCCAGGAGGGTAGAAGCCAGCAGTTGAAGTGGTTGTTGCATTTATTTTAGCAGGTATGACTAAGTCAGGGAATTGCTGAGAGAGGTCGACCTTAGGCATGCCTTAATTCTCGTGGGTGTTTAATGTTGAGATGCGTGTATGTGTGGGGGTATTTTTTTTTGTTTTAGTTGTAGTGCTGGAGAGCTCTGTGATTTCCCCTGGCATCATAAATATTCATAGCTAACATTTGCACATTGCTTTACAGCTTATAAAATATACTCATATACTTTATCTCATTATTGTCCTTCAAGGTTGTTATGATAATTATCACTTTTCTTTTACAGATGAGGAAACTGAGGCTAAAAGTGACTTTCTCAAAGTTACTAAGCAGCAGACTTAGGAACTGTACTAAAATTTATGTGATTCCTAACTATAGCAAACTGGGCCTGCTGACATGGCCATCTTTGGAGAGTTTAATGTCGGAGCATAGCTGTCCTCTGCTGACATCCACAGGGCTGATCCATTGGATTCTCTGAAATGTTAGGCAACAAGCTGGTGTGGAAGGCAAAAATGTTGCCTCTTCTCATAGACCTTTGTCACTTTTAAAGTGGTTCTCACGTTATCTCATGAGAGGCCCAAGAAAGACACTCTCACTCCCTTTTAATACATGAGGTCCAGAGAGCTGAGCAACTTGTCAAAAATCGCAAAGTCAATTAGTGATGGAGACAGGACTAGAACCCACAATTTCTGACCCCCCAGACTCTTTCTGCTTCTCTTTAGGTCAGGCAGTCAGAGTGGGGTCTCTAATTCTAGGGTGTGAACAAGGGCCTAGCTGGCATGGTTCCAGCCAACCTTTTTGTTTGGCAGGAAACCTAGACAGCAAACATTCTGCTAAGTGGCTGGGTGCCCCAGGTTTTCCTTTAAGCTGGGTTTTGAGCGCTGTCTACAGAAAAACACTTTGATTGTTCCCTGGTCATGTACCCAGCCTTTCTCTCTGTGAGCTTTCTCCACAGCACTGTAGCTCAGGGGAAGAGAGAAATCAGAGAGACAATAAAGCATTTAAATTGGTTCCTGATTTTAGCAGGATTCTTTCATCTGTCCTCACCAGATGTTTACTTGTGTTTACAAGTCAGTGGGGAAAAAAAAGATGACACAGGAAAGACCTCAAAGAGTCTTGGGTTTCAGGAACTGGAGACTCTGGCAGTTGGCTGAATCGGTGGCTGAGTGATTAAGGTCCAGGAGATCCCTCCACTGATTGCTCTGGGAGTGGTGTCTTCCACTTCGACGCAGATGAATGGCTGGTTTTGAGGGTGATAGGTAGAAAAGTGCCTAACTGTTCCAAAAGTCTAAATTTTGTAGAATTTTCTGAATCCAAATTTTGCTCCCCCTTCAAATACAGGGAAAAGGCAGAACATAAGATAGACTTATAGTTTTATATTCTCCCTGTAACCAGAACCTAGATCCACAGATCAGGATAAGGGAAAGATTTTCATTACAGCTCATAAGACCTAAGCCACTATATAGACATCCCTTTGTAGTTTTTAGTGTGTTAGAATAACTCGAAGGAAATACCTGAAACTGTCGAACTGCAACCCAGTAGCCTTGATTCTTGAAGACGATTGTGTAACTATGTAGCTTACACGGTGTGACTGTGTGATTGTGAAAACTTTGTGGTTCACAATCTCTTTATCCACTGTACAGAAAGATGAGTAGAAAAATGGGGACAAAAATAGGGTGGGATGGGAGGGATGGGAAGTTTTAGGTGTTCTTTTTTACTTTTATTTTTATTCTTATATTTATTTTTTATTTTTTTGGAGTAATGAAAAGTTAAAAAATTGATTGTGGTGATAAAGCACAATTATATGATGGTACTGTGAACAATTGATTGTCCACTGTGGATGACTGTATGGTATGTGAATATATCTTAATAAAACTGAATTAAAAAACAAAACAAAAAACCCAAGCCACCCAGGACTCACTGGAATATGGAAGAGGGTATTGGTTGAAATAGATGTGATTTACAAATTGCACCAACAAATGAAAGACATCTAATCATACACAACTGATTAATGACCCAGTTATAATATAGTCTGTTCTTCCAGAAGAATAATATCATTATTAAAACCTACTAGAAAATAACTCCACAGTTTAACGGAATATTTGATAATATTTTATAATGAGTATGGGGCCCTCCATTGTTTCAATGAAAGAATCTAAAGCAAAGCAATTCTCTGGGAACATCCTGATCCAACTCCCAAGACTGGGTCACTTACTGTGTGTTGGATGTTGTATCAGACTTCGTAGATCATTCTGAGAGAAGCAGAAGGCAGTATGCCTCACCTTGAGGTGCTTGTAATCTGAAAAAAAAAAAAAAAAAAAAAAGCTAGAAAGACACTAGGAACATAAACATATACACACATACAGCCTCCCAGAGCCTCCCCTAGAAATATCTTAGTGCAAACAACATGCCAGGGGCTATGCTAAGCTCAAGGAACATAATGACAAAAAAACAGAGACAAGATCTTTTGCCTTCAAGAAGTAGATTACTCATTCTTATATATAGTTCAGCCTCCCTGACTTTGCTCCTGCTTTCCCCTCTATCTTGGTTCCTGTCTATACTCTTCCCTGCCCATCTGAATTTCACCCATTTTACAAGAACTGAGTGTTACCTCTCCTATGAAATCTTCTCCTACCCTACAGAGCTCTTCTTCTGCTGGCTCTTTTAACACTCACTGTGTACTCCACTTTCTGGCCATTCACAGACTTCTCTGGAATTGCTAGTTATGTGTTAACATGTTTATGAACTGTCTTATTAAGGGTAGAACTTGAGTGTTATTCATCCTTGCATCTCCCTTACCCTTCAGTGCCTAGCATAATGCATTGCACACATTAGGTTTTCAAAAACATGTTTGTTGATTGGTTGATTTTTTTTTCCAGTAATGCATTTCTGATCAATTTATTTCTCATTAAACTTTTTAGACACTGAGTAAGAGCCAGCAGTGAGCTGACCATGGAAATACAGCCTGTTTCACTGGGCACTGAGCTTATAAAGAGCCTTGGACACCACTGAGTTCTGAAATAAAAGATTAGTTGATTTTAAAAATATTAAACATACAGGACAAGGTTAATAGTAAGGAGGAATTTCTTAGTGAAATATGAAAAAAAGATAACCCCATCACCCAAAACATCCAAGTGATCCAGTATCTGAAATTCCACTATTAGAGATTCATGTCTTTGGATAAGATTCCTCTAAAAAATTCTCCTAGGAAGGGCAATACATTACATTAATTTATGTTGTTATTAGGGACTTGGCTTTATTTTCTAATAGATTCAAGAACTGAGTTGAGTAAGAGTACAGTTCAATTCTCAAACTATTAAGCCCTTACTATGTGCAAGGTACTGTGCTTGCTTTTGGGATCCAAAGATGACTAAGACACAATCCTATCCACGAAAAGCTTATGTGCTAGTCAGGGAAATAGAGTCACCAGAATATTTTAAAATTTCTTTGGGGATGATGACAAAACCAAGCATAGGATCTGAAACACTTAGCCCAGCCTAGAGGGTTGAGGGAAGGCTTCCTGGAGGAGTCATCAATTCACATACCTCCATGCTTTCTCTGAGTGTCTTTTCCCCTTCTCTGCTAGAAAACTCCTACAGCTGTCTCAATAGCCATCTCAAATATCACCTGCTTGAAGAAACCTTTCCTAACCCTCACAGGCAGAATGAATCACTCCCTTCTTGGTGCCTCCAAAGCACTTTGCCCAACTGTATTATGGCATTTTTTCACATCCTATTGTGTTAATTGCTTTTGCCTCTCTCCCCTTCTCTCCCTCCCTCAGCCCACAGAGACTGTGAACTGCCCACAGATAGGGGCTACTTCCTATTTATATCAATTTTTTTTCCAGCTCTTACCACTGTGCCTGGCACATTCTAGATGGGAAGACTGCTGTATTATTCTAGATGGCTGGAGGACTCTCTCACAGTAGTGGGTCTCTGGCTCAGAGCTGGTTTGTGCATCTCTAGGTCCCAAGTTGAGTGCCAACTGGGATGTAGGAAGAATGATCTGACTGCCAGTATTAGCGACAATCCATTCATTGATTATATTCAACCCAATAAGTACTTACTGAGAATCAGTTCAAAAGAGTATAAGAATTCAGCCACCATTCTGGAAATACCTATTATGTGCCAGGTGTTTTACATATGTGATCTCATTTAATGTAACAACTTTGAATAGTGTTATTTATCCCCTTTTATCAACCTAGGAAAAGATGCTCAGAGGGGAATTTGCCTGAGGTCATGCATCACTCAGGGTGGTCTGACAGCAAAGTATATCTGCCATGTCCTGCTCCAGTACCACCCAGGGAATAAATAATCTCATGAGAGGTGAAAACTAAGATCCAGGGTTCACATAAAATTCAGTGAGTGCATGTGGGAAGGTGGCTATCAGAGAAGTCTTAATGGAAGATTGGCCAATGAATGAGCTGGAAAAACAAACAGAAAGAAGGCTCTTGAAGAATTAATTTTCTTGATAATACACAGGATGCACCAAAATGCATGTCAGTAAAGCAAACACTGAGATATTGGTGGCTCTTGCAGGAGAGTTTCCAGCCGTACACGTTTTATTCTCTCTGGTCAGTGAGGAGAATGGAAGAACTTGCTGAGTGGTGAACCAACCCTAAAGTGCAGGCGCCCAAAATGCACCCTACATTCCTTTCCAAACAGGTTGGAGAGGCTCTATTTCTCCGCATTCCATATTAAAGTTAGCCCTTTACTTCTCCACTGGCTTGGGAGGGAGGGTAAGTTGTTTCCCTCACCTGGGGGCAGGGGAGATGTTTCCTTTCTCCCCCAGCACTGAGGACTGAGGAAGGGGTAGTTGTATTCTTTTTCTCCCCATAGGGTGTGTGGGGGGGGGGGGAGGCGGCGTAGCGGTAGGGCGAATGATTTCTTTCTCCCTTACCTGGAGTCTGAGGAGATGGCACCTTTCTCCTCAGCTCTGCGAAAGGAGAGGGTCCTTTTCTTTCTCACCATGGGATGAGCGTGTGTATGTATGAAGGGGTGGCTCGTTTCTTTCTCGCCTAAGTGTAGTGAAGCTGACACCTCTGTCCCCTCCACGACAGGGTGGGGGTGATATTTTTCGCCTCCGTCTGAGAGAAAAGGGGAGGGCATGGCTCTTGTTCTCTCCAAAAAGGTGATGGAGAGACTCCATTCCCTTTCTCCCCACCCCCAGCATGCACGTACTTAAGTTGCGCCTGACTCACTCTGACCCCCAGATCCTAATGCGCGGAGACCCGCGGCCAGGAGCCCCCCACGCCCGCAGCCAGCAGGGGGCGGTGCCGGCTCTGCGGCGCGGGGCGGGGCGAACGCTGGCCCCGCCCTCTGCCCCGCCCCCTCCCGCGCGCCCAGCCTCGCGCCGCCCGGCTGGCCCGGCCCAGTCCGCCGCGGCTGTCTGCTGGGCTCGCGGCGCGGTGACCGAGCTTCAGCCTCCTCGGCCGCCTCAGCCTCGCCCTCCGCGCCCCGCGCTCCCTCCGCGCCGCCCGTCCCCGCCGCCCCGCGCGTCCCCAGCCCCTCCAGCCAGATGATGAACTTCCTGCGGCGCCGGCTGTCGGACAGCAGCTTCATCGCCAACCTGCCCAATGGCTACATGACCGACCTGCAGCGGCCGGAGCCCCAGCAGCCGCCGCCGCCGCCGCCCCCCGGCCCGGGCGCGCCCTCGTCCGCGCCCCCGGCCGCCTCACCGGGCCCCGAGCGCAGGCCGCCGCCGACCCCGGCGCCCGCGCAGCCGCCCGCGCCGCAGCCGGCAGCGGCGCCGTCGGTGGGCAGCAGCTTCTTCAGCTCGCTGTCCCAAGCCGTGAAGCAGACGGCCGCCTCGGCGGGCCTGGTGGACGCGCCCGCGCCCGCGTCCGCCGCCGCCCGGAAGGCCAAGGTGCTGCTGGTGGTCGACGAGCCGCACACCGACTGGTAGGTGCCCGGGCCGCCGCCGCCGCCGCTCGGGGCTCCCGGGGCCGCAGGAGGCTGAGGCTAAGATGGTCCCAGGTCGCCAAGGAAACAAAAATTTAAGACCAATGAGAAGGAGGCTGTGCGTTGTCCCGCAGGGAGGAAATGGAGGGGGAGGAGCGCGCGTGTGCTGGGGGTCGGGGGTGTGCGTGTGTGGGGAGGGGGTCGGTGGCACTGATCGGCCTGGAAAGATGAAACTCGAGGTAAAATATTTCCACACTTGTCTGAAATCCCTCAAGACTAATAAAAGAAGGAGCTACTTTTACGCAATAGGGAAAGGTCTTAAGAAATAGAGTTATGTGTTATTTTTTTGGGGGGGGGGGGGCGCAGACTTTTCAGCTCTGACATATGAGGGGGAAATGATCCCAAATCGCGAAGGGATATTTAGGGCCGATTCAAAAGAAGGTTCTACTTTAGGAGGCACGGAGTGAATTTGGAATGGAAATTGGTATTTGTTGGGGAGGAGGGGAGTGGTGGGAGTTTTTTTAACCTGGACCGATGAAGGCTGATATCTAGGATTGCCATCGAGGGTGGTAAAATCACAGACGTGGTAGCTCAGCCAGGTGTCCACGGGCTTGTCCCCTTGGAGCGTGGCTGAGTTGCTTTCAAAAATAATAAAATTCTTGTGTTTTTATGCAGCCCGGAGGGATTTTGTGGATTTGTTTGTTCGTTTGTTATGTGTGTTGGGGGTAGGGGTGGAAGTGATGGTGGCGTTTTTCAGCTGGAAACATTGAAGACATGTAAAATATTCTGGATCATTAAAGGAGCACAACTAAAAAGAAATCTGCCTTAATGTACTGCACAGGGAACTTCAAGAATTATCCCCCCCCCCCTTTATTATTAAGGGACATGGAGCATCTTTCCAACTCAGAATGCTGAAGCCTGGGGGAAAATGTTGCTTCCAGTTGATGAAAGCATGAATGAGATCCCTTTGAGATGAATTAGCCAAAAGTGATTCTATTTTATGTAGTTGATAGAGGAGGTGGTTGGCGTGGGTGGTGGTGGACTTGGACTGGGGAAGGGGCATCCAGCTTGAAGAAATGATCAGGTGAGGAATCTGGGTTGCTTTTTCTTCAGGAATTCAGGGAAGAGTTCTTTTATTTTTTTTTCTTTTCTCAGAGGGGTTGAGGTTGAAGATTGGACCTGTGTGCTCCCTCCCAAGAGGGAGGCACAGAGGGACCACAGAGCTGTTTATCTCTCTTTCCGCTTTTGGCTGCTTCACTGCTTCTCTCTCTCTCTCTCTCTCTCTCTCTCTCCCTCTCTCTCTCCATCATCCTCTCATTGGGAGACCTGGAGGGAGGGAGGGCTGGCGTGGGTGTGGTGAAAGTGAGATGCAGATGTGGAGATGCCCTCCCGCTGGCTGCTGATGTTACCATTCTGAGTAGTCATTTAGGAAACTTGTGTGGTTGTTTTTTTTTTTTTTTTCTTCTTGACAGTAGAGTAGAAAATCTGAAGGGACCTTTGCTGGGAAATAGCAAATGCACAAGCAATAGCGTATTGGGGCAAGTTTAAGAGCATACAGCGGTGCTATTGGCAGCCCCCATAGGAGAATTACTCTAACTCAGTTCAAATCAACAAGTACTTATTAAAGGGGAAAGGAAGGTAACTAAGCTTTATCGAGTGTGCATTATATGCCAAACGCTGCACCAAAATATAATGCTTCATTGAATTCTCACCACAAAACTGAGGCTTAGAAAGGTAAGTAATTGTGCTCACAGTCATATAGCCAGCAAATAGAACCAGGGCCTGAACTTCTGACTCCATTATTGCCACTCCACTGTGTTATATTGCCTCTCCATTATTATTATATTATTAACAATATTAATAATAAGTTACTTAGGTGCTAGCCAGTGTGGGGACTTTAAGAAGAACACACTCAAATTTGGGAGACAAAAGGATACATGAAACAGTTAACAGAAGGAATCTAGAATTATTTATTGAGACAGTACGTGTTACAAAGGCAGTCAGTAAATGGAGTGATTAGTGAAACCGTGAGTTATTGGAGAAGGCTTCACAAAAGATGAATCTTGAAGAAAGGTCAGAATCTGGACAAGGAGAGGAGAGATGAGAATGACACTGTTGTTTCATTTTTCTATGCAAGAATCTGGCCCTCCTGCACCTTGCAGGCATTTGTTGGGGTCTAAATACCGGCTAGGGACCCACAAGTAGAGTAGATACTCATTTGTATGGGAATGATGAGGCTGCTGCAGGTTTATGTTTAGTTATAAATGCTTCAGTAGCTTGAGCTTTGAAACTCTCCTTGGATAGTATTATTCTCTAGGAAGTCTGCCTGGCATGAACCAGAGAATTTGCCTTGTCCTAGAGACTGGACTTCTGATGGAAGTAATAGAAACCACTTTACTGTGGGCTGACTCCCAACTGTTTTCTGATTTTCTCTGAAGTATTTATGAAGTATTTCTCTGATTTATTAAAACTCATAAATCCAGTTTGAGTCTAGTGCTTGACAGTGATTCTGTGCTTCTATGTTTCTGTGCTTGCTAGCAATTCCCAGATTCACAGTTTGTGTTCTTTCAACATGTGTCTAAATTTGTTAAAAACATCTCAGTTAAATATCAATGAACAGTTATATTGTAAGGTCTCTGAGTTAAGGAGCAAGTACCTGTTTATGACACATATAGTGTTAAAAAGGTGCTTTTTGCTCTTAAGGTTCATTTTAGTAAATTTGTCTCACAGCTTAAGCAACTTAGTACAGTGAGCAGGTGTCATGTATACCCAATAGTATATTCCTGGTGCTGAGAATAGGAAGTCAGAGTGTAGCTTCCCGGTAGAATTTAAGGATATTGTTCCCATCTGAATTATAGATTGCCAAAATAAAGAGGATTTTAACAAGCATTTAGATAATTGGTGACTTAAAAGAAAAGCTTAAAATAAGAAGCCTCTCAGAGCAGCCTTGTTACACAGCAGATTCCTTTGAATTTGTGTAAGTGTAATTGTGGGCAGTGAGATTTGGAAACCTTACCACTGACCAAGTTTCTGGGGAAAAATTGGGGGAAGAAAACCCCTCCTCCCCTTTTTTTAACTTGAAATGTTTTTTTTTATTGGTTTTCTGAGATCTTAAAATGAACTGCACACTAAAGGATCATTGAAAAATATATCTCTGCCACTAAAAAATTAAATTATTATTCACATTATTAGTAATTATTATTAGTGGGATTTTTTTTTGTTGTTCTGCAAGTGCATGTCTTTTAAAGTTAATACCAGAAATTGAAGTGCAATTAAGACTGCTCTTTGATGATCTTTGTGCTTAAACAAGGAACAAGTGTCCATTTGTGTATATTGCTTTTTCTCCTGGATTACACTCACTAGTGAAGAGGTAAGTTTTCTCTTAGAGCCTGTCTGCCTCCATTCCAGTGATGCAAGCGTTTCTGATTTCCAGGGGTCAAGGGAACTCTTTCATCTTAACACATCTCAGTGTTCTATTTGGAAATCAGTATAACACAGGCACTCTTGATTGTCTAGAGACTACATATATAAGTCAACAGAAATTTTTTGAGTACACCTGTGTAGGATTCATATGCCAAGAAATATGAGACATTTCTGCCTTCTAGGAGCTTACTGTCCAGGTGGGTAGATAAGATAAATACATTAAAAACAAAAGTTTACTGAAAACTAGTCTCTTGTTTTCAAAGTATGGCCCTCAAATCAGCAGCATTGGCATTATCCCAGCAGCTTGTTAGAGGCACAGAATCCCAGGTCCCACCTCACACCTACTGAACCAGAATCTGCATTTGAACAAGATCCCCAGGTGATTCATATGCACATTAAAGTTTGAGAAGCACAGCACTGAAGGGTATGTGATTAGTGCTAAAGGAGTGGCAACACCAACTACTATCCCATTTATTGAGCAGCTACTTTGTACTAAGCTCTTTACAAGTCTCATTTAATCTTTACAACAGCAATGCAAATGGGACATGTACTGTAGACGTTTAAGAGTGAGACATCCAATGTGGGCTAGAGTGGGAAGGGAAGTCTTCATGTAAGAGTTGAGATTTGAACTGAGCCTTGACGAATTTGAGTCAAAAGTGATAGGGTTGGCTCAGTCCAGACATTGGACAGTATAAGGGAAGTATGGTGGCAGAAAAGGAGGAGACAAGGAAGAAAATGGATTATTTTGCAGCACCTGTTTCTATTCTTTTCTATTCTTCATGCCAGTCTTTGCACTTTTCATTAAGAATAGGGTCACTCTGCAGTAGTCAGTTTGGATCAGGGCTTGTGAGTGGCTGGAAGAGCATCTGACTTACTTTATAAATGGGGAAATTTTGGTCTGGAATTGGCAAGTGACTTGCTCAGGGTTACTCAGCTAGTTAATGGTAGAATCAGAACTAGAATCCAAAATTTCAGTCTCACTACTATATATTTTTTTTTTTCACTATATCACAGTACCACAGTATCCTTGTGCTTTCCTTTCCTAACTAGGGTTGTCTTTCACCACCCCTGACTCAATGACTGATGGGTCCTATCGATCTTATAATTATGGTGGTTTGAACTTGAAGGAACCTCAGTAAACAGCTAGCCCAGAGAAATGGAACAATTTGCCCAAGGTTAAATAAAAAGTTACTGAAAGAATGGTGACTAGACCTCACAACTTCTGACTCCAACTCATTTTCTTTTCACTTTTAATTTAAACTTCCTCAAATTTAATCCAGTTCATCCTTAAAAATACTGTTTATGTCTGCTTGTTTTAAGGAATCCTTGCAGAGTTGTAAGTACTTTAAAAGAATCAGCTGAGTACATTACACTATACCCACACCAACAATTTCACTGTTTCTTATTTGTATTATTGATACTTGTGTGCATCAATATGTACAATATTATATAATAATATGTATGACAGATATATTATTATATATTATTGTGCATAATATTTGTGTATATTGCTTCACTATAGGTCATTTAAAAATGGTTTCAGGAACCTCTTAGAGACACAGTCATCAAAATCCAACAATTTAATAGAAGTTAATGGGACCTGTATAGCAATAATGACCTTTTTAGGGACCAATTTTTACCTTACTGTCCCTATCTACCTAAGATTGCTTACTGTCTTTCCATACCCAAGTTCAGATCTGTAGCAACATTAGTCTTTTTAATATGTTGCTGAGCATCCCTCAAAGGGAAAAAAACCTAATGAAGGCCTAACTAGGAAGTTTGCCAGAAGTACAAACCTTGCCTTCAAATTTACAAAACAGTTTTAACTGAGGATTAATTTTTGCTGGGAATATAAGGATGAGTTGGGCACAAGATTTGTCTCCTGGGAGCTTCCTGTCCAACACGGGAGAAAACAGGTATTTAAACAGAATTTTAGTGTAATATGGTAATTAGTATGTGTAGAATGCTGTGGGAACACAGAGATGGGCTCTCCAGGGGATTGAAGCTGTGACTGTCAGAACTTAAAAATGTTTGATAAAAATATTTCATCATGTATTCTTAGGTAAACCTGTTTGCCTCTTTGGACTTTGATTCTCAAAAATTTATAGAATGAGAGGATTGGATCAGACCTTCTCTAACATCTTTCCCGGTTTGACATTTCCATGGTACAGTTTTTGTGCCATTTTCTTTAAAAACTTTAGCTCTGTAATTTTTTTCTCTGTGATAATAATTATAAATCTTTGGAAGAGGAATATGTCAAAAGATGAAATGTTTCCTTGGTTGAAAAGCTCACCTTGGAGTAACCCCTATTCAAGTACCTCCTTCTTACAATGTTGCTACCATTTGATATCCTGAATAAGAGATCCTGGTAGTCTGTTAGGGCTGCTATGTATTTGTGTGTTTCCTCCTCAACAGTGGGAATTGGGGACTTGTGGTTGAGTTCTTCTCTCTCTGATATGCCTAATAACTTGTATACATATGTTGATGTGTTGGCTAACGGCATTGATTTCTGGATTCCTGCCTGTTCTGGTTTGCTGATGCTCCCGGTTCGCAAAATACCAGGAATGGATTGGCTTTTGTAAAGGGTTTATTTGGTTACAAAGTTATAGTCTTAGGGCCATTAGGTGTCCAAGGTAAGTTATCAACACTAGGGTACCTTCATGGAGAAAGAACATTGGCATCTGGAAAATCTCTGTTAGCTGGGAAGGCACGTTGCTGGCGTCTGCTTGCTCCTGCGTTGCGTTTCAGCTCCTCTCTCAGCTCCTGTGCATTCTTCAAAGTGTCCTTTGTGGCTGCAACAAGCTATGAGCTCCTTCTCTCTGAGCTTTTATAGGACTCCAGTGAACTAATCGAGGCCCATGCTGAATGGGTGGGGCCACACCTCCATGGAAATTAATCAGAGTTAATCACCTACAGTTGGGTGGGTCACATCTCCATGGAAACAACCTAATCCAAAGGTTCCAACCTAATCAACAGTAATACATGTGCCTCCACAAGACTGTATCAAAGAACATGCTGTTTTGGGGGACATAATACTTCCAAACTAGCACACTGCCTTTTGCAGAGTGCTTTACAATTTACACAACATATTTGTCCCCATTATCTTATTTTATCTTCACAGTGACCCTCAGCAGTAGGTAGGTATTCCCATTTCACAGATAAATGAACAGACTATTAAGCTGAAATGTCAGGATCTGAACCCATATTGATAGAGTTCTAAAAAAAGTGTCAGATTTTCCAGCAGATAAAATAGGGGATGATTTCTTCTTATAAAATAGATTGTTTCTTTTGCAAAAGGATTCATCATAGGATTCATTTAAATAATAAGTGCCCCACTGCTTGATATATACACAGATTTTTGGGGATCATCTCCATCGCATGGAATGAGGGCTTGGTGAAACACAGTGGCCTTAGAATGGGCAGTTTATCCTGTTTTTGTGTGTGTGTCTTTAATAGCACTCACACTGTGTGTGTACCACTAAATCTTGAGTGTGAGGCCCTCTGCATTCTCATTGAGTGGCTTGTCATCCTTTGTTTCAACTTCCCACCTAGATGACATTGGATGCCAGAAGCCTACACAGAGCTCTTTTTTTTTTTTAACTTTTTATTTTGAAATAATTTCACATTTAGAGGAAATTTGTAAAAATAATACAAAAACACTACATAGAACTCCAACATATCCCACATCCAGATACCCAAATTTACCAACTATTAGCATTTTGCCACATTTGCTATATCATTCTGTCTATCATCTAGCTTCTAAACATTTGAGAGTAGGTTGCATATGTTATGCTCATTGACTACTTAACAATTCCATGTACGTTTCCTAAGAACAAGGGTGCTTATGTAACCACTTTAAGTACAGCTGTCAAGTTCAAGAAACTTAATATTGATACAAAGTGTGCAGTCCATATTCCAGTTTTTTCAGATGTCCCAATAATGTCTTTTTGTGCATTTACTCCTCCATTATTAGTTCCAGGCCAGGATCATGTATTTCATTTAATTGTCACTGGTTCCTTAATCTCTCTATGTTTAACTGTGGTAACATATATGCAACATACAAATTCTTGTGTCAGCTACTCCCTAGTGTACAAATCAGTGGCATTAATCATATTCACAATGTTGTACTACTACCAATATTATCCATTACCCAAACTTTCCATCACTCCAAACAGAAGCTCTGTAACGTTATGCATTAACTCCTCATTCTGCTCCCTCTTGTCCCTGATAACCCGTACTCAACTTTCTGTCTCCACGTAACTCTAGAGAGAGGAGAGGATCATCTAGAAGACTTTTCTGTTCTGCACATACTACTTCAGTGTGGCAGGAAAAAGTAGCTTAGAAGGACAAGTCACCTTTGGAGAAAATAAGGGGAGAATATACCACAGATGTTCCTGAACTTTAAGGATGCCCATGGAGTGTAAGATCTGGAGGGCATAGGCTGGCCTTGATGTTTGTTGCTTGACAGTAAGCATTTCTGAAACTGTTGCCAGTACGCAGAAAAATTGTAAAGCAAACTAAGATTATATTCAGGCTCCCCATCTCTTCGTCTTTTTAGCAGTACGAAAGAATGTGAAAGCATAGGATTGAGGGTCAAAAGACCTAGGATTGAGCTCTGGCTCCACCATTAGCTATATGACCCCATAAGTGTTACATAAAGTCTCTAAGCCCCCCTTATTTCCCTCATTTGACAAATCTTCATTGGGGCCCACTGTATGGCAGACACTGTTCTAGGTTCTAGAATAACACAAACAAAAATTAGTTTCCTTATCTGTAACATGAAATAACAATATATATCGCATAGCATTGTGAGAATTAAAATAAGGTTCTGAAAAAACACTTTGTAAAGGGTTAGGTGCCATACTCGTTATGTTGTGTCCTTCCTTGTTTCCAATTGCAAATACCCAACCTATCCTGGTCCCTTTTTTTGAGTTCCCCAAATTTTATTGTGCAGGTGAATGTTTATTTTGCACACTTCAGGGATGAGAAATCCTCTCTAACTCCCTTGATTGTTCTGGGTATCTGTGCCCCTTCCTTTTTCAATCCTGTGGATATCTTTATCACTGGACTCAACATAATTATCTATTTATGCACCTGCCTCCACCAATAGATAGGAAATTTGTTGAGGATGGGCTTAGTTTTTAATTTATTTTTGTATCCTTACATCCCTCGGAGTGTCTGACACATAGTTTGAGTTCAGTAAATCTTTGCCAAATTTAGTTGAACAGGAAGATTCAAAGAATGAGACAAAGGATAGACGAGAACAATGGAGAGGAAGAGTAGTCTATGGTTAAAGGTATATATTAGAATCCTGAAAGTCATCCTCATTCTCTTCAAATGTAAATTTTAGGATACTTTCACTTAATTACTAATTTTCAACCACTCTATAAGTCTTTAGAGACTGATTAAGAGAGCTGTGGCAGCCCACAATATTGAAAATATTATTTATTTGGTCCACAGCAGAGCAAAGGTTAGATGGAATAAAATTGGACTAGAGTTTCTCTGCCCTATGACACTTGGTTCTCAAAGAGCCCAGTTTTCTGAAGTGTATCCTATCTTCTTGCCATATCCAGAGAACTTTCCCCTCAGTCGGCAATTCCAATCTTGGGCTAACCAATTTTCTTGTTTCTTTCTCTTTTGGGTTATAGGTTTGCCTGTATCCTTTTCGAAGTTTTTTGTACCTTCTTCCATATAGCTTTTTTGGGCTTCTTGTTTCAACTGCAAAGTAAGAGTATGGGAATGGTTGAACATGCTGATCTCTAAGGGGTCTTCAAAGCTATCGCAAACTATATACTTTCTTAAAAAGTAAACAGCTTAAATGGAGTAAACAGTATAATGTGGGATAGAGTTTTGGAGAACTAAAACAGCTTTGTGATTGTCAAATATTGAAAGTACACAGCAAGCCCTTCATAATCTGACTCTGCTTACCTCTTCAGTCTTGCCTTTCTTTGATTCACTATCCACTTTGCTATAGCCACGACAGACTACTTAGAGTTAACCGAATGTGCTATTCCCCTATGTCTTTATTTATGCCACTCTTACCATCTGAAATGCTTTTCTGCCTGTGTCTTTGCCTAGATAATTCTTGATCATCTTCAAGACTCAGTTCGGTTCAGTCAGCCTTCCTTAATTCTTTCAATTTGTATTAGAAATCACAATACACTTGCTTACATCTCATAGCAATTAACTCACTATATTATAATCAAGTTTTGTTTGTTTGTCTCTTCCTCTCCCCATCTTCAACAATGCTGGGATCTCCTTGAAGAAAATGACTATAACTTTTATTTGTGTCCCCAGCATTTGGTAAGAAAGAGGTTTTTTTCCCAGTAATTTTTTGTCAAACTAATAAATGACTCATAAAAAATATTTGAAACTATGAATGATGAGCGAAATTGATTCTTCAACTCCTTGTAAATTTAGACAAATGACAGCTACATTAACCAAAGTGATTATTCTACAAGAGGTGGTGTATATAAAAATCTTTTGTAAACTGTAAAGTGCTTTAAAAGCATTAATTACTGTTACTAGTTTAGAATATCCTACACCCTCCCTTACATGATTTTGACTCTGTACCTGCTCCATCCCTCTCTAATTCACCCTTCCCTGATGTGAATAAGCACCCTATGCTTGTTCTTTCTTTCTGGAGAATAGCTGGAGTGCTCTCTGCTTCTCCCCTCTCAGCCTAGGCACTGAGATGTCTTTGTTCACTTAAGTTGTGGGGTCTCTTTCTTTTCTTCCTCCTCTCTAGCACCATTCTTCCATTTTAGTCCTCCTAAATACAACTATAATCCCTTTTCTAAAGTATATGCCCCTTATCTATTTCTCCATTGAAGGAATCTCACAACTTTATACAATATCTTCCACCTAATTTAATCCTGCACAAAGAGGCTTGGGCTTTGTGTTAGGAAATTGAGGACAGTGGACTTGAAACCTTGGAAGGCCCCAATTTAATAATAATGATAACACAGCTGAAGACTGTGTTTATTTTATACCTCTAGTTGCAGAGTTCTAGAGTGAGTCTTTTGTTGAACTCTGTGAAGCGACTTTAGGGATACATATGATCATATTTCCCTCCTCTGTCCCTTCCTCTTCCTGATGAATAGCTGATGGTATAGAGTTCTGTTTTCACAAACATTTTAACTATTGGACAAAAGGGCACCAGTGAAAGATTGATCAGTTGATCAGCAAATAGCTATTAACTCCAGTGTCTTAACTGCCATGAAGGCTACCAAATCAGTGAAATACTCGTAATCAGATAATTAAAGAATATATGCGTTCAGTTTTGAGGACTCCTACAGAATCTCAAGGGAGACAAAATTAGGATACTGTAGTGGAAAGAGCATTGCAAACACTTAAAACATCTGGACTCAAGACTTGATTCTGCCAAATGGCTTTTTGTATGACCATGAGCAATTTAACTCTTTAAGCCTCAATTTCTATTTCAAAAATTAGGAATTTGGGCTAAATCATTTTTTCTGCAGGGGCCCTCCCAGGACTTTATTTTTAGAGATTGAGTTGTTTGACAGTATAAAGCAGAGTTCAGAGTAGGAAGAAATCACCGTGAGCTAGAGAAGCCAGGAAATGTTTCAGAAAGGGGTAAATCTGAGCTAGGCTTTGATGGCTAAGTGGGATTTAGATTAGTGAGGAAGGAGAGATGCATTTCCGATAAAAGGAAGAGAAAGAGCAAAAGCATAATACCGGTAATGAGTAAGATGTGTGTAGAGGAGATTTAGGCTAGTTGGCATAAAAGTTTTAGGACAGGGAAAAAGGGAGACAAGTTTGGATAAGGAAGGTGGGAGAAACAATAATAGCTAGCAAATTGGGTACTTACTATGTGCTAGGCAGATACTGTTTTAACCCTTACTAGATTATGAAATAGATTACTATTATTAGTCTAATTTTACAAATGAGAAAACAAAAGCTCACAGCAAATCTGGGATTTGAACCCAGATAGTCTGGCTCCAGAGTCCATGCTCATAACCACCATGCTCTATAATGACTTCATAACAATATTCCAAATTTCTCCTTGACCCTACACAATACCTCAATGACACAAACACATGCTTGATCTTAGGCAATTTCCTGTTCTCTGAACTTTAGTTTCTTCATCTGTAAAGAGGAGATAAAATATGTTTCAAAGGGTTCTTATAGAGAATCAAATGAAGTAAACTATAAAATGCTCTAACAGTGACTGCCACATGAGAGATGTTCAATAAATGTTTCACCATGACAAGCAGATTTTCATAGCAGCTTGAAGACAACAGCTTACCACATGAGGATTTATAGGAGCCTTCAAGTTAAGTAAAATAATGAACAGGTTTCCATGTCACTAAAAATAATTTTGAAAAATAGATCAAATCTTGATGAATATTCTTTTATTTTGGTTGGAGTCTTTGTTGCACATAGTTTAGAAAACACTGTTTTGAAACAGTTTCCAGGGAGTATGTTTCCAAGCTGGCTTATTTGAAGAAACTTTGTATTTTGAGCATGATCACATCAATTGTCTCATTTAATCTTCCACATAATAGTACTTTGGGGCGGTAATTAATAATTCTCATTTTATATATGAAGGAATAAAGATTCGAGATGGTTAAGGTGGGTACCCAAGTTCACATAGCCGGGAAGTTGTAGAGTCAGAACTAGATTCCAGGTTTTTTGACCTGTGTATAGTTCTACAGGCTTCCTAAATTGAGTTTCAGGAGCCACAGAGCTATATAGAATTACTAGGTTGTTAGCTAATCTGGTTGGAAGCTTGTATTAAGTGGACCAGAATACCAATTCTTCTAGGCATTTTCAGGCTTGTCTTCCAAGGGTATTTAGCTTATTGATTTCCCTTTTGTGCTAGCTTGGGATTCTCTTGCAGAATCTGCTAAATTCTGAAACAAAGAGCCAGTAAACAGTGCCATGGAAGGTGACGTCAGGAAAATTTGGACTGGTGGATATCTTCTCTGGAGAAAATGGAGCCAGAAGATCTCAAGAAGCATCATATGTTCTGGAAAGTTTAGGAGATTTGGAGTCAGAAGATCTGGGTTTAATTCAGCCCCTAAACAAGTTGCTACTCCTTTTCTCTGAATCTCAATTTCCTCATCCTTAACATTGGAGTAGTAATACTTGCCCTAATTTCTTCATAGGATTGTTGTGAGATCAAATGAGATAGTCTAGGGAAGAGGTTTGCAAACTGTAATACACGCTATTGATTTAAATATATATGGGCTGAAACTATAGAACAGGTGGGATTGAGGGTAGATGTGAGGAAGAATTCCTTGTTTAACTCCCTTTTAAGTATTGTCATGGGCAGATTTTCTAGAATTAGGAGTCAGAATGTAGAGAATAAAATTAGGTTTTCCTTAGTAACAGGGCTGCTGATTCTAATCAGAACTGTGGAGGTGGTGGATTTTGTTTTCTTACTTTTCTGTGCCCTCTTTCCCAATTGATACCTCTCATTGTCGGTGAACATATATATCCCATGACCTGGAACCCATTCCAGAAGTGAACATATGTTCTGAAAAAAAAAAAGTCTGGGAGATTTAGAGGTTAAAATGTGGGAATTTGAGGAAAATTTTAGTGGTTGGAGACAGTGAGACCAAAAACTTGAAATCAAAAGGTCCTTAGGAAATTAGGTCAAATTATTGTTGGCATACATATTTCCTATCCCTTAGTTTTCAGCAGGCTAAGTTATTAATCTTCAACTATGAGTTATTAATGATTATTGGCAATGCCTTTTGAGGTTTTTTGCATTTTCTTAGAAGGAGTATGAAAATAGTAAAGCTTCTTTAACTCTAAGGAATGAATTACTAACAGTGGAATTTTAGGACGAAGATTGGGGGAAACAATCATTCGTTATTCTCACCTGCTTATGTGAAAAATCTACTCTATGGAAGAATAAACCATCAGTTGACTTGGCAAAGTGGGACAAGGCTGATTTTCCTGCAGCCTCTAGATAGCTTCTGCAGGTCAGGTTTGGTTGAAAAATGCACTTAACTTTGATCCTGGAAGGAAAATGTAACATTTGTCATATATGTAAGTAAAATTTTACAATTTATAATATATTTTGACTTGCATGTATCATCTAATTGTCACCTTAACCTTGTGAGGTAAATTGGTATAATTTCACATTTAGATTAGGAAATCAAGGCTCAGAGAGATTTGTGATTTGCTTAAAGTTGCAGCACCGAAATAGGTAGAGCTGCGTCTGAAATTTAGATTCCTCTTAACTCTGTACCCTTTTCTCCTTACTCAGTGCTCTTTTTTTCTCTGTGCAACTAAGCTCTTTTCTGAGCTCTGCATTCGCCAATTGATGCTGCTTTTGCACAGATGCACCAAGGACAGATAAAAAGTTGCTTAAGCTGGAAAGAGCCTGTATGGTCTGTGACAGGTGCTGCATAGGTTGGTTGAAAAATAACTTAAAGATTGCCTCTTTTCCCTGTGTGTTTTCTTAATGCTTGTAATACTTTGATAACTTAGAGTCCTTCTGGTGACTCTGGCATATTACAGACTGATTTTGAGTTGTCAGGGAAGGGGATTTTTCATTCCAGAGCTCAATACCTTAAAGCTTCTTATTGGTTTTTATACCTAGAATTTTATTTCTCAGCCAAAGCTCAGGGTGGTGTCAGCTCTAAGTTCCTACTAAAAATACTGTTTCCTGCTGATCTATTTTTTCTGTCCTCTTTTTCCACATAGCCAGTCCCTCTTGCCATAATCCTCCCCCCTCTCCCCACCGGCCCATCTTAATTTCAGTTATAGTTATGTGGAAGGTTCTGGGAGTCAGAGAGCAATGAGTTTTTTGGGGGTAGGGAAAGGATATGAAGCTCCTGTCCTTTCTGACTCTGTTTTCAGAAAATCCTGGAAGAACTCCGTTGTTGTGCACACTTCCCAGGACCCTGTGCCTTTCTCTAGATCCCCAGTGGTTGTGAGGGAAGAAAAACTTCCCAGAAATTCTTCAGTGGATTGATTCCCCCCCCACCCCCCGAGTTAGATCTCAGAAGCAGGTACATAGAGATGAGCCTTTTATTTGTTCCTAATAATCTATCCCCACTCCCTTCTTGGGGGCATTTATCTTGATGTTTCTCATGTATTTCATTCATTCTTTCGTGAATTACACAATAGAAGCTAGTGATATAACGCTGAGCACAAGAGACACTATCCTGTCTTCACAAAGTTTATGTTCTAGTGGGGAAGACAGGCAATTAAAAAAGTGATGTTTAATTGTAATTTATTTTTATATCAACACAATTAAAAGAAGTTTTAAATGGGATATGTTTCTCTCTGAGCTTTACCATACCAGTAGAGCAACTGTTTTCACATTTTTCCATATTCTCTTCCAATATTTGACTTTATGCAAATGTAATTTTACATGATTATGATTGTAATCTATCTATACTTTCATATTTTGTTTTTTACACTGATAAATAATTTTTACATATTGTTACATAGTTTTAATATGTACCATGATTTACTCAATTATATTTCTATTAAAGAACTGTGTGGATTTCCAGTTTTTCACTATTATACATAACGTGACCATAGGCATTCCCAAATTTCAGGAGATGAACCACTTGATCAAATTCTATGATGATATATATAGCTTTTGATAGATATGTCTTTATTGCTTTCTATATAAGGTTTTTCTGATTTGCAGTCCACTGATCATTTTTCACCTCACTTGCCAGCACATGGTATTATCTTTTAAATATTGACATAATAGGTGTAAAATGATATTTAACTGTTCCAGTATGTATTTCTATATGTACAGGTAAGACCGTTTTCTCCAATATTTGTTTATAAATATGTTATTTGACAACAAGTAAACTGTCTTTTGGCAGTTTACTTCTTGGTGTCTTAGTGATTTGATTCTTGAAAAAGAATTTAAAAATATTTTTGTAGTGTTTTTTTTTTATTTCAGCAGTTGCAGGTTTACAGAAAAATTATGCAGAAAGTACAAAGTTCCCATATACCCCACCCCCATGCAGTTTTCCCTATTATTAACATTTTGCATTAGTGTGGTACCTTTGTTGTAATTGATGAAACAGTTAGATTGCCAGATCATATGGTAATTTTGCACCTAACTTTCTGAGAAAACACTGTTTTCCACAGCGGCTGCACCATTTTATATTCTTACCAACAATGTGTGAAGTTTCCTGTTTTTCCACATCCTTGTCAGCACTTGTTATTTTCCAGTTTTTATTATTAGTTATTCTAGTGGATGTGAAATGCTATCTCATTGTGATTTTTATTTGTATTTGCCTAATGGATAATGATGTTGAGCATCTTTTCATGTGCTTATAGGCCATTTGTATATCTTCTTTGGAGAAATGTCTAATAGTCCTTTGCCTATTTTTACAATTGGGTTGTTTGTCTTTTGGTTGTTGATAGTTTGTCTTCTGGATAGTAAACTCTTATCAGATATATAGTTTCCAAATATCTTCTCCCAAACTGTAGGTTGCCTTTTAATTTTCTTGATAGTGTCCTTTGATATGCAAAAATTTTTAATTTTGAGGAAACATCGCTTATCTGTTTTTTCTTTTGTTGCTTGTGCATCTGGTGTAAAGTCTAAGATATCATTGCTTAATACAAGATCTTGAAGGTGTTTCCCTATGTTTTCTTCTAAGAGTTTTGTGGTTTTAGTTCTTATATTTAGGTCTTTGATCCATTTTGATTTAAATATGGTGTGAGGTAGGGGTCTACTTTCATTCTTTTGCATGTGGTGATTTGATTTTGAATGTGACATTCATTGTCAATGAAGAGGAATGGATGACAGACAGTGGCTAGGGTGTCTTCTTGAGGATTTGCTTCAATTGGCAAAAAACTTCTGTGATTGTGCAGTCAAGAATCAAGATTCTTTGAGCTAGAACTAGTACTACATCTATGGGGTCTTCGTTAGCTTGTGAATTCCTTTAGGGCAAGGGCCATGTTTTATTCTTTGCCTCAGCATTTAGCAGTCTTCAAAAAACATTTAGTAGGCTTTAAAACATTGTTGAAGGAATATTTGGGGGCTCTGGGTAGTCTTCTTCTCCAAATCTCATCCCACATCTTACATTGCCTAAATTTTCACCATTTAAGATTCACTGTTTGGATCTTAAAGAGTTTCTAATCTTGGAGGTCTCTAAAGAATTATTAGTACCTTTAGGAGGATGATTATAGTGGTCTCAGGCAACATATTGGGGATTATAACCACAATATGGGAGCAACAAATTGCAGGGGTAGAATACAGAATAGACACATAGTGGTGGAGGAGTGGAGAGGTAGTGAGGAGGAGATGCTCAGAAGAGTACTAGGAAGCTGTCAGAAATAAACCTCACCTGTTTCAGAGACTCAGGAATATTAGAACTGGAAGGTAATCATAGTGAGATCTCCTGATCCTTGGTTGCCTTTATCTGTAAATGTGGATGAGAATGCCTACTTTCCAGGGTTATTGTGAAACATCACCCAAATAAATTAGGCTGTGAAAGTGAAAGTGCTCTGTAAACTCTAGAGCACTGCACAATTAAAAAATCATTGTCATCATCATCCTCATGTAGGAAACCAAGGAATAGAGTTGAAATTATTATTTTTATTTATTTTTTTGCCAGGATCTAGATTTATTCTTCATATTTTACAATTGGTCTTTATCATATAAATTGATATTTATTTATATTAGAAATTGGAGTTTCTAAGGTAATATTCTCTCCTCCCCAAGGAAATAGGAGAAAGGATGGAGGATGGGCAGTAGCTTTGAGGAGTGCATGGACTTTGTTAAGCGTTTTTATCACTTTTGCAAATGAATAGCTTCTTTCTGCCCTTTTTCCTAGAGGAGAATGAAGTACAGTGAAAAGAGGAAGGCAAAACAACATGAGTGTGACAGTTTGTGGATCATGTTTCAAGGCAGTGAATGTTTGATTTGATTGAAGCAGTGGGTTAAGATAAACAGGAATGATGAGTTGATCCTGGAATAATAGATTGAGATCAGATAAGGAGACTCTTGAATACAAAACTCAGATATTTACTTTATCCTATAGTCAGTGGGGAGTAGTGAAGGTTTTGGAGCAGGGTAATCACTTTATCAGTCCCGTGCCTAGGAAGATTTAACTGGAGGCAGTGTAGAAGATGGGAGGAAGAAGAAATTGTGCAGGTCTGGAGACCAATTAGGAGGAGGTTTTAGTTGTTCATCTATGAGCTACTAGAGACTAGAAATAGGACTGTGGCAGCATTATTCGTAATAGCCCCAAACTGAAACAAATTTAGTGTCCATCAGTAACAGAATGGATAAATAAATTGTGGTATATTCATACAATGGAATACAAACCAGCAATAAAAGAGAATGAACCACTGTTATATACAAAAACAAACAAACAACAACAACAACAACAACAAAAAAACACAAATGAATGTCATGCATATAATGTCAAACAGTGATTCCATTTATATAGGACTCAAAACCAGGAAAAATTAATATACAGGGATGAAAGTTAAAATAGTGGTTACCTTTTAGGGGAGGAAAAGTAATGACTGAAAGAAGCATAAAGAGGATTAGCAGGTGCTGGTAATGTTATATATATCTTGACTAGAGTGGATCCTTTTGGTGGATATAAGCTCTTTTTGCTCTTGGGTATATACCCAGGAGTGTAATTTGCTGGGTCATAAGGCATATGTATATTCAACTTTAGTAGAAGCTACCAGAAAGTTTTCCAGAGTGGTTGTACCATTTTACACTTCCACCAGCAGTATATGAGAATTATTCACCAATAGTTGATATTGTCAATATTTTAAATTTCAGAGGCTTTTATGTTATAAGAAACTGGAAAAGAGAGGGATATGCCTAATATAAAGGGAGATGGGGTTTCCTGGTTGTTTAATGCCTGCTGTATACCAGGTACTATCTAAGTGCTATTACTTGCATGGTCTCATTTAATCATGATAGTACCCATGTAAACTGTGAGATGGGTATTATTGTGTTGATTTTACATGCCAGAAAAACTGAGACTCACAGGTTAGTCAGGAAGCTCATAACTGCCACCCAGAATCCAACTTAGATCTGCTTGAATCCAATCACATCACATAGAAACTGCAGTTTGTAGGTAAGACGTTTTATTTATTTATTATTTGTGTGTGTGTGTGTGTGTGTGTGTGAATGGAGAGAGCTCTTCCTGATGATTCTGAAAGCCCATTATAGAGGTGGCCCCCTTTTGAGATTGAGTGCTTAGCCAGCCCTGAGTCTCGGTTGTGCAAACAGCAGCCTCTCAATGAGTCATCTCTCCAAATCCTGTGCCCTCACTGCCTCCCCACTGAATCATTTAGCAGCTGGTCATTAAGACTGTCTCAAGGTAGATATTATACTGGCACATTCTCTACCCCAGCTGGCAGGCTGATGGAAGAAGCTCCCACTGGAAATTTTAAGGCTAGCCATGCCTCTTATTTTCCTCTCTCTCTCACTAGTTTTCTTCATGTAGGGTTTTTTTTTTTTTCCCCTTAAAAGTAGGGAGGCAGGAATGACAAGTAATAAAAAGAACTGGAAGGCTGGAGACCTAAGTCCTGGCCCTATTACTAAATTGTTATGTGATCTTGCCTTATTTTCCTTCTCTTGACCAGGGTTTCTTAATTTATAAAAAGAAAGGGTTGGCTTGGGGTCATTGGTTCCTTGAACTGTCCTGAGGGGCTACTGTGGAACAACCTAAGTTGAAGATACTTTGATGCCCTATATCTTATTACAACCAGAGCAGCTCTGGTTTTATTTATTGTACTGAACTTTCTCTTAAGATTTCAGTTAAAGCAAAGGATTACATGACAAATACATGCTTGAAATCCACTATATACTAGATGATTTCTACTAAGGGGACTTATCTACTTCCTGGCAGATTATGAATGGCAAAACCTAAATGAGAAAAATTTTCATCCTTAACATTTTTTCTTATATACAAAATTAATTTTGACCAGGTTGGGGAAGGATTAACAAAAGAGGCATAATCTGAGCTGGACTTAAAAAAAAGAGTAGAAGTTCACTAGGTGGATAAGGAGATTAGGGAAATAAGGCATTTCAGGTAGAGGAATGAGGCAGGAAGACATGAGAAGACACTGATGTTTTGGACGTTTTGCATTCTTGGAGTAGATATTGTATATGATGAAAAGGGGGAAGAGTGAGACACACTAGGAGATGAAGTTGGAAGGATCATTAGGCCAGTTTGTAAAGGAACTTGAATGTTAGAATGATGGCGACTAATGAAGAATTGTAAATGTCATTTGAATTAGCATTGCCTAAAAATGTGAATTTTGGATTCCTCTAGACTCAGGACCCCTGATCAACCCAGTAGAGTTTGGCAGTGGTGATGTTCAGAAACTCCGAGATAGCTCTTATTAGGGAGAACCTTGGTGACCTGGGGTCTAATTTCTTCTTAATTGGCTTAGGGTATTGGATATGTGTGCAATGCTGGCATAAAACAAAAGGGTAGGAGATTGGGGGTGGTTCTGCTGATGGACAGCAAGTCTCCACACTATAATAAACTCAATGGTGTCCTTGCCATTCAAACACATCACCAGAGTTGGAAATGGCAAGATTGTAATTTTACCTCCTGTGGGTAAAATTAGAGTTGGCTTTACGGCTCAGCCTTCCAGCTCCTCTGCATAACAGACCCTCTTATTCTATCCCCAGAAACATATGTTTATTTGAAATGCATTACATTTGTGGTAATTGGAACAGCGTGCCTTTTCATTCTCTTGTCAAACACTGGTCTGCCTGCCTAGAGAGCTTCAGAGCCTGATATAATGAGCCTGTGAATTGCATTAGGTTGGGAAACAGGTTTCCAATTAAACATGTCTGATGGATGTCTTACTCACTCATTCGCTTTTTATAATTTACGACTTTGGAGATGTCCTGGATCCCATGAGATTCTTATACTGATTGAGGAAAGGTTTCCGACTGTGTTATATTACCTGGTTGTTTGGGGACAATGTTAGCTTCATCCATTTTACAAAGAGGTAAGAAGGAGTAAAATGACACTGATTGAAAACTTACTATGACCAGGCATCTTACACACATTATAAACATACATCTTGAAGGTGAATCCTTACATCTTCAAGGAATTATTATCTCCTCCTTACATTTGAGCAAATGGTTAAATAACTTCCCCAAAGTTGCATACATTTTAAAGTTGTGAGTGAGGATTTGAATCTTTGGCTATCTGAATTCAAGACCCATGTTGTTTTAGTTTCCTGGCTCCTAAAACAAATACCATGCAAGGGGTTGGCTTAAACAACAGGAATTTATTAACTCAAGGTTTTGAGGCTAGAAGTCCAAAATCAAGGTGTCATCAAGGCAGTGCTTTCTCCCAGAAGACTGTGGTGTTCTGGGACTGGCTGCTGGTGGTTCTTGGTCCTTGGCTTTTCTGTAATATGGCAAAACATATGGTGGTCTTTCCTGGCTTCTCTCAGATCTATTGACTTCCAGCTTCTTCCCCTGGTTTTCTCCGTGTGTCTGAATTTCGTTCTGCATATAAGGTAATCTAGTCGTAGGATTAAGACCCATCCTGATTCACTTGGGCTGTACCTTAAATAACATCTTCAAAAGTTCCTATTTACAATAGGCTAACAAACACAGTAATAGACTAAGATTAACAGGGTACGTAACTCTTAATGTAACTCCAAACTACCGTGCATGTTTTTCCACTTAGTGACTCTGAAAGCCAAACAATTTTGCTATTGGAGTCATAACAATTTCGTGGCTCAGTGGAAAAAAGTTTAGGGATGGTTAGGGTCAGAAAAGGGATTTTAGAGAATCAACACAGTCTAAAGAGTAACCCTTATGAAATATACAAAGTAAAGGGTTATAAGCAATTCTTCATTTTGGGAAAGAAACAGATTACACATGTAGACAGTGATGAGTTTAGATAATTTCTGGATTTGAGGCAGAGATGGGAGTGACAGACTGATACGAGATGTAGCTGGGGCTTTTTAAAATTGAGATATAATTAACAGACCATAAAACTTACCCTTTTGAAGTATTCAATACAGTGGTTTTAGTACATTCACAAGGTTCTGCAACCATCACCACTAATTCCAGAACATTTTCCTTACCCCATTAGTAGTCAGTCCCCAGTATTGATCCCCCTACCCCTGGCAACCACTAATCTACTTTCTGCCTCTATGTATTTGCCTATTCTGGACATTTCATTAAAATGGAGTCATGTAATTTGTGGTAGGTGGTCTTTTGTATATGGCTTCTTTCACTTAGCATAATGTCTTCAAGGGTCATCCATGAAGTAGCATGTATCAGTATTTCATTCCTTTTTTAACTTTTTCAAAAATTTTAATGTGGCTATATATATAGTTATATAACATAAAAATTTCCCATTCTGACCTTTGTAAGTGTTATGCTACTGTCACTACTATCTGTTACCAAAACTTTTCATCACTCCAAACAGAAACTCTGTATCTTTTAAGCAATAACTTTGCATTCCCACTTACCCCCCAGCCCCTGGTAACTTCAAATCTACTTTCTGTCTCTATGAATTTGCTTGTTTTTAGCTATTTCATATAAGTGGAATCCTAGTATTTTGCCATATTGCATCTAGCTTATTTTACTCAGCACAATGTTTTCGAAGTTCATTCATGTTGTAACTTGTATAATATTTCATTTCTTTTTTATGACTGAATAATATTCCATTGTATGGATATACCCAAAGCAATGGATTTTTTGGAAAGTGTGTCATGAGTTATTTCTAATAGAGCTAGCTTTATGGGTGCAGTGACAGAACTGGACCTGCTGTGGATATCAGGCCAGGAGTTTAGGTTAGGAAGAAGGAAACCCAAGTTTTTCTTAATTGTATGACCACCCTTTTTTGGGATCAGGTAGGATCAAACTTTAACCCTTAAATTAGAGCTATCTTTAAATCTCAGGCTAGGCCATACATTGATTAATTATACAAGAAGACAGGTTTCCTGCCTTTAAGGAGTTAATGGTCTAGCATGGATGACATGCAAGCTGTGCTATGGGGTTCTGGGCCTCTAGCAATGGCCCACATTAGCCAGGTGGTCACTGGTGTCGGCAGAGTCTGGAATACTCATTGTATACTCAATGATGATGAAGTATAGAGTGATTAGATATAAAGTTTGCCAGTGTGGGACACAAGTTGGCAGTTTGGTAGATTTATGCCCTTGTTGGAGGAGGAGAGACTCCATGGGCATACAGCAGTTAAATTATCAAAAATTAAGATTTGGTGGCGATTCAGCTTTTCAAAGATGATTGGAATTTGATGGGAGATGGGCCGGAAATTGTGGCGTTGCTGACAGAAAAGGCAAATGAAAGTAGATTTTGGAGTGGAAAAATAGGAAGTAGGAGAATTTTGGATTAGGGAATTAATCTAGCTCTGTTGAGTAGGAGAGAAGAAGGGTAAACACAAAATTCAGCATAATGATTACCTCTGACAGAGGCCAAGGTGAGGCAGGAAGGTGTGATACAGAGCTTTAACGGTATTGGCAAGTTCTATTTCTTGAAGTGAATGGTGGGTCGCTGACTATTCATTTTATTGCTGTGCTTTATAACATACATATACATCAAATTAAAAAAATATGTCCAATATTTCATTTTTAAAAAGAGGAAGGGGATGAAAGAAAGAAAGATGGAGGATTAAAGGAAGGGGATTAGTGATGGAAAAGCTAGGCACTGTCTGCTGAATGTAGGTCATTTTATAGCCATTATGCCCATTTGGAGTCATTAGGGGAATATTTGCTCCTCTCTTCTCTTCCGTAACCTGTAACTGAGGGGTAATTTCTTAGAGCTGAGACTTGGGAAGAGGAGAAATGATGAAGCTTTGAAACAGATTTTGTTTCTTCTTTTCAGAGAAGAAACGAGTAGGTGTGGGAGTGGGAGCTCATGTGTCCAGGCATCAGCCTTGGCAGACAACTCCTTCCGAGCAGATGGAGTGAGGATTTCATCACCTGACAGACTGACTCAGACCTGCCTCCCTGCAGCCAGCCACTACCGAGGATGGGCTGAATCTCTGTTAAAAGCTGCAGGAGAATGTCATCCCTCCTTCCACTCCAGCAATGGTTAACGCTAATCTTCCCAGAGAAAGAGCTGCCCAGACTCAGGCAGACCAAATATTCCTTTAAGGAGTTGATGCATTTGACCTCTGTTGTTTTCAAGGACAGTGGCTTTGGTGAAATATGGATACTTTTTAGGGCAAAGTGTTTAAGCAGAGGCTGCATGACCCAATCCTTGTTGCTTTAGAGAGGATTTTTATATTGGATTGGAGCTTGTCAATGAGTCCTCCAAGCTTCTTTTCTGCCCTGAGATTCTAAGAAATGTGAAATGGAAGTTTCCAGTGAGTGGTTTAGTGAGGTTAGCATAGGAAACAATCTTGGGAAAGGCTTAGAAACGTTGCTAAGAAGTAAGCAGCTTTCCAAAAATTATGAATCTCGCTGCCAGTCATTATTTTAGCAGTCAGTGAATATGAGCATGCTCTGGATTAGGGCCACAACCTTTTAGTTGGTGTCCCTTGTCTTTATTCTTTCCCCTGCCAATCTAGACTGTAAGGCTGCCAGGCTTTTTCTCCTAAAACCCTGCTTTCGTCATGGCTCTTGCTATTCAGGTACCTCCAGGAGCTGTTACTCTGCATCAAGTCTAGGCATACTGTCTAGCTATGAAATTTGTTATGTCTATTTTATGTCTTATCATCTTTTCCAGCATTCACCATCTGCTCCTGTTAGGCTAATCTCTCTGTCCTCCAAGACATGATATTCATTTCCACTTATATCCCCTTGCTCAAAATATTCCTTTCTTTTCTAGCTATCAAATCCTGTCTGTCCTTTAAGGCTTAGCTCAAATTTCTGACTCCTTCAGCTAGCATTTATCACTCTCTTCTCTGCTCTACCAAACATAGTAATTTCCAAATAGTTTAGTGCTCAATTGTTGCCTAATTTTTATTTATTAGAGTTTATTAATTAGAGCACTTTGAAGTCACGGACCAAATTTTCCTTCTCTTCTTCTCTCATGGTGTTTAAGATGGTGCTTGGCACATATCAGTATATTTTGTTAAATAATTAAACAGAAAATTTTGTAAATACTAACTAGTATTTGTATATCATTTTAGAGTTACAAAATGCTGGAGCCCAAGGTTTTGGGTCTGTTGAAAATGCTGACTCAGGTTAAGCCCAATTTTCCTTGAAGGATTTGTAGAGATTGTTGCTCACTGCCATGGAAACACGCTGGGAATTTAATGAAAAGGTAATGTCCTCCTGTGAAATAGACAGATATAGAAGAACTTGTTAGTGTTTCAGACTCACAAATCTGAAGAAAGAAGTAAATTAACATTTACTAAATGTCTCCTATATACTAGGCATGTTCTAGGCACTTAAATATGTTATTTTATTTAATCTCACAACAACATTATATGGGTAGGGGCTATTTATCTTTATTTTACAGGTCAGAAAAATAAAGCTCAGAAAGATAAATAGAAGACTCATCTCTTAGGAATAGTCTCTCATTCTATTTTCAGCTGTTTACTTTGTTTTGTTTGATTACCTGAGGGATTTTTTTATGTGAACATGAGTGACTGAGCACCTGTAAAAGACGAATTAGTCAAAGAAGGGTCAGAGGTAGAGGTTTCTCATATGGACTGTCTTCTGGGGTTATTTTTCAGCCTCTTTCCTAGATTCCTCTCTACCTAATATTATCTCCCCACCCCCTCCCTCTTCTCCTTTGCCCTCTTCCCATCTCCCTCCTCTCATCTGAAACTCCCTAGTAGTAGACTTTTATTACAGTCTCTCTTTTATTATGTGATTTGTGCTGTGTCTTATTTGCCCAGGTATATTGTAGGCTTGTTGAGGATGAGGATCATGTCTTGTTCATTTTTATATCTTTCATATTATCTATCAGGAATCCTTATTCATTAAATTAGCTAATTAATTGTTGGTTGAATTTCTGTTTTTCTCTGCCCCCTTTCCCCCACTTTCCAGCTTCGAATGCCAATCCTTGGAAGGCAGAGTTCATTTTTTATTTCTCCTATCTTCCTTCTTACTGACATCTTCTTCTCTTATGGTGTACTCCACACTTTCTCTGGACATTCCTGTCTGTCACTTAATTCTATACTGAAATGATTGCTGTGTTCTATTCCACCTCACGTTATGGAGAGATCTATCATAGCTCTTTCACGATGCGTTATAATCATGTTACATGTCTGACTCCCCTATCAAACCACAAACTCCTCAAAGAGAAGGGTTCCTTCTTGCTCATTTTTATACCCCAAATGCCTAACATTTTGGTTCGCATTGCTTAAATGTGATTGAATGAGTATATTTTTCTTTTCTAGTATGTCTGTATTTTCTTAGGAAAACTGGAAGCCCAATAGGCCTTCCAAATCCAATTGAATCTGGTAGAATTTTGAAGACTTTTGACAAGTAGTGAGGTAGAGGTCTGAGTTGGGGGCCTTTTGATTCCATTAGGATTCAACCTTATAGTTATCCTCCATTTGGTATTTCTGATCCTGCAAGTTATAGATGGGAAATAGATCATAAGACCGAGATCATCCTGACAGGTGATGCTAACATTCCATATTGAGCAGGATTATTTCCTGGAGAGCCTTGTGAAGCTGTCTTTTTATGAACATAGCTTTTAAAAGGCAAAGCAAAACATTTTAAGCTTCAGATAATTCAGAGCTTAGAGCTGATTGAGATCCTGTTATAGTCTATTTCTCCAGGAAGATAGCATGGCATAATAGAAAGAATTCTGAGTTGAGAGTTACAATATACATTCTAGTCTCAGATCTGAATCGAGTTATGTGATTATAGTGGACTCTTGTTGTTTTGATTCCCAGTATCCATTTCCCCTTCTTTTAGTATCAGTATCCAGATTTTCCTCTGGGTAGACATCTTTTCATCAGAACTTAGGTCTTATACCTGATTTATCCTTGAAACCAGAGATGGGCATGCAAGTTCATACCTTGCTAACTAGAGCATTACATTCTTCTGGCCAAGGAGATTGATTCAGGAATGGGCATAAATCTTCAGTTTGGAACTGTGACTTCTGATCAATTTTTAAGAGAAGAGATGTATTCTTTTTTTTTTTTTTTTTTCTGATTGCATATTTTTGTAAAATTTAATAAACAACTTTTTAAACATTACTGCTTATGTCTGAATTTTTTGTTTTTGTGTTTCTGTCCCTCCGAGTCGTTGGTCTTCTTTCTGTTTCTGTTCCTATTTTTCACATTGTGTGTGTCATAGTAGTGTACACCAACTTTTCTGGATTGTTGCTGCCGTGCTGCTCGCCTCCGTTCCTTAGAGGTGAGCATCCTGCAAGCTTTAGGTGAATGTTCCTCTTCCCTTTGTGCCTTTCTCTTCTTTCCCTTCTTGGCAGGTTCTTTATCTCCTTCTACATCTCCTTGTTCTTCAGATTTCGCAAAGACTTTTTCACTTAGCCCCTTGGATATTCTGACTGCTGAAAACTTTCTAGCTTTTGCCTTGTTTAAAAACTTCTGGTACTTCGCAATCTTCTCATCCAGGGCTTTAATAACCGCTCTGGTGTCGCTTTCCACATGTTCTTCCTGGGACTCCTCGTGTGACTCTTCCTCGTCATCCCCCTGTTGTCCCTGTTCTTCCTCCTCTTCTGCAGAAAAGTTCTCAGGTTCTTCATCGATATCTGACATCTCCATGGGAACCAGGTCATCCCCGGAAAACTGAGGCACAACATTGATTTTCCCAAAGTTTTGTCGAACCCGTGCAAGAATCTGTTGCATTTCTGAGTTAGTGTCACAGTGGTTGTTCTCTCCTTTTTCCTTCTCAGTGACAGATTCTGACTCTTCAACTACAGTTGCTGTGTTTTCCTCTCCTGGATTGTTCTGGGCTGTTTCTGTGGCAACTTCCAAAGATGAGGGGGAGGGAAGCTGGGGAGCTGCAGAGGGCTCTGCATTGGGAGGCTTGACAAAGAAAGGAATCCGGCCCCTCTGCCAGTCATTGAGGACCATCTTACCCACAGTCTGCAAGTCTGGCTCTCCACCCTTTAATAACTTCCCGGTCCGGAAAGCAAGCTTCTCAAGAAAATCCTCAGCGTTCTCCCAAGAATCAATCTTGTATGTCTTACTGATATATTCTGGCTTTGCCCGTTCAAGTACTGCACCAATGTGGTCTTCAGGAGTCTTAATTTTTTCAACTTGAACTACTCCTTTCAGCACAATGTCTGTCTCCGAGTCCTCAGAGGGGTAAACCACACCTGGACAATCAATGAGGAATATCCGACGCATCAAGGTAATATACTGCCAGACCTTTGTTTCACCTGCAATGGGGGCCACATTACAAACTTTCTTGGAACGCAATGTGTTTATCACAGAACTCTTGCCAACATTTGGATAGCCAATGAACCCAACACTGATCTGTTTCTTGCCTGTATGCAACTTTCCAAACTGCCGTAAAAGCTGAATAAATGCTCCTTTGCCAAAGGGGTTAGTAATGCTTGCATGGAAAGCAAGTGTTGGATAATCCTGGGAGAGGACAGCAACCCAACGTTTTGTTGCCCAGGTTGGAACAAGGTCACATTTGTTAAGAACAAAAATGAGGTGTTTCCAGGGTTTTTCCTTTCTCAAGTAAGTCTCAATGTGAGGGGAACGGGTACCCACTGGATCTCTAGCATCGAGAACTTGAACTACAACATCTGATGAATCTATCACCTTGTAGAGCTCACCCCATATTCTTTTGGATTGTCCCTTTTTATATATCTCTTCCTGGGCTTCATTTCTCACACCAGCGTCTTCAGTTACCAAATCACGATCCTTGCCCTGGTCATAGCTCTCACATGTTGTTTCTGCATTTTCTATAAGTGACTGCATATCACTCGCAGATAAATTTGGTCGCTTCCTCTGTGACTTAAGGCCAAATGTAGTCTCAAAACTTTCAGTATCAAGAATGTGCACTTTTGAATTATGAGGCCGGATTCGATCATGGAGAAGGGACATTGGTAACTTGCTTTGCTTCATGACAACTTTATATGGATCCTTCATAATTGTATCCATTTCCTCTTGAAATTTTTGTAACGATGACTGCTTAATTACACGTGTGTTTCCAAACCACTTAATATTCGGCTCCACTCTCGCCACTGTGCCAGAAGCCACGGTTGATTGGTATTGGAGGGGCTTAATCACTTTACCACGACTATTCCTGCGCTCCTTCTGCCTGTACATATTCAGGCGCCGGATCGTGGCCCGGTCCCTCATGTTTTGGCCTCCTGCTCCCTGCACTCGATCGGGGTTTGTGCTGGCCTTGGAGGGGTTGATGGTGCTCCGTCCTTTGTACTTAGGCTTCACCATCTTGCCGGTGGGACGGAGGATGGAGCCGGACCGAGAGCTGGGTCTGGCTTACGCCTGTATTCTTTTTTATACTAAACTTGAACCTTGAAGGATGTAAAGGGTCCTTATGAGAAGTTCTGCCTGGGAGTGAAGCCAAAATGGGGATGGAACATGTTGAGGTTTGCTAAAGCTGCCATTATGCAAAATACCAGAAATTAATTGGCTTTTATAAAGGGGGTTTATTTGGTTACAAATTTCTAGTCCTAACGCCATGAAAGTGTCCAAGTTAAGGCATCAACAAGAGGATACTGTCACTGAATCTGGCTGATGGTATCTGGAACATGTCTGTCAGCTGGGAAGGCACATGGCTGGCGTCTGCTTATCCTTTGCTCCTGGGTTGTGTTTCAAAATGGCTTTCTCCAAAATATCTCTGAGCCTTTGTCTTAGCTCCTTTCTTTCTGCTTCTGTATGTCCTTGCTTCTTTCTCCCAGAGTGTTTCTCTCTAAGTATCTGGGGGTCCTCTCTTAGCTTCTCCGGGCAAATTCTGGGCTTCTTCTCTTAGCTTAGCATCTCCAAGCATCAGTATCTGTGTTGGCTCTTGAGCTCTCTTAAATACTCCAGTGAACTAATCAAGACCCACCCTGAATGGGCAGGGTCACATCTCCATGGAAATAATTTAATCAGAGATCTCACCCACAGTTGGGTGGGTCACATCTCCATGAAAACACTCAATGAAAAGCTTCTACCCAACAAGATTGGATTAAAGAACATGGCTCTTCTGGGGTCCATAACAGTTTCAAACTAGCACAGAGTGCAGCCAGGCTCTTTGAACTCCTAACAATTATTGAACTCAAAACCTGCATTTTTCAAGTATGTGAGTCAATAAGTTATTATTATTTTTTTTTTTGGTCTAGTTTACACACACAAGTATAAGAGTCCTAACTGAAAAAGTAACTTTAGACAAGCTTTTCTGAGCCTTTATTTTCTCACTGTTAAAATGATTAGACTGGGCTGAGAAGCCACTTAAGTGGTTGATTTACTTCTATCTTGATACTGTTTTGAAATAAACAATTTTTTTTTTTCCAGAATAATCCAAGTCGGTGTCCTAGATGTTCTTGGTACTGCTGAATTGTCATTGTGTTTCCCCATAGTTAAATCTGGCCTCTGTGACCACTGATGCTTCAGTGAATTTATTTATTTTTTTATTTTTTTAAGAATAAGATTCAATTTTATTAGTTGCTCATTCAACCTCATACATAATTTGTGTTCAGTTTGGATAAATACATATATACAATATTTACTCACATGGTTAGCACAGAAATTCAGACACTTTAAATGGCAATAGAGACTGCCATAATCTAATCGCTGTGAGATAACTGACAAAACATGCAATGAAGAATACAAAGAGAGAAGAGACAATTTCATATTCATTTGTCCAGAACAGAATTTTTATGAACTGTGCAAATGTTTAATGTAAATGGTGATACCTGCAGAACTGAATAAGGATATATCAGTGGAATAAGTTTAAAAAACCAAAACTTGAAATTCTTGGTGCCTAACACTAATGGTCCATTTGTAGGAAATTCCATGGGAGTATGATATATGAATGTCTTTTTTTTAAACATCAAAATGTGTTGTCTATTTAAATAAGCTAATTAAAATGCAGATCAAAGCACCACCATTTATTTGCTTTTTCCGTATGCAGTTAACATTTCCTTAACATGTGTAAGTAACATTGCAAATGTTCAGAAGTACTAGATCGTTTCACTCTGTGTTTTTGAAACCTAATTCCATTCCATCGGTTATCAGCTACTGAAAAACAAAGTACTGTCTTGGTAAAAGTCATTGTTAATAGGCCTCAATTTTTTTGCAGTTTGGTTTTTTGCTGTCTGTTATAGCAGTGTCTTTTAACACAAACAGCTAGAAAATGTAATGTCATTTTGCAAATACAAGAAATTTTGATTCTAGATAAGTATATATTATAGTTAATATTGCAGTTAACCACAGTTCAGAACAAGTGGTAATGATGTTTTCTGTTAATTTAATTCACTGTTGCGCCTTCTTTGGTCATTAAACACACACACACATTTTACATACATTTTAATATAAGTTATTTCTTTGTGAAATGCTGATCTTTAGCCCTTAACAAAAAAAAAAAAAAAAAAAAAAAGGACAAATGGGTCTCTTTGCACTAGTACTATCAATACATTTAAAAATCAGTAGGAATTTTAAACTTTTTTTAAAGCTTGCATTAAACTAAATCTGAAAACAAAAGTTTAAACAAACTGACAAAGACACTAATTTTTATTTATAATCACAATGTTTTATACGTATCTTTACTGAGTAAAAATAATTATGCCACCTGTAAGTCTGCACCAGAAGAATTTCTTCCCTTTTGCCAGTCTTTTGGGATTTAAAGACAATGGTTTACTCAAAGAACCTATTATTATCTCTACTGAGGAACCCAATATAGAACTTGCACTGACGTTTTTTTTTGTTGTTTGTTTGTTTGTTTTTAAATCTTCATTTTATTGAGATATAGTCACATACCACGCAGTCATACAAAACAAATCATACATTCGATTGTTCACACTACCATTACATAGTTGTACATTCATCACCTAAATCAATCCCTGACACCTTCATTAGCACACACACAAAAATAACAAGAATAATAATTAAAGTGAAAAAGAGCAATTAAAGTAAAAAAGAACACTGGGTACCTTTGTCTGTCTGTTTGTTTGTTTGTTTCCTTCCCCTATTTTTCTACTCATCCATCCATAAACTAGACAAAGGGGAGCGTGGTCCTTATGGCTTTCCCAATCCTATTGTCACCCCTCATAAGCTACATTTTTATACAATTGTCTTCGAGATTCATGGGTTCTGAGTTGTAGTTTGATAGTTTCAGGTATCTACTACCAGCTACCCCAATTCTTTAGAACCTAAAAAGGGTTGTCTAAATTGTGCATAAGAGTGCTCACCAGAGTGACCTCTCGGCTCCTTTTGGAATCTCTCTGCCACTGAAGCTTATTTCATTTCCTTTCACATCCCCCTTTTGGTCAAGAAGATGTTCTCCATCCCACGATGCCGGGTCTACATTCCTCCCCGGGAGTCATATTCCATGTTGCCAGGGAGGTTCACTCCCCTGGGTGCCTGGTCCCACGTTGGGGGGAGGGCAGTGATTTCACTTTTCAAGTTGGCTTAGGTAGAGAGAGAGGGCCACATCGCTTCAGTGAATTTATACAATCATAGTGCTGTCTCTTACCAGGTGAATCTTTTTTAGCCTCTTGGAGCATTAGTTTCCTTTCTTATTATGCTCATGCTGATACTCACTTCACATAGTGAAATGGTAGAATGAAATCAGGAGCCAAGAGAACAATATAATTTGGACCTTAAAGGGTAGGTGGGCATCAGATGGGGAGAGCGGAGGTAAGGCGTGAATGTGAGCAGCAGGAGCACAAAAAAAATGGGAATTCTTCTGTAACAGTTAAACATGTTCAGACTCAGTATAGGATATTATATTTCATTTTGTCTTTCCTACTCCATGAGTAAGTAAGATATTCAAAGATTTGAAATACGATCCTTTTCTGTCCTCCCACTAGCTGTCTTGGGAGGAGGAGTGAGCACTGCAGCCCCCTACTCTGCCATCTCCCCCGGAAGTCCTTGTCATCCCTTTTAACTATAACTTTATATGATCCTGGTTCCTGTGTTAACCACAGCACATCTTTGCTATTGGGGAATTAGAAAATACCCATCATTCAGGATTTCTCTATTTTATTACGCTCTGAGGCATTGGGTTTATAACTTCCATAGAATTTTAGTGCTGAAAGAGATAAAAATAATATAGCAAATATTTATTGATTAATAACTATGTGGTATGCATTGTGCTAAGCTCTTTACATGTATTATTTTGTTTAATCCTCACAATTACCCTATGAGATAGGCACAATATCATTCCCAATTTATGAATCAGGAAATTGAAGATTAGGGGTTACGAAATGTACCCAAGATCCCACAGCTAATAAGTGGCAGAGCCAGATTGTTAGAAATATCTGTTTGCTCTAGAGATCTTGTGGTCCAGAGGTTCCCATCCGGAACTCTCCAGGCTTCTAGTAATCTAGTCATTGTCGCCTTTCAATCCAGTGTCTTTCCACCATACAGCCACCAGGGGGCCATATGTGCTGTGCGATGTAACAAAATCTGTGCTCAAGTTTACTGCACTGAATATTTAAGTGTGTATGTTTTAACTGCAGTGACTGTTTAATGACTGAGATGTATTTATCATAAAATGACTATTGTCAGACTTTTATCTTAAGATTTTTTGATGCAATGGAGTGTGATAGAAAGTAAAACATTTTAATTTCTATACTGCTAGTAGGAATTTTGTTTATAAAATGCAAAATGAGTTAAGTAAAATGTTAAGAATGAGTGGGGAGAAATACATTTCACTTTTTCTTGGTTAAATAAATGGCCATACTGTTTTTCAATTTAAATAGATGATCTCTTGTCCTTGGAGGATTCCATTTTTTAGAGAAATGACCACCTCTACCACCTCCACCACGAGTAACGATCATTTGAGGAGTGCTTTATATTTCACATAGAGCTTTCACTTATGTTATTACACCCAGACAGAATTAATCTTCCCATCTTATGTGTTCTCATAGTCCTCTGCACATACCCTTGCGCTCTACTGTAATTATTTATTTATATCATTCACCCCCCACAATCCCTTCTCCACTAGAATCTTCAAGAGCAGTGTTCATGGTGAGCTGATTTGTGGGTCCTGTGGAGTTGGAGTACTGCATGCTGAGTGCTGGTGAGCTCATGACTGCCTCCCCGTAGCACAGGGGAGAACTATGTAGAATTTGACTCTGCTGGAGTTAAGAAGAAAAAGCTAAAATCAGTTATGCTAAGAAATAAAAATGAAGCTTGAATTTATAGCATAGTGTAGTGGGGAAAAGTATGGAATTTTGAGTCAGAAGGCCTGGACCCCCCCACCCCCAACGCAAATGCCCAATTCTCAAAGCTCCCTGTATGCCTCCTTTATAGGGATTATTATCACTGTAATTAAATTGTTTAATTATTATATTTTCTACTAGGATATAAACTTAATCAGGAAAGAGACTGTCAGTATTGTTCACAACTGTATTCTCTGCCTCTAGCACAGCAACTGATACACTGAAGGTGCTAAATAAATATTTGTTGAATGAATCAATGAATGAATGACTGCTAAGTTGTGGGGGCTGGAATTCAAAGTGGCTTGACCAAACCTGGGGCATGGGAAAAGGTTTCACTGAGGAAATTACATTTAAACTATAACCTGAAGGATGAATAGGAGTTGACCAGGCAAAGACTAAGGAGAAGAACATTGCAGGAGAAAGAACATTATCTGTGAAGCTCCTGAAAGGGAAAGAGTGTAGTTAGTTTGAAGAAATAAAATTCCTGTGTGACTGGAATGTAGAGAGGAGGGGTGGTGTGAAATGAGGCTGGAGTAAACAAAGGGTAGATCTTGCTGAGGCTTCCAGGTTTTGCTAAGAATTTTGCATTTTATTCTAATAAAAATTGGAAGTTATATAAAAGAGTTTTAGTGAAGGAGACTCATGATTAGATGTTCCTTTTAAAATGCCTGCTCTGACTGTAATCTAGCAGAGACTGGATTATAGAAAGAATAGATGCTGGGAAACAATTAAAAGGTGAGAGATGATAGTGTCTTGTATGAATATAGTGGCAGTGGAGATAAAGTGAGATGATATAATAAAAGAAAAATTTACTAGATCAGATTTCAGGAGTTAAATCGATTAAATGAGGTATGAAGGAGAGGGAAGTGTCAAAGTATGTCACTTATGTTTCTGATTGAGCAGCTAGGTGGATTGTAGTGCCATTTACTGAGATAAGGAACACTGGAGGAACATGAGGAACAGGTTTTACAGGGAGATGATGAGTTGTTTCAGTCATGTTGTGTTTGAAGTGTTGTGCCAGTTTGAATGTATTGTGTCCCCCAAACACCATTATCTGTGATGTAGTCTTGTGGGGCAGATGTTTTGGTGCTGATTAGATTTGCTTGGAATGTGCCCCACCCAGCTGTGGGTGATGACTCTGATGAGATATTCCCATGGAGGCGTGGCCCCGCCCATTCAGGGTGGGACTTGATCAATGGAGCCATATAAATGAGCTGACTCAAAAAGAAGGAACTCAGTGCAGCTGTGAGTGACATTTTGAAGAGGAGCAAGCTTGCTAGAGAGGAACGTCCTGGGGGAAAGCCATTTTGAAGCCAGAACTTTGGAGCAGATGCCAGCCACGTGCCTTCCCAGCTAACAGAGGTTTTCCAGACGCCATTGGCCATCCTCCAGTGAAGGTACCCGATTACTGATGTGTTACCTTGGATACTTTATGGCCTTAAGACTGTAACTGTGTAGCCAAATAAACCCCCTTTTTATAAAAGCCAATCCATCTCTGGTGTTTTGCATTCCGCAGCATTAGCAAACTAGAACAGATTTTGGTACCAGAAGTGGGGTGCTTTTGCTGCTGAGTCTGCAAATACCAAACATGTTGGAACGGCTTTTCAAATGGATAAGGGGAAGATTCTGGAAGAATTGTGAGGAGCTTGATAGAAAAGGCCAAAACTGCTTTAAAGAGACTGTTTATGGAAATATGGACTCTAAAGATACTTCTGATGAGGACTTGAGCAGAAATGATGAATGTGTTGTTGCAAACTGGAAGAAAGGCAATCCTTGTTTTAAAGTGGCAGAGAATTTGGCAAAATTGAGTCCTGGTATCAGATGGACGAAAGAATTTGAAAGCGACAATCTGGAATACTTAGCTGAGGAGATCTCCAGACTACATGTGGAGGATGTACCCTGGCTTCTTCTTGCAGCTTATAGTAAAATGCGAGCAGAGAGAGAGAAACTTAGAACTGAACTCTTGGGTTCAAAGAAACCAGAAGCTGATGGCTTGGAAAATTATGAGCTTCCAGGGGGTAGAATCCCAGAAGCTACAGCCCAACGTGAGGATGTAACCAAACTTGGAACCCAGCCACCATTTCAGTACAAGCCAAGATTGGAGATGGAATTATCCAGAAAGGATTTGTGGAAACTCCTGTTGTCTGATGGCTTTGACCCCTGCATGCTTCATGCGAAGCCAACAGAATTTTTGCGAAATCTTGACAGACAGAGCCACTGCCAGTCAGGACTGGAGGAGAAAGACAAGGAACAAATTGAAGGAAAAATTTCTTCAAAGACAGAGCCATGGAGGTTGAGGTCTGGAGTCAAGAGGCCTTGGGCTAGGAGAGTGGAGCAGCCCACACGCATGGAAAGGGTGAGTTTGCCCCGGAGGTTGAGGGTGGGCATTCCACCTTGATGCTCTGGAAGAGTTTTGCCACCTGAGGTCCCAGAGGGTGGAACACATTCCCAGGGAATTGGGGAGAGCCTGGCTGCCACCACACTGTTCTGAAGGGGTTGAGCGTGTGCCCCGGAGATGGAAGGGAATCCGGGAGCTGCCCCAATGTTTGAGGAGTGTGGGGCCAAGAAGGTGGTCTCCCCAATGTGTGGATATGTTGGAGCACTCACCTAAGCGTTTGGAAAGGAAAGGGCTGCCAAAAAGGCCCTTAGGAAGGGTTAGGCTCCCGCTCTCTCAAGCCCCAAGGATGCAATGTCGTTCTGTTAATGACTCTTGAACTTTGAAATCTAATGGAATTTGTCCTGTGGGTTTTAGGAACTGTTAACCCTGTTTTCCTTATTCTTTCTCCTTATAGCAATGGGAATGTTTATCCTATGAATGTCCCTCCTTTGTATATTGGAAGCATATAACTTGTTCTAAATCCACAGATCCAAACCTGAAGGAGAATTATGCCTTAGGACCCACTATGCCTGTAATTGATTTTGATAGGATCTTGTACTTAAATTTTGTTACTGAAATGATTTAAGTTTTTGTGATATTGTGATGGAATGAATGTATTTTGTACTTGGAAAGATAATGTCATTTTGGGGTCCAGGGGATGGAATGTGCCAGTTTGAATGTATTGTGTCCCCAAACGCCATTATCTTTGATGTAGTCTTGTGAGGCAGACGTTTTGGTTCTGATTAGATTTGCTTGGAATGCGCTCCACCCAGCTGTGGGTGATGACTCTGATGAGATATTCCCATGGAGGCATGGCCCCACCCATTCAGGGTGGGCCTTGATCAGTGGAGCCATATAAATGAGCTGACTCAAAGAGAAGGAACTCAGTGCAGCTGTGAGTGACGTTGTGAAGAGGAGCAAGTTTGCTAGAGAGGAACTTCCTGGGGGAAAGCCATTTTGAAGCCAGAACTTTGGAGCAGATGCCAGCCATGTGCCTTCCCAGCTGACAGAGGTTTTCCGGACGCCATTGGCCATCCTCCAGTGAAGGTACCTGATTGCTGATGTGTTACCTAGGACACTTTATGGCCTTAAGGCTGTAACTGTGTAGCCAAATAAACCCCCTTTTTATAAAAGCCAATCCATCTCTGGTGTTTTGCATTCTGTAGTATTAGCAAACTAGAACAAGTGTCTATGAGAAATCCAAGGAGAGGATGTTCAGTCAACAGTGGGTATACGGGTTTGAATTCAGGTCAGCATGTTATACTTCACGACTATTCCATATCAGGACAGAAAGAACTATCTTATTCTTTTTTCATGAGACCTGGTATTTCATTGTATACACTAAGGTATCAATTATGTACCACAAATAGCTTAAGGAAAAGGCAGATGATATGGAGAGATGAATGATTGATAATGTAAGTTACCTTTAAAAGAGGGAAGAAATATGGTCCTACTTACAGGGGGTGAGTATTGGTTTTAGATAAGAGAAGGCCCTCCTGATTCATATTTTAACAGAAGGGAATGAGGAGAATATGGGTGAGGCTACAGAAATACCATATTGTATGGTGGGAAGTTGAGGACGTTTATTTTTCTCTGTTAAGTAGGAGGCCACATCGTCTACCGAGAAAGAGGAAGGAAGATGGAAGGGGGTGCCATTTAAAGGGAATTGATAATATTTGAAGTCATCCTTGTTTTTTGACCAGACAAACGAACGATTTATTGACAGAACTGAGGGCCCTGTTGAGGTTGGTGACTATGAGTTTATAGAGGTACCAATCTGCCCTATTGTGTCACTTTTTTTTTTTTTTTTTGGAAATCCTCAGATACTTGGGGACACATTTGGAGAAGGCAGGTAACTAAGCTCATCAAAGTTTTTTGAGGTTTAACCAGGTGGTGAGGAAGAAAGGAAAAGAAATTTAGGCTATTGAATTGCTGGGTCAGGGTATCTAAGCTGAGTAGAGAGAGAAGAGAAAATAGGAGGGAAGCGATGGACTGGGACAATGGTTCTCAGACTTTAGTGTGCATCAGAATTGTCTGAAGGTTTGCTAAAATACAGATTGCTTTCACTTCAAAATGAATGATGAAAAGTTTGGATGCTTTTCTCATTTGGTTCTTGTAGGCAATAAGGAGGCAACGTGTGAATATTCTCTTTAATTTGAAGAGAGCTATTAATGTGCTTTTTGCTCTGACCTAGCCATTCAGATTTCAGGTGATTCAATAAATTGACAAGTAACTCTGGGTGTGAGAGTACTTTGGTTTCCTTGTGCCTGACTGCTATATACTTTGGATGTTCCAGCCTCTTCTCACTTACAGGCAAAATGCCATTATTTGACTCTAATGGAGAGGGCATCTCTGTGACCCCACATGGAAGATTTAGCCTCTTTGTGCCTTTTAAAAATGAGGCAATCAATGTTTGTTGCCTTTTACTTGTCCCTAAGGGATATTGTGATATTCTGTGATTTTTTTAACTACAAAATTATTTGAATTATTTTGAGGCTGTGTTTTTCATTATATAAAGTCTTTAATTTAGTAGTCATAGAAGCCAGAGATTTACTTTAAAGATACTGCTGTTGAAAATGATGGTAGCTAACACCTATTAAGTACTTATGGTGTACCAGGCATTGTACCTAGTATATTTTGGAGTGCCTACTTAGTAAATGCTTTAATATTTATCTCAGCAATCTTATTGGGGTATATACTATGTTTCCTACATTTTGCAAGCATGTTAAATGAGCCTTAGAAAAGAGAAGTAATTTTTCCAAATCTGTGCAGCTGGTAATTGATAGCCAGGGTTCAAATTCAAGTTTGTCCAACTCTGTACCCCTGCTCATAATCACTATATTGGAACTGCAAAAATCAAAACAGTAGCATCTACTTTGGGTCACTGTATCAGTTGGTAGCCCTGGCAGCCTGTGTCAGTCTTTTGAATTCCATACAAAATGGGATCGTCAGAATTTTGTGAACATGCATGGGAGACACTGTGAAACTAGAGGCACTTGAGGTTCAGGGATGCTCACGGACTCATCTTTCTCATTCATCAGCAAACACTTATTGAGCACTTATGGTATGCTAGACATTGAAATAAAATAGTGTGAGTGCTCACTGATTTAGCATTACTTTAGGAAATTTAACATTGGGGATCAAAAAAGCAGAGAGAAGTTGTGGAAAGAACATTAGATTAAAGTTTGGGAGACTTGGGTCCTAGTTTAGTACTAGAGTTATATGGATGCCTTGGAGAATGTATAGGAAATGTATGGCACTTCACATTAAGGGGCTGGCGCATGTTGAATGAAAACCATGCCTTGGAACTCATTTTGTTTTCTAGGTCTGTGATGTTTTCTGCTATGATATTATCCTCTTTCATTGTCCTTTGAGTGATGCATTATGTTTTTGCCACAGTTCTACCTGAGTGGTTGATAGATTTGGAAAGGTGCTTAGGTCCAAAAGAGTGGAAAGGTAGAAGCTAGTCAGCGATGGAATCAGTACCCTGGAGAGCTCCTAGCTGGTGCTGGAATTGAGCAATGCAAGCGAATGTCTGCTGTTAGTGCTCTTCTGCAAGGATTTTAGAATACAAAGGTTTATCCAGATCTTTGAGTTAACTCCTTCATTTAGTGTGCATTCTTTGACAGCAATGGCTGAAGTTTGCAATGATTTTATAGATCTATAGATTTGGAAAGATCTTTAGGATCATTTTATCTAATGTCTTCATTTTAAATATAGAGAAAACAGGTACCCAGAGGAACAACAAAAGGGTAAATGCCTTGCCAAAGTGAGCACAGCAAGTCAGTAGAAAAGTCTGGGCAGGAATCCAAGTCTTTTGGCTCTCATGCCAGTGCTTGCTGTGTGATGATGGACTTACATGTCTTTGATTCGTTAAGTGCCCTCTCAGTAAAGGTGGTGCAGATTATGAAGATAAAAGAAATAATAAATCCCATATAATATGTTTAAGCAAAACATAATAGCTTTCTGAATGAACAGAAATTTAAGATGACCTGGTAGGACTGTGATAAGGGGATATATAGTGCTAAACTCTTTAGGTTATCTTAATGGCTTTCATTGGGTAATATTCTTTATTGTTGAAACATAGGTGAGGTATTTGCTAAAAAATGAGTTGTTATACTGTTCTACATCCCTGGTACGGGCATGAGAATTGATAATTTCTCCTCCAAAGCTAGTACTGGTCATCTAGTTTCGGATGGTGGGACAAATTGTTGCTGCCCCAATGAGTTTTCTTAGCACAAATGAATCCCAAAATGTCAGAATCAGAAGTTCTTAGAGATTTTGTGGTCTACCCCTTTTCTTTTATAAGTATTTTCAATTCTGCACTATTCTCCAATATTAAGTAGATACTGGTGCTCAGGCTTATTTCTGTGTCAGCCCATTGGAAATTACTTGTCAAAGATCTTCTGGACCAGATTGAACTACCTTTGGAGCACACTGGATAACAGCATCTGCTTCTAGGCCACATGTGCACCTATGTACCTGAGGTGTTAGGGTCACACCCCTTCATGCAAAAATGTTAAGCCATTCATTCAGCTTCTCAAAGAAACTTTTTAGAGCCCAGAAATATTATTTATGTTTCCCACATTGGCTACTTCTTCTAAGATGACTCCCTGTAGTTTCCCATTCCATTCAGTTTCTTTATGTTGTGCTTTTAAATGTTGGTTTTACTTCCAAGAAAAAATCAAGGGAAAGGACCAAATGAATAAAAAATTTAAGTGGACTAGAGAAATCAATACTGACTTTTGAAAAGGAGGTAGAACTTGAATTGAAGACTCTGGCACCATTGTAGATCCCTGTTCTGAGGATAGCTTGATAAAGAGTGAGTTAGGAATGTTAAGCTAGCTAGATGGATTGAGGAGAGGCAGGAAAACATGTTAGGAGGTTGTTGTAATCAAGGTTATCCATAGGGGCCAGGCCTTGCCATGTCTTCCTCCTTTGGGAAAAGAGAAAAGAAATTATGCCAAAGGATCATAACATTCTTGAAATTCTTAGCTCGCTCTCTTCTTTCCTTCCTTCCTTCCTTCCTTCTTTCTTTCCTTCTTTCTTTCTTTCTTTTGCCACTTAAGCAGTTTAGCCTTCAAAGAAGGTTAAGGGGATTTAGATGTAAATTTTGTCAAGACCGAGCTTCTCTTTTGCAACTCTGAAGTCATGTCCCACTTTTCTTCCTTTGACCCAAAAATGCTACTCTGAGTTTGCTGCTGGCCCTCATGCCTCTTCTGAAAGGTGGACTTCCACAGACATTGTTTCATTTTATCTTTACAGCAACCCGGCTGCAATTGGCATGGCAGGTATTAATCCCATTTGACAAATGAAGAAACTGATGCAAAGGTAAATTAAACTACTCGTCAAAGGCCATACACTGAATTACTTTTCAACTAAGTATAGAATTCTGATTGAGTGATTTTTCTTCTCATTACCTGGTAAGATATGAACTTAACCTTCACACTCCCTTTCTATACCCCATCCATTAAATTTAATTATTCCACAATTTGTACTTATATCAGTGATCAGTTGTTTACATCATTAATAATTAAGTAAATGTTGCTTTCTGCAGAGCTAGGTGATGCACTGTACAAAGATTATTAAGGTTTATCCTACATAACTTTTTTCTGTAATTAACAGTTTTTTCATGTATTTACTTGAATAATTTTTAAAAACCTGAATTAAAAATTTTCATACTATTTCATCAAAATCCACCATACACCTGTGACTTGGTCCATGTTCCCTAGAAAACAGAGCTTGAGGCAAGGATTAAATGCTAATTTTTATTGGGAGGTACAATTCCAGGGCAGCAGGAATGAGGGTAGAGAGAAGTGAGTCAGAAGGATGGGAAGCAAATGCAAGTGATGCAGTACCTCACTGGCCACTGCTTTACAACAAATCATGAAGAAATAAAGCTGGTTATTTGGCAGATATATCTACTCACCCATTCAAGACATTTCTGTACATGTTGTGCTGAAAACTGTTAGAACAGTCCATCAGAGAGAGGGAAAGGGAAATTATCTGTTGGCTTTTTCCTACCTTCTGTCTCCCTTTGGTTAAAATTATCCCCATGGGGAATAACCCCTCTCCACCCTTCTAGTTACAGCATCACATGTGCCTTTGGCAACTTTGGGAGAAGCAAGAGCCTATGCTTTGCAATGTGGCACTTCATCTGAATCTGGAAGTTGTGGGTGGGGCCAGAGACTCAGGGTCTGTAGCTGTTTGGCCTTAGGAGGTGGAACCATATGTCCACTCTGTGTGGACAGAATCACCATGGTGGCAGCTGACACAGAGCAAGTAAAGTCAAGAGAATCTGTAGAGGCACAAAAGATGTCTCTAGTACAACCAATTACTAACAATATCTGAAAAATTGACCAGTTCTTCCCTCTACCATCTCCCACCTAAAGATTCTCCCTTCCAGGACCTTCTACTCTATTTCAGTATAGACTATTTGCTATCTAGGTCTGTTGTATCTTGGGAATATTTTTACTGCCCTCCTAGTGAGTAGTCACTGCTCATGGATCCCACTTTTTCTTTTTTGCTTTATTCCCTAGTTTACAGGAGCACATCTTTCAATTGCTTATTGAGAAAGGGTGCCTAAGAGATTAATTTTCTGACAAATTGCATGTTCAAAATGACTTTATTCTGCCTATTCATTTGGTTGACAGTTTAGCAGAGTATAGGACTCTAGGTTGAATAATTTTTCTTCAGAATTTAGAAAAATATTGCTTTTTTCCCTAGCATCCTATGTTACTATTGAATAGTTTAATATTGATAGGTCAAGAAGGTAAACGATAAAAATATACAAGATCTGAACACTAAGGTTAAAAAGGTTGATGTCTGACCAATTGGACATAATGTTCTACCTCACCTCTATCCATTTCCAAACATTGAAGTTCAACTTAGTTAAAAATTCTGCACATATTAAGCATCTGCTCCCAATTCTCTACCCTCATTCTATCTCCTGGTAACCTATTTTCTAGATTATAGCACTGAGCTTGCTTATTATAATTAGCTCATATTAGTGAGATCATATAACATTTGTCCTTTTGTGTCTGACTTATTTCACTTAACATAGTGTCCTCAAGGTTCATTCATGTTCTCATGTGCTTCAGGACTTCATTCCTTTTTACTGCTGAATAGTATTCCATTGTATGTGTATACTACATTTTGTTTATCCATTCATGTGTTGATGGGCACTTAGATTGTTTCCATCTTTTGGCAATTGTGAATGCTTTCAATATGAACATTTGTCATTCTGTTTATTATGCGTATTGGAATAGGTCTTGTAGCATTTATTCCGTTTGGAGAACATTGTGCTTCTTGAATATGTATATTCATGTTTTTCATAAGAGTTGGGAAATTTTTGGTCATTATTTCCTCAAATATTCTTTCTGCCTCTTTTCCCTTTTTTTTTCCTTCTGGGATACCCATGACATGTATGTTTGTGCACTTCATGTTGTCATTCAAATCCCTGAGACCCTGCTCAATTTTTTCCATTCTTTTCTCTATCTGTTCTTCTATCTGTAAGATTTCTATTGTCCTATCTTCTAGTTCACTGATTCTTTTTTTCTGCCTGTTCACATTTGCTGTTTATGCCTCTAGTTTATTCTTAATCTTCTAGTATACCTTTCATTCCCATAATTTCTGTTATGCTTCTTTTCATAAGTTCAAATTCTTTTTTATGCTCACCTAGTGTCTTCTTAATATCTCTTACCTCTGTATCCATATTTTCCTTTATATCCTTGAATTGATTTAGGATATTTGAACATCTTTGATTAGTTTTTCCAAATTCTGTAATTCCTCTGAAGTTTTAATTTGTTCCTTTGCCTGAGCCATATCTTCCTGTTTCTTAGTATGGCTTTTAATATTTTGCTGATATCTAGGTATCTGATTATTGTTATGAGTTTACTCTGAAGGTCAATTTCTCTCTCTTGCCTGGGGTTTTATTATTGCTTGCCTTTATGTTAAGGCTTTTCTTTGACACTTGGTTCAACTTATTCTGGACGTTTAGAATTGCCCATGTTTAAATGATCAGATTCTTTCAGTTCTTCTTCATCTTATTCTTGCCCTGAGTGTGCAGTACAATCTTTAAGATTGTACTATTTGTGCAATTGTTCAACTCCCCGAGAAAGCTCCCTTTCCTGTGTTCCTTCTTTGGAACATCTTGATCTTTTCTGTTTGTTTTCGGTTTGCCTCTATAGTTATGTATACATACATATACACACACTCCTTTCATTCTAGCTGCTTTTGCCTTGAGGGCAAATTCTGGGAGTTGGGTCCCCCAGAGAGGACTTTCCAAGGTCAGTATTTCCCAGCCAAAACAAGAACAGGGACCCATGAAGAGGACACAGACCAGCTCCAAAGAGCTCTGGGGAGAGGTCAGGACTGCCATGTCCCTCTCTGTCCACAGCAGCCAGTCAGGTGACCCCCCTCCAGAGTGGGGAATGGGCACTTACAGCTACCATGGAGTGAGCTACTCACAATTCTTTATCACAGTTTCCAGCCTTTCATCCTGCTCTTCCCCGGATGCTGTACAGTGCTCCCCTGGTCTCTGAAGCCCCAGAACAATTGTTTCAGAAAGTTCTTGTCTGTGCACTAGCTGTTTTTGGAGGCGTGAGATCTGGAGCTCCCTACTCCACTATCTTCCCCAGAAGTCCCTCTAGCATCCCTCTAGCACATTTTCCATTAATGCCTACTTTTATATTTATTTGTTTTTTGGGTGTTTTATATTGAGTGCCTTCTTATTTCTTTCTATATATATTTTTTCATCTATTTTCTTTGTGGTTACCATGGGGTTAAAATTTATCTTCATAAATATGTAGAACTCATATTTGGTTTGATATCAACTTAACTTCAATATCAAGCACACATACTTTTCCTATACCCCTCTGTTTCTCTGCCATTTTTTATTTGTTGTACTTGTTACCACTTATTTATTTGTACATTGTATTTCCAAACACCTATATTTAGCATTGCTTTTTATGCATTTGCTTTTTAGCAGCTGTAGGAAATAATAAGCGGAATTACATACCAAACAATGCACTACAATAATACTGACATTTCTAATTACCCAAATGGTTACCTTTACCATAGGTCTTTATTTCTTTATGCTGATTTGAACCACTGTCTAGTATCTGTTCTTTCAACTGAAGAACTCCCTTTAGCATTGCTTTTAGGACAGGTCTAATGGTGATGAACTCCCTCAGTTTTTGTTTATCTGTGAATGTCCTAATTTCTCCCTCACTTTTGAAAGAAAGTCTCACTGGATGTAAAATTCTTGGCTGGCAGTTTTTTCCTTTCGGCACTTTAAGTATTTCAGCACCCTGTCTTCTTGCCTCTGTGGTTTCTGATGAGAAATTGGCACTCAGTCTAATTGTAACTCCCTTATTCATAATATGTTGCTTTTTCTCTTGAAGCTTTCAGAACTCTGTCCTTGTACTTTGCATTCAATAGTGTGATCAACTATGACAGGATGCATTTTTTTTTTTTTTCATTTATATCCTATTTGGCATTCTCTGGGTTTCTTGGATGTGCATATTCACATCTTTTGCTAAGTTTGGGAAGTTCTCTGTCATTATTTCTTTGAATATTCTTTCTGCCCCATTCTTTCTTTTCCTTCTGGGACTCCCATAATGTCTATGTTGGTGCAGTTGATAATGTCCTAGAGGTGTCTTGAGCTTCCTCCCCACTTTTCCCTTGATGCTGTACTGTGTTCTTCTGGCCTCTCACATTTAAAAATAATTGCTTCAGACATTTCCTTCCTGTTTAATAGTAGTTTTGTTGGAATGACTGAGTCCTGGAGCTCCCTACTCTGCCCTTTTCCCACAGTCTTGTAGTCTGGACATATAGATTTTTATATCTAGCAATTTAAGGATACACATTTTCCTCAAAATATACATGGAATATTTACAAAAATTAATCATAAATAAATGTTAGAGAACACATCAACACATTTCAAAAATAGATGTTATGAACAATGATCTTTACTACACAGTGACACAGTGAAGTTAGAAGTTAATACAAAGAAATAAAATTTTTCAATTACCTGTATGTTTGAAAATTTTGCAACCCACTGCTAAATAATTATTGATAATGTAAAACACTTGGAACTGAATGATAATAAAAACACTATCTAGCAATATTTGAGGGATGCAACAAAGGTGGTGTTTTGATGAAAATTTCTGTTTTAGATACATAGATAAGAAAGCTTTGAAATTAATTAGCTAAGTACAAGGTTAGGAAATGAAGAGATAAAGCCAAAGGAAAAAAGAAAACATAATTGAGTTAATTTACACGTGCATAGAATAGACCTGCTGAGATATGTGATTGTGTGACTTTGTGGATCAATTGTGGAAGACATGATATCATTGTAATGATGAATATTCTAGTTCATGAACATAGTATATCCCACCATTTATTTGATTCTTCTTTAACTTCTCTCAATTATATTTTATGGTTTTTCAGTGCAGAAGTCTTTAACTTATTTCATTGTCTTCATCCCTGGGTGTTTGGTGTTTTTTTTTTGAAATCGATTTTATTGATATATATTCACATACCATACAGTCATCCAAAGTGTACAATCAGTTGTTCACAGTATCATTATATAGTTATGCATTCATCACCACAATTAATTTTTGAACATTTTCATTACCGCAAAAAAATTAATAAGAATAAAAATTAAAGTAAAAAAGAAGACCCAAAACATCCCATACCCCCATTCCTCCCTATTATTCATTTACTTTTTGTCCCCTTTTGAACTCATCTGTCCATACACTGGATAAAGAGAGTGTGAGCCACAAGATTTTCACAATCACATGGTCACAGTGTAAACTATATAGTTATACAGTTGTCATCAAGAATCAAGGCCACTAGGTTGCAGCTCAACAGTTTCAAGTATTTCCTTCTAGCTATTCCAAAACACTAAACATTAAAAAGGATATCTATATAATTATAATACATAAGATTAGCCTCTAGAATGTCCTCTTGATTCCATTTGAAATCTCTCAGCCACTGAAACTTTATTTTGTTTCATTTCTCTTCCCCCTTTTGGTCAAGAAGGCTTTCTCAATCCCTCAATCCCTGGTCCAGGTTCATCCCCAGAGTCATGTGCCATGTTGCCAGGGAGATTTACACCCTGGCAGTCATGTCCCATGTAGGGGGGAGGGCAATGAGTTTATCTGCTGAGTTGGCTTAGAGAGAGAGAGAGGCCACATCTGAGCAACAAAAGAAGTTCTCTGGGGGTGACTCTCAGGCACAATTTTAAGTAGACTTAGCCCCTCCTTTGCAGTTACTAGCTTCATAAGGGCAAGCCCCAAGATCAAGGGCTTGGCCTTCTAAATTGGTAGTCCCCAATGCCTGTGAGAATATTGGTAATTCCACAGGTGGGGAAGTTTAATATTTCCACATTTTCTCCCAGTCCCTCAAGGGGGCTTTGCAAATACATTTTTATTCTCTGCCCAAATTACTCTGGGTTTTATTAGGGCTTCACACTAACCTGTACAAATAAACCAGATCTCACTCCCTATTCAAAGTTCCATGTAATTATGGTGTTTGAATAAACTGACCATACAAGTTCAATTATATAGTGTGCTCTAGAAATGCAGATTTTGCATCTCTTCCTTTCGTCTCCCACAGAAATTGAAGTTTTAAAACACCATTCCCAGTATATTCATATAGTTATGCATTCACCACCACAATGTATATGAGGACATTTCCATTTCTTCTGGGAAAAAAAAGAGAGGAAAAAAAAAGTAAAAAGAGAAAAAAATGATGACAAAAAAAAAAAGAAAAAAGAAAATACAATTAAATGTTCAGACAGCAACACCAGTGCCAACAGTCCCATAACTTTCCCTTATATCCTCCTCTTACAGACATTAATTTTAACAATATTGCCTTTGTTACAATTAATGGAAGTACATTGCACTGTTAATGTTAACTATAAACTCTAGTTTGCATTGATTATATTTTTCCCCAATGCCATCCCATTTTCAACACCTTACAAAGTTGACATTCATTTGTTCTCCCTCATGTAAAAAAATTCTTACATTTGTACATTTAATCACAGTCATTGTCATTGACCACTCTAGGTTTCACTAAGTTATACAGTTCCAGTCTTTATCTTCTATTTTTCCTTCTGCTGCCATACCTACCCCTAACCTGCTTACAACCATATTTATAGTCATCTTTGTTCAATGTATTTACACTATTGTGCTACCATCACACATGTGCTGTCCATTTCTAGATCTGTACAATCAATCCTCTTGAACATTCTGTACTCCTTCAGCATCAAATGCCCGATCTCCATTCTCTGTCTCCTGGTATCTTCATTTCTACAGTCTTCTCCAAACCTCTCTCCTGTCTTTTCCTATCTGTCTGTAGCACTCCTTTTAGTATTTCTTGTAGAGGAGGTCTTCTGTTCATGAACTTTCTCAGTGTCTGTTTACCTGTAAGTATTTTAAACTCTCCCTCACTTTTGAAGGACAGTTTTGCCGGATATAGGATCCTTGGTTGGCAGTTTTTCTCTTTCAGTATCTTGAATACATCATACCACTACCTTCTTGCCTCCACGGTTTCTGCTGGGATGTTTGGTGTTTTCTTGATACTATTATAAATGGTATTATTCTTTGAAATTCATTTTTATTTATTGGTTGCTGGTTTACAGAAATAAAAATCAATTTTGCTTGAAAAAATGATAAAATTAGAGTATCACTATTTCACAACTCCTAGTGAATGAATGGATCTAGGTGTTAAGCATCACTAGTTATTAATATCACAAAAAGAGAGACAACCAGGTGTTAAAAGCATCCTGATAAAAGAAGACAAAGCGATCTAACATGAGTGTGATCAAGCCTCTGTATCCAGCTGTCAATATGCAGGAAACACAGAGGACTGAGGAACATGTTGATCTGTCCCATGAGTATGCAGTCAGCAATACCAATGCTCCGTTCTTCAACAGAGCAACTGTAAGGAAAAGAAAGGGATGACGAGGGAAACCTGTAGATTAAAAGAGATTTAGAAGAAACAAAAGTATTTTTAAATGGGCAACCCTAAACTGTAGCTTCTAAAGATGTATCTTAGATGGAAACATAAGGAAGTGATCACTATAAAAGTCAGTATAGTGGTTATTCCTGGGGGGAGGGGAGAGGTTGGGGTTGGTATGGGGTGCTGGAGATGCTTCTGTGGTGGCTGGGGAAAGTCTGTTTCTTAACCTGGATTGTGATGCTTGGGTTTTTTTCCCTTATAACAACTCATTAAGCAATACCTGTATTGGTGTGATTATCTGTATCTTTTATTTTACAACATAAATGTTAATGGAAAGAATGTCTTCCGGAATTTGAACTCCTGAATCATAAAAGGATTAAGGTGAGTAGATAGAAGAAAAAAAGGGAACTTATATGTATTAAAAAAATTTTTTTTGGCTACCAAATGCTAGGCTCTGTGCTAGTGCATTTCACAGATTTGTATGTGTGTGTGTGGTAGCATACAAACAACATAAAATTTGCCACCTTAACCATTTTTAAGGGTACAATTCAGTGGCATTAATTGCATTCACAATATTGTGCAACCATCACCACCATCCTTTACCAGAAGTTTTTCATTGCCCTTTATAGAAACTCTGCATCCATTAATCAGTCACTTCTAATTAGTCCCTTTCCCTAGTCCCTGGACAGATATTGTCTTAATCTTCAAAACTAAGTATTTTTATTGTACAGAGGCTCAGAGAGGTTGAGTAACTTGCTCGTGGTAAGGACAGCAGAGCAGGAATTCAAACCCAAACCTGATCTGGTTCCAAAGTACAGGCTTTTTCTTCTTCCTTTTTTGACTGGCCTTGGCAAGTAGAAGTATGAATGGTGTCCTACTTTCTCTCTAAACCCAGTTTCTGTAGTATTCTTCAATTAATCACCCTTCTAAAAAGTTGTGTTTTGTGTATATTAAAATTTATATGAAAACCTGCGTATTAAATTCTCTTCCCCCAACTGATCGGTATAAAAAGCCTAGTTGTGGTGTTCTTTCTCACAGAAAAACATCAAACGTTCAATCTAGTGACACTTTTAATCTCATTTTTTAGGGGAATTTTTTTTTCTAGTAAAACATGAGCAGAGATATTTGAAATGAGTTTTAATTATGGTCCAGCAGCTGAGCAGTACCAGAACAATCTTGAACATATCAAAAAATAGATGACAGGGAGGGATTTTATTTTTTAATTCTTTTTTGTGGTGCTGACCTTAACCTGACCACTGAATAAACTTGTGTTAGACTTGTGTTAGGTGCCTGTAGGTTGACTAAGATTCAAATTGGTATTTCTTTGCTTATAGCTTGATTTTAGAAAGTCGACTTATATTTATAGTTTTAATTTTTACTGCGGTTTATTTCTCTTAGCACCTTATTCACTCTGATAAAGTTATTTATGCTCTTAATTTACAGGGAACTGACCTCTTCCACGTTCTCTGGCTTTCTGCTTTTACTGTTGCTCTGAGGCAATTAGGGTAGATTTTATGATAAAATACCATGAAAATACTTAAAATAAGCACATAAATTGAGTTGTTTCTGTAACTTTGAGTATTCAAACTAAAAAACAATTATGGAAATATACTTGAATTATTTTCTTTATTTTTATCATTTCTGAGCCTAGTTTCTCAAAGTGTGGTCCTCTGACTGCCTGTGTCAAAATCACCTAGTATGCTTATTTTGAAATCATATTCTCTGGGTTCCCACCCTAGCCCTTCTGAATCAGAATCTCTGCATTTTTTTTTTTTTTAAGAATTAAAAATAATTTTAATATCATCAAATATCCAGTCAATGTTCAAATTTCGCCCAAATAGTGTCAAAAATGTATTTTTCCGTTGGTATGCTCAAATCAGGATCAACAATCTCCACACGTTGCATTTGTTTGGTTTGTTTCTTAAATCTTTCTAATCTATAGTGTCTCTCTCTCAATTTATTTGTCGAAGGAAACAGGTCATTTTCTCTGTAGAATTTCCAGCATTCTGGATTTTTATGATTGCTTCTTTATAGTGTTTTTAAACTTGTCCCTATATTTCCTATGAAGTGATTGTTAGATCTAGAGGCTCGATCAGATTCAGTTTGATTTTTTTGGCAAGAACATTTCATAGGTGGGTCTGTGTACTTCCTATTGCATAATTAGGAGGCACATAATGTCCAGTTGTCTGTCATTTCGTGACGTAAAGATTGATTTGTGGGTTCAAGTTTTATCAGTCTGAACCATCCATTATAAAGTTACATATCAGTCTTTCATTTAATGGTTTTAGTAGCCACTGATGATCATTGCTTAGATCTATTTTTGTTAGAGGTTAGAAATTGATGCTATTCATAATTCTATCACTCCTTCTGAATTTACTAGCTGGAATTCTATGAAGAACTTTTGCTTATCAAATATTTGATTATTCTGAGGCAAGTACCTCAGGAAAAGCAAGAAAAACATTTGATTCTTTCCTTTTATTTTCCAGTTTTCAGAACAGTGAGATGATTCTCTCGCTTCTTCCAAACATGACCAATTATGGATTTTTTATGTGTGTTATTATAAACCTATGGATTTTAACATATTTAATAGATTTTAATCCATTAAATTATCATTCCTTTTGATACTCAAATTGTTCCATCTTTGGCCAGTGGAAGGTCCTTCAAGTTGACTCCTGGGTTATTTTTGTTTTGTTTTTCAGTCACATTTTTAATTTTGAGATAATTATAGATTTGCATGCAGTTGCAAGAAATGATAGTGATTCCATGTACCTAAACTTCACCCAGTTTCCCCCACTGGTACGTCTTGCATTGCCATAGTACAATATCACAACCAGGAAGTTGATTTTGTGTGTTTGTGTATTTAGTTCTGTGCAATTTTATCACCATTGTAGGTTTGTGTAACCACCACCACAATCAAGATACAGAATAGTCTTCATTACTACAAATATCCTTCCTGCTATCCTTTTTTTTTTTAATCATCATTTTATTGAGATATATTCACATACCACGCAGTCATACAAAACAAATCGTACTTTCGATTGTTTACAGTACCATTACATAGTTGTACATTCATCACCTAAATCAATCCCTGACACCTTCATTAGCACACACACAAAAATAACAAGAATAATAATTAGAGTGAAAAAGAGCAATTGAAGTAAAAAAGAACACTGGGTACCTTTGTCTGTTTGTTTCCTTCCCCTACTTTTCTACACATCCATCCATAAACTAGACAAAGTGGAGTTTGGTCCTTATGGCTTTCCCAATCCCATTGTCACCCCTCATAAGCTACATTTTTATACAACTGTCTTCGAGATTAATGGGTTCTGGGTTGTAGTTTAATAGTTTCAGGTATCCACCACCAGCTACCCCAATTCTTTAGAACCTAAAAAAGGTTGTCTAAAGTGTGCGTAAGAGTGCCCACCAGAGTGATCTCTCGGCTCGTTTTGGAATCTCTCTGCCACTGAAGCTTATTTCATTTCCTTTCACATCCCCCTTTTGGTCAAGAAGATGTTCTCCATCCCACGATGCCGGGTCTACATTCCTCCCCGGGAGTCATATTCCACGTTGCCAGGGAGATTCACTTCCCTGGGTGTCTGATCCCACGTAGGGGGGAGGGCAGTGATTTCACCTTTCAAGTTGGCTTAGCCAGAGAGAGAGGGCCACATCTGAGCAACAAAGAGGCATTCAGGAGGAGACTCTTAGGCACAAATACAGGGAGGCCTAGCCTCTCCTTTGCAGCAACCGTCTTCCCAAGGATAAAACTTATGGTAGAGGGCTCAACCCATCCAACCACCAGTCCCCTATGTCTGTGGTCATGTTAGCAACCATGGAGGTGGGGTAGGCGAATACCCCTGCATTCTCCACAGGCTCCTCAAGGGGGCACTACATCTTTTTTTTTTTTTCCTTGTTTGTCTTTTTTCTTTTTTCTTTTTTTTTTTTAACTTTCCCTTCTTTTTTAAATCAACTGTATGAAAAAAAAAGTTAAAAAGAAAACAAACATACAATAAAAGAACATTTCAAAGAGACCATAACAAGGGAGTAAGAAAAAGACAACTAACCTAAGATAACTGCTTAACTTCCAACATGTTCCTACTTTACCCCAAGAAAGTTACATAATATAGCAACATTTCTGTGAACTTGTTCCTACTATATCCATCAGAAATTAACAGACCATAGTCATTTCTGGGCATCCCCAGAACGTTAAATAGCTTATCTGTTCTTCTTGGATTATTGTTCCCCCTTCCTTAATTGCTCTCTACTGCTAGTTCCCCTACATTCTACATTATAAACCATTTGTTTTACATTTTTCAAAGTTCACATTAGTGGTAGCATATAATATTTCTCTTTTTGTGCCTGGCTTATTTCGCTCAGCATTATGTCTTCAAGGTTCATCCATGTTGTCATATGTTTCACGAGATCGTTCCTTCTTACTGCCGCGTAGTATTCCATCGTGTGTATATACCACATTTTATTTATCCACTCATCTGTTGAAGGACATTTGGGTTGTTTCCATCTCTTGGCGATTGTGAATAATGCTGCTATGAACATTGGCGTGCAGATATCTGTTCGTGTCACTGCTTTCCGATCTTCCGGGTATATACCGAGAAGTGCAATCGCTGGATCGAATGGTAGCTCTATATCTAGTTTTCTAAGGAACTGCCAGACTGACTTCCAGAGTGGCTGAACCATTATACAGTCCCACCAACAATGAATAAGAGTTCCAATTTCTCCACATCCCCTCCAGCATTTGTAGTTTCCTGTTTGTTTAATGGCAGCCATTCTAACCGGTGTTAGATGGTATCTCATTGTGGTCTTAATTTGCATCTCTCTAATAGCTAGTGAAGCTGAACATTTTTTCATGTGTTTCTTGGCCATTTGTATTTCCTCTTCAGAGAACTGTCTTTTCATATCTTTTGCCCATTTTATAATTGGGCTGTCTGTACTATTGTCATTGAGTTGTAGGATTTCTTTGTATATGCAAGATATCAGTCTTTTGTCAGATACATGGTTTCCAAAAATTTTTTCCCATTGAGTTGGCTGCCTCTTTACCTTTTTGAGAAATTCCTTTGAGGTGCAGAAACTTCTAAGCTTGAGGAGTTCCCATTTATCTATTTTCTCTTTTGTTGCTTGTGCTTTGGGTGTAAAGTCTAGGAAGTGGCCTCCTAATACAAGGTCTTGAAGATGTTTTCCTACATTATCTTCTAGGAGTTTTATGGTACTTTCTTTTATATTGAGATCTTTGGTCCATTTTGAGTTAATTTTTGTGTAGGGGGTGAGGGTAGGGGTCCTCTTTCATTCTTTTGGATATGGATATCCAACTCTCCCAGCCCCATTTGTTGAAAAGACCATTATGGCTCAGTTTGGTGACTTTGGGGGCCTTATCAAAGATCAGTCAGCCATAGATCTGAGGGTCTATCTCCGAATTCTCAATTCGATTCCATTGATCTATATGTCTATCTTTGTGCCAGTACCATGCTGTTTTGGCAACTGTGGCTTTATAATAAGCTTCAAAGTCAGGGAGTGTAAGTCCTCCCACTTCGTTTTTCTTTTTTAGAGTGTCTTTAGCAATTCGAGGCATCTTCCCTTTCCAAATAAATTTGATAACTAGCTTTTCCAAGTCTGCAAAGTAGGTTGTTGGAATTTTGATTGGGATTGCATTGAATCTGTAGATGAGTTTGGGTAGAATTGACATCTTAATGACATTTAGCCTTCCTATCCATGAACATGGAATATTTTTCCATCTTTTAAGGTCCCCTTCTATTTCTTTTAGTAGAGTTATGTAGTTTTCTTTGTATAGGTCTTTTACATCTTTGGTTAAGTTTATTCCTAGGTACTTGATTTTTTTAGTTGCTATTGAAAATGGTATCTTTTTCTTGAGTGTCTCTTCAGTTTGTTCATTTCTAGCATATAGAAACATTACTGACTTATGTGCCTTAATCTTGTATCCCGCTACTTTGCTAAATTTGTTTATTAGCTCTAGTAGGTGTATCGTTGATTTCTCAGGGTTTTCTAGATATAAGATCATATCATCTGCAAACAATGACAGTTTTACTTCTTCTTTTCCAATTTGGATGCCTTTTATTTCTTTGTCTTGCCGGATTGCCCTGGCTAGCACTTCCAGCACAATGTTGAATAACAGTGGTGACAGCGGGCATCCTTGTCTTGTTCCTGATCTTAGAGGGAAGGCTTTCAGTCTCTCACCATTGAGTACTATGCTGGCTGTGGGTTTTTCATATATGCTCTTTATCATGTTGAGGAAGTTTCCTTCAATTCCTACCTTTTGAAGTGTTTTTATCAAAAAGGGATGTTGGATTTTGTCAAATGCTTTTTCAGCATCTATTGAGATGATCAATTGATTTTTCCCTTTTGAGTTTTTAATGTGTTGTAATACATTGATTGATTTTCTTATGTTGAACCATCCTTGCATGCCTGGAATGAACCCCACTTGGTCATGGTGTATGACTTTTTTAATGTGTCTTTGGATTCGATTTGCAAGTATTTTGTTGAGGATTTTTGCATCTATATTCATTAGGGAGATTGGCCGGTAGTTTTCCTTTTTGTAGCATCTTTGCCTGGTTTTGGTATTAGATTGATGTTAGCTTCATAAAATGAGTTAGGTAGTGTTCCCTTTTCTTCAATGTTTTGAAAGAGTTTGAGTAAGATTGGTGTCAGTTCTTTCTGGAAAGTTTGGTAGAATTCCCCTGTGAAGCCATCTGGCCCTGGGCATTTATTTGTGGGAAGATTTTTGATGACTGATTGGATCTCTTTGCTTGTGATGGGTTGGTTGAGGTCTTCTATTTCTTCTCTGGTCAGTCTAGGTTGTTCATATGTTTCCAGGAAATTGTCCATTTCTTCTACATTGTCCAGTTTGTTGCCATACAGTTGTTCATCATATCCTCTTATAATTTTTTTAATTTCTTCAGGATCTGCAGTTATGTCACCTTTTTCATTCATTATTTTGTTTATATGGGTCTTCTCTCTTTTTGATTTTGTCAGTCTAGCTAGGGGCTTGTCAATCTTGTTGATCTTCTCAAAGAACCAACTTTTGGTGATATTTATCCTCTCTATTGTTTTTTTGTTCTCTATGTCATTTATTTCTGCTTTAATCCTTGTTATTTCTTTTCTTGTACTTGGTTTAGGATTGGTTTGCTGTTCATTTTCTAGCTTCTTCAGTTGATCCATTAGTTCTTTGATTTTGGCTCTTTCTTCCTTTTTAATATATGCGTTTAGTGCTATAAATTTCCCCCTTAGCACTGCTTTTGCTGCATCCCATAGGTTTTGGTATGTTGTGTTCTCATTTTCATTCGTCTCTATATATTTAGCAATTTCTCTTGCTATTTCTTCTTTAACCCACTGATTGTTTAGGAGTGTGTTGTTTAACCTCCAGGTATTTGTGAATTTTCTAAGTCTCTGATGGTTATTGACTTCTAATTGTATTCCATTGTGGTCAGAGAATGTGCTTTGAATAATTTCAATCTTTTTAAATTTATGGAGGCTTGTTTTATGTCCCAGCATATGATCTATTCTGGAGAAAGTTCCGTGAGCACTAGAAAAGTATGTGTATCCTGGTGATTTGGGATGTAATGTCCTGTAGATGTCTGTTAAATCTAATTCATTTATCAGATTGTTTAGGTTTTCAATTTCCTTATTGGTCTTCTGTCTGGTTGATCTATCTATAGGAGCGAGTGATGTGTTGAAGTCTCCCACAATTATTGTGGAAACATCAATTGCTTCCTTTAGTTTTGCCAGTGTTTCTCTCATGTATTTTGTGGCACCTTGATTGGGTGCATAGACATTTACGATTGTTATTTCTTCTTGCTGAATTGCCCCTTTTATTAGTATGTAGTGGCCTTCTTTGTCTCTCAAAACATCCCTGCATTTGAAGTCTATTTTATCTGAGATTAATATTGCTACACCTGCTTTCTTTTGGCTGTAGCTTGCATGAAATATTTTTTTCCATCCTTTCACTTTCAGTTTCTTTGTGTCCCTGTGTCTAAGATGAGTCTCTTGTATGCAACATATTGATGGTTCATTTTTTTTGATCCATTCTGCGAATCTATATCTTTTAATTGGGGAGTTTAATCCATTTACATTCAATGTTATAACCGTGAAGGCATTTCTTGAATCGGCCATCTTATCCTTTGGTTTATGTTTGCCATATTTTTCCCTCTCTCTATTAATATCCTTTATTGTACCCATACCGAATCTCTTTAGTACTGAACCTTTCTCCCAGTCTCTCTGTCCTGTCTTTGTTTCTCTGTCTGTAGGGCTCCCTTGAGTATCTCCAGTAGGGCAGGTCTCTTGTTAGCAAATTCTCTCAGCATTTCTTTGTCTGTGAAAAATTTAAGCTCTCCCTCAAATTTGAAGGAGAGCTTTGCTGGATAAAGTATTCTTGGCTGGAAATTCCTCTCACTCAGAATTTTAAATATATCGTGCCACTGCCTTCTTGCCTCCATGGTGGCTGCTGAGTAGTCACTACTTAGTCTTATGCTGTTTCCTTTGTATGTGGTGAATTGCTTTTCTCTTGCTGCTTTCAGAACTTGCTCCTTCTCTTCTATGTTTGACAGTGTGATCAGTATATGTCTCGGAGTGGGTTTTTTTGGATTTATTCTATTTGGAGTTCGCTGAGCATTTATGATTTGTGTATTTATGTTGTTTAGAAGATTTGGGAAGTTTTCCCCAACAATTTCTTTGAATACTCTTCCTAGACCTTTACCCTTTTCTTCCCCTTCTGGGACACCAATGAGTCTTATATTCGGACGTTTCATATTATCTATCATATCCCTGAGGTCCATTTCGAGTTTTTCAATTTTTTTCCCCATTCTTTCTTTTATGCTTTCATTTTCCATTCTGTCATCTTCCAGGTCACTGATTCGTTGCTCAACTTCCTCTAGTCTTGTACTATGAGTGTCCAGAATCTTTTTAATTTGGTCAACAGTTTCTTTAATTTCCATAAGATCATCCATTTTTTTATTTAGTCTTGCAATGTCTTCTTTATGCTCTTCTAGGGTCTTCTTGATTTCCTTCATATCCCGTACTATGGTCTCATTGTTCATCTTTAGTTCTTTGAGTAGCTGCTCTAGGTGCTGTGTCTCTTCTGGTCTTTTGATTTGGGTGCTTGGGCTTGGGTTATCCATATCGTCTGGTTTTTTCATATGCTTTATAATTTTCTGTTGTTTTTGGCCTCGTGGCATTTGCTGAACTTGATAGGGTTCTTTTAGGGTTTGTAGACCTATTGAAGTCCTTATCTCTAATTTATCAGATCTACAGCTTCGTGGAGTACACTTTCTCTAACTAACCAGCAGGTGGCGTCCACGAGCCACCTGTTCTCCACAAGCCAGTTCTCTCCTGCTTAGCCTTTTTGGTGAGTGGGGGAGTGAGTCTTGTGGGGCCCAATTGGTGTACCAAGCTTGCGTGTGTAGTTGGTGTTGCCTGCCCTGTATGTGGGGCGTGTTTCTGGGCAGTCGGGGAGGGGGGGTGTCCCTAACAATCAAATCTCCCTGATGATCCTAGAGTTTTAAAGCTGCTGCAATAGTCTAATCCTTCAGTTCAGTCCTGCCACAGTTTGTCTCTGCCACTGACCCACAAGTCTTTGGTATTGGCGTATGGCTCCTGAGACTTGCAAGTGGGCCCCTCTTCCAGGCTGTGCACCCCGGGTCCTCTGTTGAGGGATGACTGTGCTATGTCACAGGTGAGTGCCGTCCCCCCAGGGCAGTTCTGGGCTGCTGGGCTGTGTAGGGAGGCTCGCAGTCTGCTCAAATGATGGCTGAATGGGGCTTTGTTAATTCACACTGCTCCACCTTCCCAGCTCTGGGACATTCAGCTGAGGTTGCAGGGAAGGCTAATGTCCACGCCCAGTTTTGTGGTGTGTGCCTGTTATTTGAAGCACTTCCGTCACACTGGGTTGTCTGGGGCAGCTCTGGGCTATGGGGCTGGCGATGGGCAGGAGTGTTTCCTGTCCACCAGGATGGTGGCTGTGAGCGGACACCCCCCTTTTCTTGGGAAGTTGTGTTGTTTAGTGAATTTTCTCAGCCACTGGATTATTGCCTTTTGTCTCAGAGCTCTCTTAGTTCTGCTCTTGACTTGACGTGCCCAAATTGCAATTCTTTGAAGCTTTCTGTATTGGGCTTCTTAGAGTAATTGTTTTAGAAAAAGAAAAAAGGATTTAAAAAAAAAAACAAAAAACGGCCCTCCTCAGAGATCTAATGGGTTATTGAAATGCTAATAGACAAAGCAACCAGGGCCATTAAGGAAAGGTCCACAGGGCAGAGAGATCAGCTTTGCTTCGGGATTTGCATATGTGTCTCAAGGCCTGAGCTCCGCCCTTCCCCTTTCTGTGTTCACCAGAACTCCAAAAATCCTCTGCTTTTATTTTGGAGTTTTTCGTGTTGTTTTTTTCCTATGCCTGTCTCCTCTCTGCTGGGCTGGCTGCTCTCAGAGTCTCTGGTGTCTGGTCTCAGTCTATCTATGGTTGGAGTTTGAATCAGTAGAATGAGTTTCCGATAAGAGCAGCCACTGCAGTTCTCCCTTCTCCTTCCCGGAGCTGACAGCCCCTCCTCCCCCGGGACTGAGCCTGGCAGGGAGGGGCGTGGGTCCCCTGGCCACAAAAACTTACAGATTTCGCTGATCTCAGCAGTTCCACGTTTTCATGAGTGTTGTATGAAGTATGCCCAAAGACAGATTGCTCTGTGGTGTCCAGTCCACGCAGTTCCTGGCTTTTTACCTACTTTCCTGGAGGAGTAACTAAAACTTACAGCTCACCAGTCTGCCATCTTGCCCCACCTCCTCTGCATTTTTAAATGGTACACATGCCTAGAATTTCCCTTATCCTTTCTTCAGTTTCCACATTTATTTCTTTACTTTGCTTGCAGTGTCTATACAGTGTCTATAAGGACTTTGTAGATATCAATAGGCCATCTGGAGGTTGATTTTGATAGACCAGTTTCATGTGTTTGAAACAATAGATTTCTGGTGTAAGTTGGAGATCTTAATAATTTAGCATAAATACATTTTCTTTGCAGCTAATCAATGGTCCCTTCATTAATTTCTTAATGTTCCCCAGCTGCATTACCAAAGCATTAAATTAAGATTTGCCGCTAGGCTGTGTATATATAGGACTAAAAAAAGGAATCAAGACTGAGGATTTTTTTTCAGAATGAGCATCAGTTAAGTTGTGTGTTTGTGTGGCGTAAATAGAGTAATTTACTTCTTTTCTTGACAAGCGATTGTTCTATCTCTGTTTAAATATGTCAGTGGCAGGAAACCCTCTCCTGAGGCAAACTGTTCCTTCTAGTGCCTGACAATTTGCCTCTGTTATTTCCACTTATTAGTTCTAGTATCAGCCCTTCTGATAATATATTAACCTCCACCCTCTCAAAGTGGACCTGGTGAATAAGTCAAGATAAAAACAGTGGGGAAGGGGCATAGGAAGGCGGTGCTGAAACAGGAGAGACATGGGCAGAAAAAAAAACAAACAAACAGAAATAGGCATGGGTTTGGGAGATCTATTTGATAGTTTTGTTTTCCCTGACCCAGTCAGAGGATTCTGTTGGAGTTTCATATCAGTGCTGAGCATGGCTTCTAAAAGCAGCACTCACCTTTATCATTTCTTCAACCATCTCCTGAGAGTACCTTCTCATTCTAGTTCTGTGCTGGTTCAATTACTCTTTCATGTTATAAAACCAACCTCTAGTGAAAGTATTTGAGTGCCACATTCTCACCAATTTGGATTAGGGAGCCTTAGTATTTGATCAAGAGCTGGATTCCACCACCAAGACATTATCTAATACATGCCTCCCTGGTTAGATTACATTCATCCCAAGTGACCAATTTATTAGACTGTAAGGAAGAAAATGAAAGCAGCAGGTGTTAGCTCCAAGAAGTGAAGAGCTTGGAAGTCATCACTCCCATGGTAACAATAAGAAAAAGCTGAGCAAACTGAAAATCAATGACTTTTCTTGAACCCATCAGGGAAGTGAGGGGGCAGGACAAACTGCTATGCTGCAATCTGGAGAGAGAAGTGAATCCAGAAAGCCACAGGTAATACCTGCTCCTCTGGAGCAGAAACTGCTAGAGCTGGTGGGACACTTAAATGGTAATTTGATAAAAACTGCCATGTATGTTTCCCAAGAACAAGAATTTCTCTTTTGTAACTACTTTAGGTACAGTTATCAAGAACAAGAAATTTAACATTGATATAAAGCTTACAGTCTATATTCCAGTTTTTTCCATATGTACCATTAATGTCCTTTTGAGCCCTTTATTCTCCATTCTTAGGTCCCATCCGTGATTACCTATTGCATTTCATTGTCATTATCTCTTTAGTTGCAATTTTCTTCTTTTTAACTGCAGGAGCATGTATACAACATAAGCTTTCCCATCTCAACCACTCCCAAGCATACTATTCAGTGGGATTAATCACATTGACAATGTTGTGGTGTCCTCACTAACTTCCATTTCTAAAGCTACCCCATCTCCCCAAATTGAAATCGTATGCCCATTTTGCATTAAATCCCCATTACCCCTCTCCCCACCACTGGTAACCTGTACTCTACTTTTTCTATGACCTTGCATATTCTCCAGTATAAATTTTTTTTTTTTTGTAGTCACCACGGGGCTGAAATTTAACACCATAAATTTATATCAGTCTCACTCGTTTTGATGCCAACTTAACTTCAATAGCTTATGCAATGTTTCTATACCCCTCTGTTCCCCTGCCTTTATATACTTTTCACAAATTACATATTTATACATTCTGAGTCCAAACCCACTGAGTTATCGTTACATTTTGTGCACTTGCCTTTTAGATCTTGTAGGAAGTAAAAAGTGGAGTTACAAACCAAAAATACCAGAGTACTGGCATTTATATTTACCCATGTCATTACCCTTACCAGAGAGCTTTATTTCTTCATGCTGCTTCAATCTGTCGTCTATTGTCTTTTCCTTTCAACTGTAGAACTCTCTTTAGCATCTCTTGTAGGGCCTGTCTAGTGGTAATGATCTCCCTCAGCTTTTGTTTATATAGGAATGTTTACATTTCTCCCTCATTTTTTAATGCAATTTTATTGAGATACATTCATATACCATGCTGTCATCCAAAGTGTACCGTCATTCATATAGTTGTGCATTCATCACCACAATCAAGTTTTGAACATTTTCATTACTCCAAAAAAAGAATAAAAATTAAAATTAAAGTAAAAAAGAACACTCCAAACATCCCATAACCCCTATTCCCCCTTTCATTCATTTACGTTTTGTGCCCATTTTTCTACTCATCTGTCCGTACACAAGATAAAGGGAGTGTGAGCCACAAGGTTTTCACAATCACACAGTCACACTGTATAAGCTATATAGTTTTCAGTTGTCTTCAAGAATCAAGGCTACTGGATTTCAGTTCAACAGTTTCAGGTATGTCCTTCTAGCTATTTTAGTCCCTCATTTTTTGAAAGACAGTTTTGCTGGATATAGAATTCTTGGTTGGCAATTTTTTGCTTTCAGCCCTTTAAATATGTCTTCCTTCTTCTTTCTTGCCTCTGTGGTTTCCAATGAGAAAGTGGCACTTCATCTTACTGAGGCTCCCTAGTGCATGTCACATTGTTCTCTCTGGCAGCTTTCAGAATTCTTTCTTTATATTTGGTATTCAGCAGTTTGATTAAAATATGTCACAGTGTGGGTCTATTTAGGTTTATCCTAATTGTAGTGTGTTAAGCATCTTGGATGTGTGTATTCATGTCTTAAATTAAATTTGAGAAGTGATAAGTCATTATTCCTTTGAATATTCTCTTTGCCCCTTTCTTCTTTCTTCTCCTTCTTGGATTCTTACAATGTGTATATTGGTGTGCTTGGTGGTGTGCCGCAGGTTCTTCAGGCTCTGTTCATTTTTCTTCATTCTTTCTTCTTTCTGCCTCAGACTGTATGATCTCAATGATCTTGTTCCAAGTTCTCTGATTTTTTCTTCTGCCAGCTCCAATCTCTGTTGAACCCCTGTTGGGAATTTTTAATTTCTGTTACTGTGGTTTTCAGTTCTATTTGCTTCCTTTTCACAATTTCCATCTCTCTATTGATATTATCTTTATGTTTATCTATCATTTTCCTGATTTCCTCTAGTTCTTTGTCCATGTTTTACTTTAGCTCTCTAATATTCATAATCATTTTTTAAAAGTCCATGTCTTGTATATCCCACATCTGGTTTTCCTCATTGATGGTTTTTAATGTTTTAATCTCCTTTTGGGCCATGGCTTTCAATTTCTTTGTATGTTTTATAATCTTTTATTGAATCCTGGACATTTTGATATTTTAATGTGCTATTGCTGGAATTTATAGACTCTGAGGTGTCTGTTCTTTAAGCTTTTATTCAGCTAGTATTATGACAGAGCTTTTCTTGAATGCCAGGAGCTTATAAAGAAAGTGAGGGGGAAGGGGAGGGAGAGAGAAAGAGGGGCAGGAGAAGTGAGGGAAGGAAGGGGAGGAAAGGAGGAGGAGGATGAGGAGGAGAAAGGGGAGGAGGAGGAAGGGGAGGAGGAGGAGGAGAATGAGGAGGAGGAGAAAAAGAAAACACCTTTCCCAGTCTTTGCAGATTGCTTGGTGTGAATGCTCTTCCTCAGATTTTGTTCATGCAATGAGTTTAGAGAATAGCTCAAGACCATGGCATGGGGGCCTCCCTGATTCTTTCTGTGTGTGTGTCTGTAGGAATCCCCCCATTTACACATGCACCAATGTTCACTCTTTCCTGAGCAAGTTGCCTCAAGGTGCTGGGCACTGCACTTGATGTCCCACAGGCAGTAATCTTCTACGCCAGGTAGCCACGACTTGACTGCTCTCCCACATCATTCTGTAGGAGAGCTCTGTGAGCTGCCTTCTACATTCAGGACAAACTCTGGCATGGTGAGCTTCCAATGAACTTGGTTCATTCCCTTAGGCCACCACCAGATATGGCCAGGCATACATGCTCCCAGTATGTGTACAAAGGTTATTCTGCTGCCTCTGGAACCAGGACTAGGGACCTGTACTGGGAGAATGGGCCAGCTCTGTGCCAACTTTGTGAGAAGATGACAAGAGGGGCCAGCAAGGATATCAGGAGATCCTGCCATTTTTAAGTTGCCTTCTTCTTGCTTCAGCACTGACCTTCTTACTGCAATCCTTTAACTGTTTGTGGAGCTTTGAGAAAGATGTTTCTGCCAGTGCTTGCTGATTGTTCAAAGCTTCTGTGGGGATGCAGAGCCATGGAGTTTTTCACTCAGCCATCTTGATGGGGCGAGGCCTCTGTTAGAGATTTTTATATATTCTGGATACTAGACCCTTTTCAGATATATAATTTGCAAATATTTTCTCTCATTCTATGACTTGTATTTTCACTTTCTCGATAGTATACTTTGAAGCACATGTTGTTAATTCTGATGAAGTCTAATTTATCTAGGTATTCTTTTGTTACTTGTACTTTTGGTGTCATAGCTAAGAAACCGTTGTCTAATCCACAGTCACAAAGATTTAGGCCTATGTTTTTTCTAAGAGTTTTATAGATTTAGATCTTACATTTAGGTCTTTGTTACATTTTGACAGTTTTTATGTATGGTATAGGATGGGAGACTCCAAATTCATTCTTTTGCATGTGTTGTCCCAGCACCATTTGTTGTAGAGACCATTCTTTTCCTATTGAATTGTATTGGTACCCTATCAAAGTCACTTGACCCTAAAAGTGAGGGTTTATTTCTGGACTTCTGCTGTTTGTATTTTTTACTTCTAAGAACTCTTTGTTTTTCTCTGATTATTCCTTTTTTATCATGTTTTTGTGTCATAGATGCAACATTTTTCATTAACTTTTTGAGGATATTAATGATAGCATTTAAAGTTTTTATTTCTATGTATAGTCTGTGTTTCTTCAGGTTACTTTTGTTTTGTTCATGGGTTTGATCCATGTCTTTCTTTCTGTAGTGTCTGCTAAAATTTGTATTATTCTCAACTGTCTGCTGAAATCTAAAGATGGGACACTAAAGACTGAAAGGTCTGTGCATTTGAGTGGAGCTTGTCTATTGTGGGTTATGCTGAGGATGATCCAGCTGGACCCATTGATATGTCAGTGTCTTTAGATCTTTTTTCTGGTGATTTCAGAGTCCAGGCTTTTTCTTACCACTGCTGTGCAACTCTCTCTCTGCCTTTCTTTGTGTTTCTTGCCTCATACCTATCCCCTACTCCCAGACCCCTCAACCACGTTTCTATCCTGAGTCTATCCTATTCTAATCTCCTACAAAATAACTCCTTTAATGTTTGATATTCTGAAATAGCATTTTCTGATAAGAGAAAGCAAGAATGAACAACCTTCATCATGCAAAAGAATAATATGTAAGGGTGGATTTCTAGTCTATGAGCATAGACAGCCTGCAAACTTCACTGGGTAGAAAGGTCACATTTATTTTTTACTGGACAGCCCAATAATAGGGATAAATATTGGAGTTTTCTCCATACACAAAGCCTGCCTCAACACTTTTCGTCTATTTCTTCTCTCTCTCTTTAAAGTAGATGGTCAAGAAAAGCCTTGGAAAACAGGCTCCTAAACTATTATGTCTTTAAACAAATAAAAAACTAAACACTGAATAATTTAAGAAGGATGCAACACCCTCCTTGGAACTCCCATACCTGTAGAACAGTTGCTTAAAAAGCAGATGGCTGAATCAGTTTATATTGGGGTCTGATGACTTAATAATAGGTTTTACCCCTCAGGGGAGAAAGGGAAATAACAAGGAACCTTTAGTTAAAAGAGGAACTCTGTGTACAAAAATAAGAGAACTAGATTTGGAAAATGCTTGCTATCTGGGGACGTTCTTCAGACATAAAACTTTAAGTCAAAGCCCTTCTCCTGCTCCTTTCCCCAAACTGAAGCACAGTCAATGTTAAAAGTGTGGCCATCTTCAGGAAAAAAAGCTTCTAGCCCAAAGTAGCTAGGTGATTTTACCAGTTTGTTAAGAACTGCGTTATAGTGAGAAAAGCACGGACATGAGAGACGAGACATCTGGATTATTTTCATCCAAGTTCTTCCACCAACTCACTATCTCGGACAAGCCTCTTCAATCCTCAATCCCCAAGGACCTCAGTTTCTCTAGGTCTAAAAAGGTGGTTCAACCAGATGATGTCTAAAGCCACTTCTAATAACCCTCCATGGTGTTCCTAAGAGTTGGTTTTAGTTTCTTAGATTGGAAGAAATCAGCCTTTCTCACACTGTGTTCTCTGAGATTTATTACGTATTCTGTGATGACAAAAAGGGGGTGGAACTTCTATGGCCAAAGACTTTAGGAAATGTTAGGTTAAATCTATCCTGCACTGGAAGGTCAGAGATGATGAGTGAGTCATCCTGCCCCTCCTCACATGGCATTCTTTAAAATACACTACCATCTTCTAGAGGCTTCCACATGAATCATCTCAGATGGGACTGACCTGTCTGGATGACCATCACCAACTCATCTAAGCAGAGAATTGCATTATCCAGCCTGATTACAGTGACATCATTAAGCAGAAAAGCTTTCTGTTGGTGTTAAGTGTCTACTAATCTATTTTTTGAGCAGATAGTCAATAAGGGCTGAGCTAATGTCATTATATTACAACACCTCCATCCATCACTCAAAACTATAGGTTAAAAGGCTACTCAAGCAGGAAGGAAATCATTAGCATTAGATAGTCACAGGGTAATAGACTTTCAATTCCAAAGGCAAATTTGTCTTAGAAGCTGTTGCTATCATCTTTCGGCAAAGAGAAAATGGTTAATCCCTCTGATGCCTAGCTTCAAGTATTTACACCTTTAGCTGAAATATTTCTGGAATCAAAATGTGCAAGGTGCTTGGTTATAAAATAGTAATGCATGTCATTGGAATGTATTATCTAATCCAACTTGTCTTCACCCCTAAAACACACATGTATACACACACACACACACACACCCCTAGCTACTTAGTGGCATGGCCAAGATCTGAATTCAGCTCTTTTCTTCTATTCTAGTACTCCTTTCTTCATGATGGAAAAAATATAGAAGATACTTATGTGAATAAGAGATTTGAAAAATTTTGCTTTAAAGCAACAATTAAAATCTGTACTCTATATTTTTATTAAAACTACAAAGAAATTACAAACTGAATTGCACATGATTTTAGAAAAACATGCCATGCATACACAATATCAGAAAAGTGAACACAGCCTTGAATTATATATTTAAATATTCATTTTTTTCATTTATTTATCTAAACATTTATTGACTTCACTACTAATCATATACTATGCTAGATTCTAGAGATTTAAAACTGAGGAAGATTGTGGTCCCCATATAACTTCTAACACATTAATTTTTAGTCACTGATAATATAAAAATCGGTAGTTACTAATTATTATCAAGTGTCAGGCATTATCCTGCCCTCAAGATTCTTAGAGTCTCATAAATGAAATAAAACATGTTGTAAATATGGTGGGCAGAACTCTAAGATGGCCCCAAGATTCTTGCCCTACTGCCAGGATTGTTGAATATGACGGATTTTACTCCCATGGATAGGTTATTAAATGGCACAGTTTACCTTAAGATAGGGATATTACCCAGCTGGACCTAACCTAATTACAAGAGCTCTTTAAAAGCAGAGAGTTTTTTCCAGCTGGTGGCAGAAGAGCAAGTCAGAAATGAGAAGAATGAGAAGGATTCAATGTGCCACTGTTGGCTTGAATATTGATAGGACTACATATCAAGGAATGCAGGGCCCCAACCAAGGAAATGGGATCTCAGTCCTACAGCCACAAGGAACTGAATTCTCCGAAGAACAAGAATTAACTTGGAGGTAGATTTTTCCTCAGAGACTCCAGACAAGGACTCAGCTAGCTGACATCTTATAATAAGCAGAGAACTATTGACCTACAGGACTGTGAGCTAATAAATGGGTGTTGTTTTAAGCTACTAACTTTGTGGTAATTTGTTATGTTGTAATAGGAAATTAGTACAACAAACCATTATCAACTGTGGGAATCATAGGAATTGTATGAGTCTATAGTGTCTACTAAGGTGGCAGGGTAAAGTGAAAGATCAGAGGGCCTGGGATGACACAGTGCCAGGCTAGAAAAATTGTCCCTATATAATAGAGTCCAGGTGTCCTCATGAAATCTTAAGAGAGAAAATTTTCAAGTGAGGTCACATAAATTCTGTAACTAAAGGTCTTTGAGATTATGGATTGATTAACTAGCAGTTTCTGATATATATTTCTTTTTACAAAGAACCAGAGTTGCCTTAGAGCAAGGCTTTTCTCTGACAAATCAGGGTCCGATTTTTTTTCTATCCTGGGGCTACCTAGGATCAAAACCCATTAGAAGACATGGATCTTCCCTTTCTCTCTCTCTCTCTCTGTTTCATCATTCATTAATTCATTCAAATATTTTTTAGATGTCCACTATGTGCCAAAAATTATGCATAAATAAAGGACTCTAGTGTCTCAGAGGACGCGGAGATTACTTCTGGTTTGTGGGGGTAGAGTATATTTGGAAAGGCCACATACCACTTCACTGGGCTTTTAGATACGCAAAGAGATCTAAGTTTAGGGGTCAAGAATGCTAAAGCAAGGATTCTGACACCAAACTCCAAAATCTCTACTCCTTTCACCCCAGTAACCAGGTGCAAAGCCTTTGTCTAATACTGCAATGACTGCATGAGTTGGCATTCTCCTAATTTATAGTTCACGAACAGTCGAAATCAGATTGTTCATACAATTCAATTATGTTGTCAAAGACACAAGCAGTTCCTTCTCAATTCACGGCAGGGTCTGCAAATGGAAAAGTGGATGGTTATCACAGGGATCATCAAGTCTTCAAAAACAGCAATTACATGTATTGTGCTCACTTAGTGCTAGTAGTATGCTCAAAATTCAGGAAAGATTTAGAGGAAGGCAAGTTAACATTGATCTAAACCATTGCCATGGTTTCTTTCTGAGTTGTTTCGTTTTATTGTAAGTTTCATTGTTTTGTTTTGAAAAATATTTCACATGTGCTGGAGAAGGATGTATATTCACTAATTGTTGGGTTCAGGATCTGTACATGTATGTCTATTAGATTATGTAAGTTAATTATGTTCAAATGTTCTGTATCTTTGTAGATTTTTTGATGCTTGACCTTCAAATAATTGAGAAAGATGTATTGAAATTTACTAAATATATTGTATTTGTAATTTTCTCCCTATATTTCTATCAATTTTGCTTTATATATTTTGAGGCTATGTTAGAATTATGAAATCTTTTAAATTGAACTTCCTTGTCTTACAGTGTATTTTATCTTGTATTAATATGGCTTCTCCAGCATTCTTATGTTTAATGTGTCCCTTTTGTTCACATTTCATTTTATGCCTTTATGTTTTGGGTTTGCTTCTTGAAAAAGCATATAGTTAGATTATTTTTAAAATCCTATTTGATAAATCTGTCTTCTAACTGGCAAATTTTGGCCACTTATATTTATTCAGATTATGATTGTTCTCGTTTTCCTGGGCTGCTCAAGCAAATACCATGAAATGGGTTGGATTAAACAATGGGAATTTATTTTCTCACAGTTTTGAGGCCGGGAAAATGTCCACATCAAGGCATCATCAGGGTGCTGCTTTCACCCCAGAGACTGGGGTTCTGGGCTCCTCTGTCACGTGGCAATGCTCTACTGACCTCTCTGGTCTCTTCTGGGTTCCACTGGATTTCAGTTTCTGGCTTCTCCCTCTGTGGCTTTCTCTCTTTCTGAATTTCATTCTGCGACCCATCCTGATTGAGGTGGGTCACACCTTAACTGAAGGCATCTCATCAAAAGGTCCTACTTCCAGTGGTATCATACCCATAGGAATGGGTTAGATTTAAGAACGTTTTTCTGGGGTACACACAGCTTCATACCACCACAGTAGTGATGCTTGAATTCATCTGTGCTTTTCATTTACTTTGAACATCTTTTTTCCTCTTTTCCTGCTCCTTCTTTCTTTATTTGTTAATTTTCTGAGTTCAATTGTCCCTTCTACTGATTTGGAAGTTATAGACATGCTATTTATTTTCTTTTAGTGGCTATCCTTGAAATTATACTATTGACTTTAACCAAGTTTGAAGTTAATTGATATAATAATCTCCTTCCTAAACAATTCAAGGACCTTGGAAAATGCTTCTCAATTCTTAATGTACATATGAATCACCTCGTGTGCCAATTTGGGTGTATTATGTCCCCCAAAATGCCATTATCTTTAATGCAATCTTGTGGGAGCAGATGTATTAGTGTTGATTAGGTTGGAATCTTTGGATTAGGTTGTTTCCATGGAGATGTGACCCACTCAACTGTGGGTAATACCTTTGATTAGATTATTTCCATGGAGATGTGGCCCTGCTCAATTCAACATGGGTCTTGATTAGTTTACTGGAGCCCTGGAAGAGCTCAGACAGAAGGAGCTCAGTGCTACAGCTTAGAGAGACATTTTGGAGACAGTTGTTGAAAGCAGACTTTTGCTGATGCTTTGGAGATACTGGCCCAGAGTTTGCCCCAAGAAGCTAAGCCTAGAGACATTTTGGAGAACGTCATTTTGAAACTACAACCTGGGAGCAAGCAGATGCCAGCCAGGTGCCTTCCAAGCTAACAGAGGTTTTCCAACTCCAATGGCCTTGCTCCAGTGAAGGTATACTCATGTTTATGCCTTGGTTTGGACACTTTTATGGCTGTAGAACTGTAAATTTGTAACAAAATAAACCCCCTTTATGAAAGCCAATCCATTACTGTTATTTTGCATAATGGCAGCATTAGCAAACCGGAACACCTGGGGAATATGTTAAAATGCAGATTCCAATTCAGTATGTCTGACATGGGCTGACATTCTGCATTTCTAACAAGCTCCCAGGTGATGCAGTACTGCTGAGAAAGGAAGCCTTAGAATACTTTACTTCAACTATCACCTGTTAGACTTGCATAATGCTGCTGTCCGGGGTTTTAGTTCTGTCTTTTTAAATTCCATAATTATATATTATTATTATTTTATACAGACAGTGTTCATTTGGGTTGCCTAAAGGTTTACCGATTTCTTTACTCACTTTTCCTTCTTGTATCTTAGGCTTTCCTTCTGGGATTATTTTTCTTTTTCCTGAAGTTTCTTAAGCAAAGTTCTACTGGTTGGTAAACTTTCTTTCACCCTAAGTTCTTGAAAGATAGTTTTGCATTAGTGGGCTGGAACAGACTAGACTGCCTGATGTATATGAATTAATATACATAAGCTCTTAAAGGGGTATCTGAGACATAATAAATTCTAAATGTGTTGTTGTTGTTGTTGTTGTTATATAATACCAGGTTGTCAGTGATTTTCTTTTCTCTCTTCACTTTGAAAATATCATTTCATTTCTTCTGGTTCCTGTTAGCACTATTGAGAAGGTTATAGGTCTCAACATTCGGTTATAGGTCTGTATCAATCAGAATAGACTAGGTTGTGCTTCAGTAATAAACAATCCCCCAAATCTCTCTGGTTTAATACAACAAAGTTTATTCCTTGCTCAAACTATATTTTCTACACAGTTGCAGAGGATTCTGTCCCACAGTTACCCAGCGACCCATGCGTTCAAACACTTCTATAATAACTTAGACAAGAAAAGGGGAAATGATAAATCACATGCAAGTACTCCGGGAAATGACATGTCATTTTTGTTCACATTTCACCAGGCAAAGCAAGTCACATAGCAACACCTAGGTTCAAGGAATAAGGAGATAAAATCCTACCGCATGCCCCAAAGAGAGAGAAATGAAATATTTGCAATGGCATTACTGACTACCACAGTTCTAATTGTAGTTCTTTTGTAGGTGATCTGTCTTTTCTTTCTGATTGTTTTTAAGATGTACTCTTTTGCTTTGATGTTCTAGTTTAACTACATTGTATTTAGGTGTAAGGTTTTTTGTATTTTTTAAAAGTCCTGTTTTGTGCTTCTACGCTTTCTTTGGAGATTCTGTTTTTTCACAGTTCAAATTCTTCAGCTCTTATCTCTTTGGATATTGCCTCTCTTTTATTTTCTCATTTTCTGGGAGAACAGTTTACATGTATTTTAGACATTCTCATTCTATTCTCCCTATAGCTTCACTTTCATATTTTCCATCTAGTTGTCTCTCTATGTGCTATATTCTGGGTAACTTATTTCAGATCAATATTCTAACTCATTAATTCTCTATTCAGCTGAGTCTAATCTGCTATTCATTGCAATCTACTGAGTTTATTTTTCAGTGATAGTATTTTTATTCTAAAGGTTCTATTCATTTTTTTCAAATCTTACTGCAAATTTTTCGGTCTCATCCTTTTGTTCACTCACTTTTTAAAAACTTGTTTATATTGAGGTGAAATTCACGCAGCATAAAATTAACCATTTTAAATTGGGCAATTTGGTGGCATTCGGTATATTCACAATGTTGTGCAACCACCACCTGTATCTAGTTTCAAAAAATTTTCATCATCCCAGAGAAAAACGCTGTACACTCCCCATTCCCTGTTCTCCTGAGCACGTGACAACCATCAATCTACTTTCTATTGTTGTCTTAGTTTTAAACCAGGGTTGCTGTGACAAAATACCACATACTAGTTGGCTTAAGCAACAGGAATTTATTGTTTCACAGTTTTAGAGGCTAGAAGTCCAAAATCAAGGTGTAGAAGGGCCATGCTTTCTCTGAAGTCTGCAGTGTACTGGTGGTGGCTTACTGACAATCCAAAACTCAGTCTCTGCCTCCATCACATGACCGTCTCTCTCCCCATCTGACTGCTCCTATTACTGTGTCTGGATTTCCTCAGCTTATAAGGACTCCAGTCATACTGGATTAAGGTGCACACTGATTCAATTTGGCCTCAACTAATAGGATTTTGAAGATCTTATTTACAAATGAGTTCATATCCACAGGACCAGGGGTTAGGACTTGAACTAGTCTTGGTGGGGGACATGATTTAATTCATAACAGTCAGTACAGATTTACCTATTTTGGATATTTCATACAAATGGAGGTTCATTGTTTATTTTTTTGTGATGCCTTAGATTTTGGTATCAGTGTAACAGTGACCTCATAGAATGAGTTGAAAAGTATCCCCTCTTTCTCTATTTTTTGGAAGAGTTTATGAAAGATTGGTATTAATTCTTCCTCAGGTGTGTGGTAGAATTTGTCACTGAAGCCATCTGATCCTGAGATTTTCTTTGTGGGAAGTACTTTTGTTCTGATGCAGTATCTTTACTTTCATGGGCCTATTTAGATTTTCTATTTCTTCTTCAGTCAATTTCAGATTTTGTGTCTTTCTAGGAATTTGTCCATTTAATCTAGGTTATTTAATTTGTTGGCATACAATTCTTTGTAGTTGACATGCAGTTCATATAGTCTTCCCTTATAATACTTTTTATTTCTGCAAGGTCCATAGTAATATCCCTTCTTTCATACCTGATTTTAGTAATTTGAGTCTTTTTTTTTTTTCTTGGTCATTACAGCTGAAGGTTTGTCAAATTTGTTGATCTTTTAGAAGAAGCAACTTTTGCTTTATTTTTATTTCATTAATTTTCTTTTTCTATTCTCTATTTCATTTAATTCTGCTCTAATCTTTATTTCCTTCCTTCTGTTTGGCTTTAGGCTTCATTTGCTCTTCTTTTTGTAGTTTCTGAAGGTGAAAGATTAGGTTGTTGATTTAAAATATTTCTAAGTACTGTTTTTGCTGCATCCTGTAAATTTGGTGTGCTATGTTTTCATGTTCATTCTTTTCAAAGTATTTTCTCATTTCCTTTGTGATTTCTTCTTTGACCCATAAGTTAATTAGGAGTCTGATGTTTAATTTACACATATATTTGTGAAATTTTCAAATTTCCTTTTGTTATTGAGTTCTAATTTCATTCTACCATAATCAGAGAACATACTTTGTATTTATAATTCAATCCTCTTAAATTTATTAAGACTTGTGGACTGGCCTAACTTGGTATATCTTGGAGAATGTTACATGTGTACTTGAGAAAAATGCATATTCTGCCATTCTGCTATTTTGTTGGGTGAAATGTTCTGTAGATGTCTATTAGGGTTGTAGTTGGTTATAGTGTTGTTCATGTCTTTCTATTTCCTTGTTAATCTTCTGTCTGTTTTGCTCTTCCATTATTGAAAATGTAATACCAAAGTTTCCAATTGTTATTGTGTGAATTGTCTATTTATCCCTCCAATTCCATCAGTTTTTTTGGTTCTTACTGATTTTGGATCCCTAATATTAGGTGCATATGTTTAAATTTCTGTATCTTGATGATTTGACCCCCTTTATAAATATACAATGTCCTTCTTTGTCCTTTAATAATAATTTTCATTTTATAATCTATTTGTCTCATATTAGTTTAGTCATTCCACAGCTTTCTTTTGGTTAAATGTTTGCATGGTATATCTTTTTTTTCATATCCTTTTTTCTTTTTGACTCTATTTGTATAGGTTTGCTAATGCTGCTGGAAGCAAACAACTACTAGAAATGGATTGGTTTTATAAAAGGGGTTTTATTTGGTTACACAATTACAATCTTAAGGCCATAAAGTGTCCAAGGTAATGCATCGACAATCAGGTACCTTCACTGGAGGAATGGCCGTAGCATCCAGAAAACCTCTTTTAGCTGGGAAGCACATGGCTGGAGGTCTGCTTGCTCCCAGGTTGCATTTCAAATGGTGTTCTCCAAAATGGTCTGCGTCAGCTTCCAACGGCTGTCTTCAAAATGCTGTCTCAGCTACCACTAGCTGTGAGCTCCTTCTGTTTGAGCTTTGTAGAGCTCCAAGAACTGATCAAGCCCACGCTCTCATGCATGGGGCCACACCTCCATGGAAATTATCCAATCAGAGTTTTATCACCTAGTTGGGTGGCACATCTCCATGGACACAACCTAATCCGAAGGTTCCAGCTTAATCAACACTAATATGTCTGCCCCTACAAGAATGCATTAAAGAATATGGCTTTTTCTGGGGTGTAATATATACAAACCAGCACACATGGTATATCTTTTTTCATGCTTTTTCTTTTGACCTATTTGAGACTTTAAATAAAAATCTGTCTCTGGTAAATAGCATATAGCTGGATCATGTTTTTTTAATCCATTATGGCAATATTTGCCTTTTGATTGGAGTGTTTAATCCATTTACATTTGATGCAATTACTGTTAAGGTAAGATTTACATCTACCATTTTGCTACTTGTTCTCTATATGTCATGTCTTTTTTGTTCCTCTCTTCCTCCATTACTGTCTTCTTTTTGTGCTAAGTGTAGATGCTTTTTATAGTGTAGCATTTTACTTTCCTTGTCATTTCTTTTACTTTTTTTTCTTTAGCTAGCTTTTTCTTAGTGGTTTTCCAGGACATTATAATTAATGTCTTATTTTTTGACAAGCTTGTTTGGATTAATACCAACTTAATCACAGAAATTTGCTCCTGGATAGATCCATTCCCTCCCCTTTCCTTTGTACTAGTATTGTCATACCAGTTACATCTTTACACATGTATGCCTATCAATACAGATTTATAATTATTATTTTATGAAGTGGTCTTTACAATCAAATAGAAGATATGCTTTCTTTGGCAGTACATATATTAAAATTGGAATGATACAGAGAAGTTTAGCATGGCCCCTGCTAAAGAATGACATGCAAATTCATGAACCAGTCCATATTTTTCTGTAAATCCACAACTTCTCTAATAGAAAAAAATCAAATAGAAAAATAAAGTTACAAAAAAACACATAAATACTTTGTTTGATATTTACCTGTCTTTACTGTTGCTTTTTATTTCTTCATGTGGATTCAAGTCACTGTTTATTGTTCTTTCATTTCACTTAAGGACTCCCTTTACTCTTTCATGTAAGGCAGGTTTGCTAGTCACACTTTCTCTCAGATTCTGTTTGCCTGATCATTTCTTAATTTTGCTTCAGTTCTGAAGGATCATTTTGCTAGATATAGAGTTCTTGTTACAGTCTTTTTCTTTCAGCATTTTGAATATATCTTTTGGCCTCCATGGTTTCTGATGAAAAATAAGCTGTTAATCTTTTTGAGAATACCTTTTACAGTACACAGTGAGTCACTTCTCGCTTGCCACTTTCATGTTTGTGTTTGTCTTTGGCTTATGACAGCTTGATTATGATATGCCTAGGTATTGGATCTCTTTAAGTTTATCTTACTTGGAGTTTGTTGATTTTCTAGATCTATCTTTCATCAGATTTGGAAAGTTTACAGCCCATTATTTCTTCACTTCAAGTATTATTCCTCCTTCTTTCTCTCTCTCTCTCTCCTTCTAGGACTTTCATTATGTGAATGCTGCTATCTTGATGGTGCTTCAGAGGTCTCTCAGACTCTGTTCATTCTTCTTCATTGTCTGTTCTTTTCTGTTCCCCAGATTGGATAATCTTAGTTTACCTATCTTTAAGTTCACTGGTTTTTCTTTCTTCTATCTCCTCAACTGTGCTATTGAAGCTCTCTAGAGATGTTTTTCATTTCAGTTATTGTATTTCTCACTCAATAATTTTTATTTGGTTCTTTTTTTAATTTGATCTTTGTATTGCTATTCTATATTTGGGGACATATCATTCTCATATTTTCCTTTAGTTCTTTAGACATGGTTTCTTTTTAGTTCTTTAAACATATTTAAAATAGTTGATTTAAAGTGTGTGTCTATTAAGTCCACTATCTGGGCTTCCTCAAACAGTTTCTATTGACTGCTTTTTACCCTGATTTTCGCCATAATTTTCTGTTCCTTTGCATGTCTTGAAATCTTTTATTGAAAAGTAGACACATTAAATCATATAATGTGGCAGCTCTGGAAATCTGAATCTCCCCTCTCCCAAGTGTTTGTTGTTGTGGTTATTTGTTGTTGTTGTATAAGTGTTATTTAATGACTTTCCTGAGCTAATTCTCTCAGGTATATATTCTTTGTCATTTGTGGCCAGTGAAGTCTCTGGTTGGTTATCTTAATGATCTTCTAATGATTGGATTAAATGCCTGGAACCAATAAGTCTCCCAGTGTTTGACAGGCATTCTGTATGCGTGTTGGGTCACAGGTTCAACCCTCAACCATATAGTTGGTAGCTCTGCCCTAGCCTACACTTTCTTGTGTAGAGCCTCTTCTTGTGAAGAGCCTTAAGTCAGTGAGAGGTGAGAGGTTGTGATCTTCTGAGGTCTTTGCTGGGCATGTACACAGCCATGCACACATGTGTTGCCTTCTTGATTCCCAGGAAAATGTCATCTTTTTCAGAGCCCCCTATGAACATCTTATTTCCCACTGTTTACTTTTCAGCTTCTACTGCCCCAGTCAGCCACCATGTTAAATAATTACCACTGGCTGCTCTTGACAGATGGCCCCAAGAAAAAGGCTTTTGACACTGGGAGAACTCATAGTTAACTCAATAAAAGCAAGCCTTTCAAGTGCCTTCTTACAGAAAACCACCAAATGGGTCAAATAATGACATTTCTTTGGGAATGAGGCTTTGAAAAGAGTTCTAACTCCATTTCACCTCCTCTCAGCTGCCAGGCTGCTGGTTTTAATGGTGATTGTGGCTCTTGATTTTCAAGACTCCAGTGTAGCTGGGGAGTGAGAATTGGAATGGGACAAATTAAAACACCCCAAAGCTTGCTGTTTTTACTGAGATTCAGCCATTTTTCTTGAATAAACACTCCTCAAATTGCTTTTCTTGGATCTAGGGGTCACTATGCACTTTAGATGATATTTCCATATCATTCTCTGATGTTTTCTCATACCTGTGCTTATGTTCCCTTTCCAAAAGCCCTCCCCTTTATGAAAAATTCCTATTCATTCTTTATGGTCTAGTTCAAATATCAGCTCCTCTGTCAAGGCTTCCCCTTTATATCTACCCCTAGGCAGAATCAGTCACTTCCACATCTTCTCCCATAGCCCTCTTTGCATACATCTATTACACTAATATTAATATACTATGTTTGCCTTTCTAGATTGTGAATCTCTGAGAGCAGATACTATACCTTATTCAGACTTGTATACTTAAAATATAGCATGCGGAAGGAACTGAGAAAATGCTTTTTGAATTGATTCTCAGTAAAGAAGTTACCATTGCATTGTGAGTAAGAACCTATCTCATCAAAGGCAATGAGATCCCAAATATAAGCAAAGGTTCATGATTATGAGTGAATTTTATAACACAATCTGATAGCAGAAGTCTTATAACTAATGGAATGAACAGAAAAGCCATGTGCTTTATTTTTATTTAAGCAAATGTCACTTGGAATCAGATTAGTGAAAATGGCCTTCTGGAGTTCTGGACTATTTGTTGGAACACCTGGGTACTCTTCCAAGCCACCCCCTGACCTGCTGCAGGATTCTGAAGGAGTCAACAAGAATTTTCCCTTTAATGTGAAAGTACTTAATTTCATCTTCAACTCATATATGCCCTATGAAATTTATATTTTTCGGAGATCTCTTTCCCTGCTATATGGAGAAAGAATTACTGAAAAGCAAGACTGAAGGCAAGGAGATCAGTTAGTAGGCTACTTCAAGAATCGACGTGAAAACTGATGGAGACTTGGACTAGAGAGATGTTATAAATTCTGGAGTTAAAACAGACTTATCTTGTTGTTAGTTTAGATGTCAGGAATGGGTAAGTGGAGGTGGGGGATCAAAGCTGACTCTAAAGTTCTAGCTTGCCAGGATGGAGGATATTATTTATAAGGAAAAAGTGTTGGGAGGAGGAGATAGGTTTGAAGGGAAAAAAATCAACAACAGTTCTATTTAGACATGTATATGAGACATCTAAATGAAGAGAACTCAAAAGATAAATCTTACTGGAGATAAAATTTGGAATTCATATGATCAAGATGGCATGAAACTATGTTGCTAGTTGAGGTCATCCAACAAAAGAATTTACAGAGAGAAAAGAGAAAAGGGGCCAAGTATGAGTCTTGAGGAAGCTCAACATTTAGAGATCATATAGAGGGGGATGAACCAGGAAAGGGTACTAAAAAAGAGTAACCACTGAGGTAAGAGAAAGAAGGAGAGAACAGCTAGCTTTGCTGAAGGTTGCTGAGAGAGCAAGTTCAATAAAGATAGAGAGGATAGAGAAATGTCACTGAATTTGTCGGATTGAAGGTAATTTTCCTTTGGAAAGAGCCATTTCAATGCATGGCACGGAATGGTTCAGAAGCCAAACTGTCATGGGTTGAAGAGTAAATGGAAGGTGAGAAAAAAGAGACATCCTGTGTAGACAGTTCTTTCTTGAAATGTTTTCTTCCCTTGACTTTAGTAACACTACTCTTTCCTGGTTCTCCAACCCGTCTGGGTATAGTTACCTTTGCTGGGTTATGTTCTGTCACCTTTAAATATTGCAGTTCTTCAGGACTTAGTCCATCCCACACTGCTCTTTCTCTCTCTCTTCCACCCAAGGGCTTCAGTTACCACATGTAAGCTAACAACTTTAGATTTATATCTTCATCTCAGATCTCTGTCTGAGCTTCTCACATGAATATTAAGTTGCCTATTCAGCATCCGAAAATTAAGCACAACATTGTGTTCTGCACCTGTTTTTCTTTCCTTGTTCCAGATTTCCCATTATTTACATCGTCATTTCTATTTTTTCAAGCTAGACACCTGGGAGTCATGCTAGACATTTTTCTCCTCTGAGAGGGAACACAAAAAGACTCCATACAGCTTCTGATCCCCTATGTAACCTCTCTGAAGCAAGTTTCCTCAGAGGTAAAATGAACTAAGATTTCCTATCTTTAGGATATTTTGAAAATTTAAAAATAAACCAAGGTGTATGTCACAGTGCCTAATACAGGACATGAATTTAATAAATTTTAAGTTCTGTGTACTCTCGCACTCCTATACTATCTATGGGGTCAGCCCAGTGATATTAGAATTACAGAGATGAGCAAAGATTACTCCTTGCCCTCAAGAAGCAGATAATCTATTTAAGGAGACAAAATGAATGCATATAAAACAATGAGAAAATAAAATAGGAGAGTAGAGAGCTAAGCAATAAATTGCATGGCATAGGCTTCGTGTAATAAAATTTCAGAGAAAAGAGAAAGGGTAGTCGGGATGGGGAAGGGAGTGAGCTTTGGAAAGGACTATTAGAACAGTTAGAATGTATAGTTAAGATATCAGCAAAGAAGATAGGACATTCAGCAAACAAGACATTCATGTGGAAAGGAGAATAGCATGCTCAGAGTTAGTGATGACAGCAATCTGATTTCAGCAAAGTGTGCTTATTTTTTCCCACATCGAAGTATTTTATTATTAAGTTTCCTTATTAGAGTTGAAATTCCCAATGGACACAAAGGAAAGATTGAGCCCATTATTAAGACCAAACGTCCTTGGTAAGCAGAGGCATCGTTAAACTGTCTACCCCATCTTCCCAGGAGGGGAACAAGCCCCAGACTCTGACCCAGTTGAGATAAAAATAACTCAGATTCTGGGGTGTGCTTTGAAAATATACCACACTGTCAAAATGGGTCTAATGACGTCAATCATTTTTTCCTAACTTGGATTTCTCATTAACAGCTGCCAACACTGACAGCCATTACAGTATCTCTGCACAAAGTTTCCTTTAATAAAAACCCACAGACACCACCAATACTAATATGCTTACCAGGTCTGTGGCTTGGATGAATAAGTTTTCATTCTCTAGAACTTGTTCAGTGTACCAATTTGACTTGTATAAATAAAGAGATATGGTACATAATTTGCTCCATCATTCAGCCACAGCTTCTGCGACAAATTGATGTTATAGAATATTAGAGCTGGAAGGGAATTTAGAGATCACTTTGACCTTATTTTACTAATGAGGTCACAGAGGCCAAAGGAGGGTAGTGATGAGTTCAAGGCTAAGGGGCCATGTGAGAGAGGAAGCGTCCATCAGGATGGCTAACAGACCTTGGAGAAGAGGAGTCACAGAGGGCCCCTAGTGAGGGTACTAATGAAAATGAGAAAAAGGGAAAACATTATAGAACTACTCTTAGGGCCCCAGTAGCTTTTTGGTACTGTTCAAGAAACCTGAAAGAATAAAATTGCCTCAGTCTCTTACCCAACCATCCCTTCTCCAATGTCTGTAATTTAACATAGACAGGAAACAATTTCCCAAATGTTTCGGGTGGTCAATCAATAAACATTTATTGTTTACCAACTAGGTAAAAACATTCTGAAACAATGGAGGGTGTAGAAGGCAATAATGTATCAAATGCAGTCCCTGAACCCAAGAAGCCTGCAGTCTAGCTGAGGATATAAGAAGTAACATATGAGGAATAAAATAATACAAGAATGGTCAAGGAACTTCAAGTAACTGGTATATCTAATTAATGCTCTGAATTCAGAGGAGCTTGGAAAGCTCTCAATAGATAGGAGTATAGTGAGAAGATTTCATGGAGGAACTAGGATTTGGCTAGGATAAAGATTATCTAGGAGAGAGGATGAAGGAAACCCTTTAGGCCTGCCTGGAGCTGAGGACCTAAATTTGTAGATTTCATTATTGATGAAGAAGAGATCTACTCAGAGAAAGCACAGCAAAATATGAGATTGGAAGCAGCAGCATCTATTAAGAAAATCATAGAGTTAAAATAACCTACGTTTCAAGATTCAGGTCTGTCACCTTGAGCAAGTTATTTAATCACTGTAGAAATGGGAATAATAATACCTTCCACACACAGTCGTTGTAAGAATTATAAAGCATAATAGATAAGCACCTAGCATAGCACAAGGGATATAGTAGGTGGACAAAAAAATGGCTGGATGTTTTTGTTGTTGTTAGTTGATTTTTGTGAATTAGGTTGTGTGAAAGAAAGTGCTGGTCAAGAAAATGTTAAGTGAATGAAGATAAAGTGAGTTAAGAGCCTGGACATGACTAGAGTAAGAAATGAGAGCTGAAAATGGATTTTCTGCTCTTGAAGTAAGGACTAAGCACTGGTGGGAGTTGGAGAAGAAAGAGAGGAGAAATATTGGTCTGGACCATTGTTTCTCAAACACTAGTCCCACAGCCCCTGGTTGCATGAGAATTACCTGAAAATCTTACTTACAAAAAACCAACAACCTAGGATCTCAAACATTGGAGAATCTTATTAAGGAGATGTGAGGTGGAAACTGGGAATCTTTTTTAAACTTCTATATGGAATTCTGATGCACAGAAAGACTTGATAACTGCTAAGCTAGATGACCCTTAAAGTTTCCTCTAATTCTGAGAATCTCTCATTTCAAGAAGCTGAGAACTCTGAAGGCCTAAAATACTATCCTTAAAATTCTGGGCTTCCAAGACCCAGGAAATTGAGGCCTAGTCAGCCATACTACCTGAGCTTTAAAAAACTCCATGTGATCATGTTATTCTTTGGATTAAAAAAAAAATATGTATCTTCAAGTCAAGCTCTTTGGATTAAAAAAAATCTTCAAGTCAAGCTTGGCTTTCAAGGATCTTTATAATTTAGGCCCAGCCTACCTTTCCAGGTCATTTTTTGACAACTCTCCTCTATGCAACATATACTCAGATTATACCATAAGATCTGCCATTTTAAAAATACACACTTCATGCTTCTGCCACTTTTGTATATGCTCTTGCCTCTGCCTAGAATGATCAGTCTCTTGCTCCATCCCTACAAGTCCCTTATCTATCTGGAAAATTTACTCATTCTTCAAAACCACTAGGATGTGATCTTGTCTCCAGATACAGTTATTTACTTTTTCCTCTGCGCTCTCTATATCTCTTTATACAAGTCTTTCTCTCACTTATTATGGTTAATTGCTTGTGTATCTGTATTTGCTACTAGAATGAGCTCTTGGAAAACAGGAATTGTGTCTTAACCACCCCTTGAAGAAAGAAGACCACATTTTTTTTTTTATATCTGGATCTCAACCCTAATTGTCTTTAGAAATTCTGCTTAAAGGTATAGTGAGGAAATTTTGAACATTTGTGCTCTGCTTAACAGTGAAGCAGTTTTAAAATTTCTTATGTTTTCATAAGTGACCCTAAACAGTTCAAATTCTAAGAAACTTCTTAGTATGATCTCAGATATACAGGAAGACTTAAAGATAGCATATTGGAAGAAAAACTTTTTTAAAATGAATTTTCATTGGGAAAAAGAATAATGGCTGATCTGTAGTAATCTGCCTTAATTACTTGTTATGGTGGCATCTCCCTCTGTTGATAGTTAATACTTACTCTGTACAATTATTCTGTGATTTGACCAGAATAATTCTGAAACTCAAATCCAGAATTTTTTATTGAAAGACTTGATGCTAATTTTGTTATGGCACACCTGCCTCTCAATAGCCACCAAGTAAAGAGTTAAAGGTAACAGAGTGCATAAGCTATAACTACAGCTTTACTATAAATCTTCTATTTCAATAGACAGTCTTCTGAGATGCTGAGTTAGAAGCAAGACATAGAGGCTAAATCACTGTTAAGTTCCCACTAAGTCTTGAGGTTTCAGTATTTTGACAGAAGTAAATTCCTAGTATAAACAATACCTATAAACCAATTTAAATTTTAAAAATTATTCCCCCAAATTAAGTACAGAATAAGAGCACTGAGATTAGTCAAAAGACCTGGCCTCAAATTCTAGCTCCAACTAATGCTGCATGTGATTTCAAATAAGTTGCTTTCCTTGCGTGGGCCTCCCTTTTAAGATAAGGATGACACCACTTGAACTATAATCATCAAAATTAACCTTGAATATGAAAGTTCTTTGAAAGGAATAAAGTGCTTTTACTCTGATAATACATTTGTTGTAGTATTTACTATGACAAATACATTTATCAAGTATTTACTATGTGCCAAGTACTCTGCAAGATATTTGCACATAAATTATCTTAGTTAATTTTTAAACCCTAAGAAGAGGTTGAGATCATTTCTCAACAGTCACTGAAATTCAGAGAAGTTAGCTATCTTACCATGTCTCATAACTTATAAATACATCTCAAGTTTTTTTTTATTTTGGCTTTTTGCTTTTTTTTTCTTCCTTACTCCGAAGCTCTGTTCTTTTCCTGCTATATCATGCTGTCTCTTAAAAAGTCTGCAATAATCATTCTCCTCTCCATATCCCCATAGTTGAGATAATCAAATTTTGCTCATAATAGGCCCAAATAGCAAAAAGTTTGGGTAACACTAGCATTAAAAGCTACCGCTTAAATATGAGCCATCAAAATATTTCTGAGAAGAGTTTAGGGCAAGATTGTTATCTTCTGCTAGACCCTTGCTTCTTAAATTGGAGTAATGTGTCAAAAAGGATATATCCCTACAGAATAAGCACATCTCCATGGGAACAGCCTAATCCAAAGATTCCAACCTAATCAACACTAATATGTCTGCCCCCACAAGATTGCATTAAAGAACATGGCATTTTGGGGACATCATACATCCAAACTGGCACAGGGCCATTTATAACTAACAGCACATTTGCAGGAAAGTAGTGTAAGTTTTCTGAAGATGACAGTCTCAGAGACTTCCTTTATCACCTCTCTGTTTATCAGCTTTTCTGGGTCTCACTCTTGTAAGGAGCTGTTGATTTTATAACTCATAAGGACTAAGGAGCCAGTCAAAAGACAAAAAAAAAATAAGTTCAGAATTAAATATGCTAGTCTCAAAGATATGTGTCCTCTGGAAATCAGGTCAGACACCTGGGCAGAAAATTTCTTAAAATGCTTTTAGTCTATTTCCTGGTATTGAATTGCAGCTTATAGTGCTTTCAGGGCTACCCTGTGCCTATTAATTTCTCTAATCTAACTCCCTAAAATTACAGAAAAGAAAACTAAGAACCAAAAGTGACTACCTGGGATTACAGAACTCATCAGGAGCGAAGGCAAAACTAAAACCCAGAACTCTTGAATCCAGCCCAGGATATCCACCATGCACCACAGTTGCTCTTAGATAATACATAACCCTTAGGACATCCCGTCTCTCCTTTCTCCACTCCTGAGATACCTTCCTCTGACTCCCCCTAGATACCTAATGCCCTTGGGCTCCCTAGAGGCTGCTACAAAACATTTCACCCAGGATTGCTCCAAAATTGACTCTTCTTGAAATCTCATCTGATCCGCTGTCTAGGCAGAAAGAACCTGATTAACTAGTTTATATATGGATTTAATGGATTACCCTTCCCAGGAACGTCTGCAGGGTATAAGAGGATACCAGTTAACAAAAAGAATAAAATTCTCTAATATTTTGAAGGGCTTCTCAGAGAGTCTGAATGACTCCAGAGGATATAGTTAGGAACATTAGAAATGGTTAGATATCACAGGGAAGCAAATTGCAGCTCAAAATTATAAAGAATATTCAAAGTGATCCAATGGATTATCTCAAGAGGCAAAATAAACTCCTGACCATTGAAGACTATTCATTAAAACCCACATGACTACCTGAAACAGAGATGCCATAAATAGGATTTTTTAAATTATGGTGAGTGGAGAGAGACATGTCCGGGAGGAGGACCATCCCAGCATTCTCCTCTTCCCACCCTAACCCATGAAATATATTATACAGCTCTAAGGATGTTGCTGTTTCCCAAATGTTGTCATTTTCCACTCAGTAGAATGTTGGCAGCATATGGGATAAAATGGAGCTGTTGTGGTAATTCTGCTAGGCAGATGGAGGAATTGGGTCTTCCTCAACCCCAATGGGCTCTCATTTCCAGACAGATTAAGATGAGCAGATGGTTGGGCTCTGCATCGTCCTCGTGGGACACCACTGGGTGGAAAAATGATGAAGGGCCATCTTCTGTGGGAGGCAGCAGCCCACACATAGACTCTTGAGGCTCAGGGAAAATCACGACTGTATACAGAGAGAGAAGTTATACAGAAACAGCAGTTTCAGGAATATTCAAGCACTTCTAATATTTTCTGAGTGTTTTTCTAAACCTGAAGGCTTTCCAACTCTAGCGGAAATTTCTGTTTCGGGTAGAGGGGGTCAACATCCCTATTGTCCTTAGCTCCCTCCTTGAGTTTTCCCATTCCTCACTGCCCCAGATCTATGAACCTAGGGTAAGAAGCCAGACTCAAACTTTAGTTTGCAAGATTTGTTGGCACCAATGCTGAGAGTGCTGGTAATTCTTAATCTGGTCAAAGGCATCCTAGCTGGGTGAAAAATGGGGCAGATTTTATCTGAATGACTCCAAAAGATATAACTAAGAGCAATAAGAATCATTAGACATTAGAGGAAGGCATTCTTTAGCTCAATATCTTTGAGAACTTTTTAACAATCAAAGTAATCCAACACACTCTCTCAAGGGACAGAAATATATGAACTAGAGGGAACACTGGAGGTCAAAAAGTTTGTTATTTATAAAATAAAGAAGAAAGATTAAGGAGACAGGTGAAGAGAGACAGCAGTGAGTCAAAACCCAGGTCTTTTGACTTCTAACCCAATGCCATTCTCCTATATAATAAAGGACTAACACATGGGAAAAAGAAATGACAAAATATTGTACATGACAGGATTCTAAAAGTCCCGTTGATAAGTATCGATGGGTATATATCCTTTAAAACTTCTCAGGCAGGTTTTTACTCCAATTTATGTGTAAATATCTCTTAGTAATAGCTACTTATTATTTCCTTAATTATGTTATTTCAACTTCTGACAGCACTTTAGAAAGTTCTTCCTTTTAAGAAAAGAGTTAATAGAGCAGGCTTGAGACTGCTACCCTTAGAAAGGCCTGTTTATGATGTTGGCCCTTGGCTGGCCTCCAGGAACTTGAATCTCAGGAGAGTTCCCACCATTCCCAGAACTGATAAGACTGGCTTACTGTGGTTAAACAGTTTGTACAAACAATGGGGTTTACGCTGAGCATCTTTCCTTCTAGGAACCTAGAATTTTGGTATGTGCTAGGCAGAAGGTACCTATGTAACCAGCTCCCAATAAAAACCTTGAGCACCGAGTCTCTAATGAGCTTCCTTGGTAGACAATTTTTCATACAAGTTCTCACTGCTTTGTTGCTGGTTAAGTTTGTCCTCTCTGTTGGGAGAGGACTTTTGGAAGCTTGCATCTGGTTTCCTCTGGACTTTGCCCCATGCATCTTTTCCCTTTGCTGATTTTGCTTTGTAGACTTCAGTTGTCATAAATCTTAGCTGTGAATGTCATTATATGCTGCGTCTTGTGAGTCTTCCTAGTGAATCATTGAACTTGAGGATGGTCTTGGGGGCACCTGCCACACATACTGAGCCTACTCTCTCTTCCTTAGTTTCTGCTCATTTTTCCTTCAGTTCTTCACCTTACAACAAACAGTAAAGTTAATGACAAACCTAATACACACACAAAAGAACACTGTGCACTATAGGAAAGGTCACTTAAAGGAAATGACTTGAGTTGGGCCTTGAAGAGGATGGCATATAGACAAGTGGGAAAAGCCAAGAGATTACAAATCAATCCATTTACATATTCAGGCAAATAGTCTGAACATAGGAAAAGTTCTCAATCCCTGGTGGGGGAGGAGGCATATGTGATGGCAGAAAGATGCATTAGATACTACTGAGAGAAATATTTCTTCTTACGTTCTTATTTTCTAATTTTCAAGCACTGTAAGAAATCGTCAGTTCAATTACAGAAACTTTTGTAGCCCCAGAAATGTACAGAACATGTTTTGGATTTATTACAAAGGACTAATCACTATCTGAATTGCCCTCTCAAATATTCTTTCAGAACATTAGGATTTGCATTGATTAAAAAAAATAATAAATGAAAGGAAGGCACTAAAAGCTCAAATATCTAACATGAACAATCTAATAATATGCACTAAAATAAGGAATGCAAAAAAAGCAAATCATCTTTTAGCTACCTTTTTTCATTATAGAAATGCAAAATACCTGGAACAATAGCTCATTCCTTCTGAAACCAACAGCAAGTTAATATTACATATTCAATTTTCCTTTCAAGTAGTTTTCTTTTTGTGATTTGATATTACAGACATAATTATAACATTGTATTAGAAAAGACAATTGTGTGTGTTTAAATAAAAACTTTCACTTGTTTATTCAATGGGCATTTATCAAGCATTTATATGCCAAGCACTGTACCAGGCTAATAGTGCAGATTAACCTTTGACTAAACTTTGTTGTTCATTGTCAAAAAAAGCTCTGAGTTCTAAAATCCAGATGTGATAAATCCTCTCATCAGTGAAAATACATTAATAGATGATGCTATTTACTTTCTTCATAATACTTAGCAATGAAATTATGTTTTTTTCTAAATTATTCAAATTCTTAAAGATTAGCATTTTTCTTCCACAATAATTGGGACAGCAAATACTCTGAAAATTTTGATGCAAAGTCTGATTGAAATCTGTGTCCAGAATTTAGGGTTATCCTGCATGAATTTTCCTTGGAGTGAATCCATCTCAACTGAGTCACTTGCTTCAAGCTCAATCTAATTTACTAACCTAACTAGCTCTGAAGACTAGATTACAGAGGAGACACTGTAAGTGATTAGATTACAGAGTGAGATTATTGTGTTTGCAAACTGCAGAAAGCTGGAAAACTGATCAGAAAAAAATTAGAGGGGAAACTGTATCTCTGTCTCCACCATCTTTCCCTCTATTAAATTCTATACCATTGGGCAGCAGCTGGTTCAGCCTTCCTTCAATATCCCTTCCTCCTCTGTCTTGCCTTCTGTCTAAAGCCACATAATTTTCAAGATCAAAGTTAACTTTGATCACTCCTGCTTGTCCAGATTATCTGTCACTACACAGACATTTGACATGTTGTAATCTTAGCATCCCTAAGCTGTAAAGGTGTCCCAGTTTGTTTCCAGGAGAAGCTGAATGGAAGGCTCATGGGCTTTGTAATGACACAGCTCTACCACAACAAGCCATGTGTTATTGGAGAAATTACTTAATCTCTCTTAATCTTGGTGAGTAATAATATTTACCTAATAGAATTGTTGCAAGAATTAGCTAATGTAGGGAAAACACTTGGTACAGTGTCTGGAACCTAGTAATGACTGATAAAAAGTATCTATTATTATTAGTATTCCCTTGAAATTATAGTATTTTCTCCATTCTCACTCCCTATGATTTTGTTACCAAAATCAAAAATTGATACACACAGTTTGAAAAAATAAAAGTTACTACTTTTAGGTTCAAAAATTAACCTCAGAAAAATATTTTACATGCCAAAAACACTGGATTTTGCCTAACATTTTCATGGCTCGGGGCAAGGAGACTATTTGAAGTTAGTGCTATCTGAGAAAATTCAAGAAATGTCGCACCATGACTGCACTTAATCTGGCATTTACCCACCTCACACGGGCATTATTTCATCAGTCTTCTTATTAACCTGCTTTCTTCCTGCTTCCAAAGGTGATATGGTATTATGGGAAAAGCATGAGCTCTGGAGTGAGTCACACATGTATTCTAGTCCTCACTCTACAATTTATTAGCCATGTGACTTAAGATTGTTATTTACCTCTCTGTACCTCAATATCTTCATCTTAAAATGGAATAATCCATAGTACGTAGTACATACCTCATAGGACTTTTGTGAGGAGTAACTGAATTAATACATACTCTGAAGTGTTTAAAATGGGGCCTGGCAAACAATAAGTGCTCAAGGAATGATGACTATTAATATTAGCAGTCTGTGTGCTCTATAAAGACAGTAATTGACTAACTTGTTTTTTTAAAACATTGTACATGTGGCCTAGAGTTGAAAATAACAGGCATTGCACATGCTTTTCTGAGTAAATGAAAAATTTAAAAAGAGTATGTGCTTCTAATGAGATATCAGAGGTGGAAAGCATCCCTTTAAAACACTGTCCAAATACAGGAGGAAATACTGCCCAGCAATTCTTAGTGTATAAGAAATTTGTTATCAAAGGAAAAGACGAAGAACAGGATAACTTTTCAATTAGTGAGCCAGAAGATTTGTTTTTTTCATTTAAAGAAAACTGCAAGGTTAAGAAGAAACTCAGTAGCATCCACAGATAATCATGGACTGAAGCTTATTTCACTCTTCTGCTATAATGGCAGGGCATCCTTCCATTATAACCTCCCCTATGTTAGGTAGATAAAATCCCATATGTCGTATCAACTGATATATCAATTATACCCAAAGTAATTTTCTTCCAAATGGAGTAACAGAGTTCTCTTTATATGTGTCTAAACATTTAATGTAAAAGCTTTTCCCTATGACCTCAATTCTTCTTCTTTGGAAAAATTGAGACTCTATATTTTGAAAATTGAAAAACCCACCTTTGTGAGAGCCTTAAGCTTATATGTAGAAATGGAATGATGCTTAGAAAGCCACTGAACTAAAATTAAGACCTGGGTCATCAAGCATATCTGTAAGAACTTGGGCAAGTCACTTCACCAGTCTAAACTTAGTTTCCTTTTTTATCAGGAGAATGGAATAATTAACAAAGTATTTAGTAAACTATGAATTATTACAGAGAAGTGAAACATTAGGATTAATTTATCATTAGTAAAGCTGGAAGAAGAGTGGCATCTTCAAGTTCTTTTGACAAGAAAACTCATTATAAATCAGTGTAACAAAAAAGAATTTATTGTAAGGATACAGGGATATCTCAGAGTACCCAAGAGCTTGACCTCTTGAGAGACTGAAATCAGAAACTGCAAAGTCATCAGGAACCAAAATTGCTCTGTCCCTCATCTCTGATTTTTCTCTGCTTCAAACTAGTGTCTTTGGGGCCTAATCTCAGATTTCCAGCAAGTACCCTGCTTTGGCCAATCAGCAGGGTAGAGGGGATAGGAAGAGTTCTCAGAAAAAGAAGAGTATCATAAACTGGACAATTGCCTCAATGTTTTCTTCTACAGGCAAATTAGAAGTATTTTTAATATTAAACCCATTGGAAAGGACTTATATACATTTTTCTTCTCGTTTCAAGGTCACAGTGGTGTGACCACTGTGGGTGAGAGCAGGGGAAATGTAAGCATATATAAAGGCAAATTGTTTACATCATTAACTTAAGCCTAATGTAACTCTCATTATCCTAAGACCTAGAAGAGATAAATTCAAGTTTTAAAGTATAGGGCTCTGAGTATTAAACAATTTCCAGCCTTTTCTTGCCTGACTACCTGCTCTCCTTCTAACACACTAATTATATTCCACCTATTGAACTGCTTATTTCCCCAAATCTGTCATGCATTTTCATGCCCCACACCTTTGCACTTGCAGCCCTCTACTCATTCATTCATTCATTGATCCTAAATATTACATGAGCATCTTCTAGGTCTCAAACATTGTTCTAAGGGCTACGTGGTCCTCGTGGAGTTTACAGTCTACTAGAGAAAGGAGAAAGAATAATTATACAAATAAATAATCACTGATACTGGTAAGTATTGTGAAAGAAAAAAAACTTGACAATGCAATAGTAAGATGTAGATGAAGGGACATTTTAGTTAGGATGATTCAAGAAATGGCCACTTTGGAAGTAACATTTGAGCTGAATCCTGAAGGATAATAAGGGAACCACCAAGTAAAGAGCCGGATAAAGTGGCCCCCTGGCAAAGGAAATGTTAGATGCAAGCCCTAAGGTGGGAAACAGATTGGCGTGTTCAAAGAGCAGGAAAGAAGTCAGCATGGCTTCGGCAGAATAAATAAGTGGAAAAGTGGAATATAATAAGGTTAGAGAGATAGACAGGAGCCAGACCATGAAGGGCTTTATAGGTCATGGAAGGCTTTTATCCATGACAGGATTTAATTTATGCTTTCAAAAAATCTTGTGAATATGCAAACTATGGGGAACAGATTGAAGGGGTGCCAGTAAAAAGGGTAGCAAGGAGTCCAGTTAGAAGACTATTACAATAGGTTAGGCAAGAAATGGTGGTAATTTACCACTTTGGATGATGGTGATAAAGATAGAAGTGGGCAGATTTGAGATGTATTTAGAGGCAAAACTAGATATCTCTAGATATGGGATATAAGGGAAAGGGATGAATCAAGGATGACTTCTAGAGCATCTGGGAATTGTTTTCCTCCAAAAGACATGTTCATGTCCTAACCACCAGTATCTGTGAGTATGATCTTATTTGGAAATAAGGCCTTTGCAGATGTAATCCAGTTAAGAAAGGCCTTTGCAGATGTAATCCAGTTAAGATGAGGTCATATTGGATGAGGTTGGGCCCTAAACCAAGGACTGGTGAGCTTATAAGAAGAGGGAAATTTGGACACAGAGCCACACAGAGAATACAAAACCATGTGCAGATAGTGATAAAGATTAGAAAGGTGCATCTACAAGCCAAGGAATATCAAGGATTGCCAGCAACTACCAGATGCTAGCAGAGAGTCATGGAACAGATTCTCTCTGAGCCTCCAGAGGGAACCAGTCCTGCTGATGCCTTCATTTTGGACTTCTGGCTTCCAGAATTGTGAGAGACTAAATTTCTGTTGTTTTAAACCACCTGCTTTGTGGCAATTTGTTATGGCAGCCTTAGGAATCTAATACAGGTTGTAGTGACTATGGAAGATTTTGTGGAGTAGATAAGATTCGAGTTGAGCCATAAATAAATGGAAGAACTTTTGAGAGGTCTTTTAGTGCCTGATCTTCTGAGTGACAGGGTCTTCTTGTGTAGATGGCTTCATGCAAGTCTTAACCTCAATCATGGCAATCCTAGTTTGTCTGTTATCACCCTAAAGAAGAATTTCACCCTCCTCTCTGTTCCATTCTCTAGGAATGATTGTGGCTCAGATAGGCATCGTAGTTCTGTGCATTGATATCTTCGTGAAGTGTTTTTTTCCCATAAAGGATTCTAAGGAGAAGAGAGTACATATGCGACCCACTAGCTGCTGCCCTTAAATTTGAATTTTTTGAAATCTTAAATTTTATTTTTAAAATATATGTAAAATTTGCATTCTACTCCATAGTATTTGTAATTGTTCAATGTAAAAATCCTTTGAATAAAACTGGTGCTTCAGGAAGACAGGTCATATTTGTCCCCAGCCCCCTTTCTGTCTTCTTTTTTTTTATAGTGGCAAAATATACATAGAAAAATTTACCATTAGTGACATTTAGTGTATTCACAATGTTATGCAGCCGTCACCACTATCCAGTTTTAGAGCATTTTTATCACCCCAAAAGGAAACCTTGTACCCATTAAGCGGTCATTCCCCATCCACCCTTTCCTCCAGCCCCTGGTAACCACTAATCTAGACTATGTCTCTATGGATTTGCTTATTCTGGATATTTCATACAACAGAAATCACACAGTATGTGGTCTTTTATGTCTGGCTTCTTTCATGTAGCATATTGTTTTCAAGGTTCATCCATTTTATAGCATATATTAGTACTTCATATCTTTTTATGGCTGAATAATATTCCGTTGTATGGAATTTTGTTAATCCATTCATCTGTTGGACATTTGGGTTGGTTTTACCTTTTGGCTTTTGTAAATAGTATGGCTATGAACATTCATGTACAAGTTTTGTTTGAACATCTGTTTTCAGTTCTTTTAGGTATATACCAGGAGTGGAATTGCTGAGTCATATGATAATTCTATGTTTAATCTTTTTTAGGAACCAACAGACTTTTTCACAGCAACTTACCCTTTCACATTCCCACTGGCAATGTTTGGGGCTCCAATTTTCCTGCATCCTCACCAACACTTGTTATTTTCTTAATTATAGCCATCCTAGTGAATGTGGTATCCCATTGTGATTATTTGCATTTCCCTGATGACTAATAATGTTGGGCATCTTTTCATGTACTTGTTAGACATTTGTATATGTTCTTTGGAGATATGTGCATTCAAATCCTTTGCTCAATTTTTAATTGGATTGTCTTTTTGTTACTAAGTTGTAAGAGATTTTTTTAATATGTTCTAGACTTTGAACCTTATCAGATATATGATATGCAAATATTTTCTCCCATTCTGTGGATTGTTTTTTCACTTTTTTGATAGTGTCCTTTGATGCACAAAAGTTTTTAATTTGATGAAACCCAATTTATTTTTTCTTTTATTGCTTGTGCTTTTGATATCATATCTAAAAATCTGTTGCAAAATCCAAGGTCTCAAAGATGTATGCCTATGTTTTCTTCTAAGAGTTTTCTGGTTTTAGCTCTTATATTTAGGTCTTTGATCCGTTTTCAGTTAATTTTTATATGTATGGTTTGAGGTATGGAAACAACTTCGTTCTTTTGCATGTGTATTTCCAGAATTGTGTCTTAGTTTGCCAGGGCTGCAATAACAAATACCACAGACTGTTTGTCTTAAACAACAAGAATTTATTTTCTCACTATTTTAGAGACTAGAAGTCCAAAATCAAGGTGTTGGCAGGAACATACTTTCTCTGAAGTCTGTGGTGTTGTGAGGGTGGCCTGCCAGCATGACTCAATCTCTACTTCAGTCACGTGGCCATCTGTCTCCTCCTGTGTCCATATTTCCTCTGCTTATAAGGATTAAGGCCTACCATGATTAAGTTTGGTCTCACCTTAACTAATAACACCTTCAAAGATCCTATTTACAAATGGGTTTATATCTACATGACAGGGGGTTTGGACTTGAATCCATAACAAATTGTCTTGGCAGCCTTGTTGAAAATTGATTAGACTTAGATGTTGGGGTTTATTTCTGGACTCACAATTCTATTCTTTTGAACTATAGTTCTGTCCTTATGCCAGTACCATACTGTTTGGATAACTGTTGCTTTTAAGTAAATTTTTAAATTAGGAAGCATGAGTCCTCCAACTCTGTTCTCCTTTTACAGGAATGTTTTGGCTATTCTGGGTCCCTTGCAATTCCATATGAATTTTAGGATCACATTTTCCATTTCTGAAAAAAGACCATTGGGATTTTGTTTTTCCTTTAGTAGAGAATTTGTGAGTTTACAACACAGTCATGCATAAAATACAGGATTCCCATCTACCAACTGACCACCAAAACCTTGCATTGGTGTGGAACATTTGTTACAACTGATAATAGCACATTTTTATAATTGTACAATTAATTAAAACCCATGGTTTAACTTAGGGTTCACTGTATAATGTAGTTCCAAGGATTTTTTTTTTTTAAATTTGTTGTTTCATATATATATATAATCTCACATTTCCCCTTTTAATCATTTTCAGATATGTATATTTCAGTGCTGTTAATTGCATTCACAATGTTGTGCTACCATCACCACCATCCATTACCAAAACATTTCCATCATTCCAAATTGCTTTGGGGAGTATTGCCATCCTAATAATATTAATTCTTTCAAATTCATGAACACAGCTGCCTTTCCACTTCTTTAGGTCTTTTTAAATTTCTTTCAGCAATGCTAAACAGTTCCTGTGGAAAGGTATACAAGGGACTCGAATTCCAATTTACATAGGACTTAAATCCTGAGGACTTTTGGCTGAGAGTCTTTGATGTTTGCCTCCCAAATTTTACAATAATATAAGAAATTATTTGGGGGGGTGGATATTATTTTACCACACCCCCTCCCCGAACACTACTTTTCTTTTTCTAGCACTTAGTACCGTGTGTTTTACATAGTAGGCACTCTGTGAACTTTTGATGAACTAGGTAATTTTGGCTTCCTCAGAGCAGGGTCCGGACTTGTTCATCTCTATATCCCCATCACCTAGTACAGTACCTGATAGCAAATAATAAGTAATCAATATTTTTTAATAGAATTAATTGAATTGAAATTGTTACTTTCTTTTAGGTGAGTGCCTGTCCTTTTAACTGTGCATTTTTCAGCCAAGTGTGTCAGGGCCCTGGATGAGTCACTGAGTCGAGATCAGAGGGTTAATGACAGCCCAGAAGAGACTGAGCTTATTAGCTGATTCATGGGGCCACATGTCAGCTCTTTTGGGAAGGGCCCTAGATAAATCAAAGACTGGCAATAATGATCTCATAGCCCCTGACAGGAAAAACTGTAGATCTTGCTGAACTCCTGGGAAAAGGAAATGAAAAACTCCTCCCTAATTAGATTTCTGGACTTGAAACTGGGGAATTTTGGGAGAATGCTGTATATCAGATTGCCAACATGGAAAGGGGAGCAGTATCAGAAAAAGATCGGGAGGAAGGGGAAAGAGATTGAGGATACAGTTGGGAGAGAGACAAGGTAAAATTAGCTAGGAATGCAGCGAGAATGGAAGTTGGCCTAAAGAATTACTGGCTGTGGCCTCACCCTGGTTTTGTGATTGGTCAATGATCTGATGGCAAATGAAGTTTTTGCTGGAGAGTTATTTCCTCAGAGTGTCTCGAATATCAACTGTTTCATTTCTGTACTTACTGTTCTTCCAATTCTTTTAGTCCTGGGGAACCTTGGGCTCCAGAGTGAGCTTTATGTGTTTCGTGGAGAAAGGAAAGGAGGAGACATTAAAAAACAGCTATCACCGTCCACAAAAAAGATGCTCAAAGGAATTCCTGACGTTTTAGAGGCTCTCGTTATTAATTGCAAATACTGCTTTAAGCCCTCCAGTCTTGGGCATTCTTGAAAAGTTTGACCTCAGGGAAAGCAAAGGTCAGTGCACTGTCAATGCCGCCTAAGATTTTTCTGTAGAGTGACTACAGGGTGGAAGTCACATAAAATCAGTACAGTTACAACCCCATGCCCCTTTCTCGACATTCATAGATGCATTAAAAAACAAAACAAAAATCCTCAAGATACACCATCTCTGTGACTTCTCTCTCCTTGCTCACAAAAGCTTCCAAATACGGGATCATTCGATCCAGCTTTTATTCCTATAGAAAACTACAAAGCCGTTTCTTCTAGCAATGACTACTGATTCATTTGGCATATATTTATTGAGTGACAAACTTTGCCAGGTGCTTTAGATTCATAGTAAGCAAGACAGATTTAGGCTCTACCTTTACCAAGGTATAGTCTGAAAGAAAAGGAATGTCCTATACTGTTTAAATCTGGTCTCAAAATTTACAATGAAATTCTGGAAATTACTTCAGATATACTGCTCTGGATTTTGCACCCTCAGTGCTGCTGGCTCACATAAGAGCTCATCATTCATTGTTTACAAAGGTTCTGAGAGCCAGAGAACTAACTCTTTCCCAGCCCACCCTTCCAAATAACATCAAGAACTGGAACCAACAGCACTCTGGATGATATGAGTGGGTAGTGCCAGAATCTGTTATATAACCTGCTAAAAATGCTGCCTTGAGACTGCAGTTGTCAAGTCAACTTGAGTTGTCAAGTTTTGAATCTTCTCTCATGTCTATATGTTTTCTGCCTTTTGCCCTTATAGGAAAGGATGGAACTTCTTGCCTGAAGTTAGTGGCATCTTCCCCAGAGACAGGATTCAAAACGAGAATTCTCAGTTCTGTCTTGGCTTTCTGTGCCACACCCTACTTAGTTTTAATTCTGAGCCTCTACTCCAGGGAAGGTATTAGATGCTATTATGGTTACAGAGATGAATATGACGTGGATATTGCATTCAAGGAGCTTAATGTGGTTTGAGAGATGGGACATGTACAGGAAAAGCTAAATAAAAAGCAAGAGCAGAAAGTCACTGTTGATGGTGTGAGAGACAGTGTGAAGTAATGACCTTAGAGTTCAAAGCTCAGTTTTATGTCAATTTGCAAAAGAACCTCTCTAGCCTTAATTTGCCATCTATAAAATGGGGATAATGATCTTGACCCTGCCTAACTTTCAGAGTTATAGTGAGACTCAAGTGAGATATTATATGTGCAACTTTGGAAACAAATTAAAATACAAACAGGTAGAAAATGATCTTATCCCATTTTACAGATGAGGAAACAGACACAGAAAAATGAAAAAGCTTGCTGAAAGTTCCATGTGTTTATGATAAAAGAGGCATTTAGGTGCAAAATAGAATTTTTTTCACTTTCCTCCCTCCTTCACGACTATTAAATAGCATGCTGTTGGCCGCATATAAAATGTGAAGACGTTTAAGAGTTGTATCCTAAGGAGTTGGCTATAGGGATATGCTGTCACCAAGCAATGGGCTTTGTGAGGCTTCACATAGCATTTTCCAGTAGAAATATGCTGCAATGCAAGTTGCAAATGCAAGTCTTATATGAAATTTAAAATTTTTAAGTAACTACAATAAAAAAATAAAAGGAAACAGGTGAAATTAATCATATATTTTAATCAACACAATATGTCCAAAAATATTCTCATTTTAAGATATAATCAATATAAAACAAGTTACTGAGATACTTTATATTCTTATTTTCATACTGATTGCATGTGTATTTCCACTTCACAGCACATCTCAATTCATACTACCCACACTTCAGGTGTTCAGTACATGGCTAGTGGCTACTGTACTGTGCAGTGCAGATTTAACACATTAAACGATCTTCCACAATCTCCATTTTTCTCACCTTTCAATCTGACTTTTCTAATCTTCATTGCTGTCCTCACTGTTTTCTTTTAAGTGTCCTGATTATTTCCCCTTCTCTGGTCCCTCAAGAATCAGGCTTCTTTTCTTTCTAAGTGCCAGGTGTTCTTTCTTGGCAAGGATAAAAAAAATAATCTTCTCTTCTAGCTACTATTTGAAATCAGCTAGTGTTCCCTACACTGTTTTTCTTTCTCTGTGAACATTCAGCTCTTTTGAACTGAGCTTCCCATCTCACTTTACTTACATGTCTGTTTCTTCTACATTTTATGCTCCTTGAGGACAAGGATGGTATTTTATTCATTTCTGTAATCCCAGCAACCTAGCAGTTTCTGACTCCTAGCAGAAATTTGATACTTGTTTAATAATTGAACAAAGAAACAAATAAACCTTTCCTGGTTATCTTGCCAGCTCTTCTTTTCCCACTCCTCCCTACCCCAACAGTAATTTTTCTCTGTAACAAAAGTTTTTGCTACATTGCTTGCAGTTGCACACACAGGCAGCCCTTGTTATTTGTGGTTTTAAATATTTGCAGGAAAACATATAGCTAGAGCTTTACACATATTCCACAGTTCTTTCTAGAAGCCCTTTCTTCAGTCACCTTTCAGGTTGTCTGATTTTACCTATGTCAGGAAAGCTTTGGGCTCTGTTTGAGACTTGCCTCCCTCAACTGCCTACTTCTTTCTTGATTCCTTATTTCTCCCAGGTTCATTTCCTCTCTTTCTCCCCTCCACACCTGCCTTTGCTCCCTCTGGACCTTCCCCTCACCTTGAGTTCTTTACGCAATCCCAGTCCCAAGTGACCTCAGGATGGGAACTCCCAGCTGCACCCCTAATAGCAACTTATCATGAAACTAAAGTCATAGATTGCTGGAGTTTAAAAGGATCTTAGAGATTATTAAGTCTGAGAGGTTTCAGATTTTTAAAAGTAGCTGAATGAATTTTTCAAATAAAGTTTTATGAAGAACCCTATATATAACAGTGGTAAAAGTGGAGCTGCTTTGGTTAAAATGAGATACACTGGCACTCTGCTGAACATGGTTTGGGAACCACTAATCTAGTTCAATTCCCTCACAATACAGATGGTGAAACAGAGACCTAGAAAAGTGAAACACCTTTCCATGTACACACAGAAAGATCTGGGTTAGAACCCAGGTTTCCTTTCCAGATCAATGCTCTTGTAACCACAGTTTACTGTTTCAAGCCTCATTTCCCATGGGGACAAGTCAGTAACAATGAGTTCTTTTATTTTATTCTCCTTGATGAGAACTGACAGTGTCCAGGTCCACCTCCCCACTGGTAAATCAGGTTGGCCCCCTCTTGTTATTGTTTTTCTCTGGGACCCAGGCTGGGGCTTGCCTTAGCCTTTGTTCTGTTCTCAGTTTTTGTGGTGCCAAGAAGGATAGAGATAGAGCGGATTCAGGCAGGCCATGGTGGCACAGATGTTTCCTGTCCCTTGGCCAGTCTGGCTGTGCATTTCAGAGGCAGCTGAATGCCATGGCCAGGTGTGTCTTGCAGGGCCTTCCAAGTCCTTGGAGGTGATAGGTGTTTATAACCGCAATTTCCTCAGCTTCTGTTTTTCACAGGCTTCTAGCCACAACCCAGGGGAATATATCTCAGCCTTTATTGGGAGTCATCAATCATTCAAGGGTCTCTGTGGTCTGGCAGGATCCTACCTCTGTGTTCTCATTTCCCAAAGTCCCCTTCATGCATCCTGTGTTTTCTTCCAGGGTGCCAAACATACTGTGTTTTCCTACCTTTAGGCTTTGCTTTCTCCTCCTCCTCTTCACCCATCAAAATCCTTCTCATCTTTCCAGATCTGGCTTAAATGCCACCATCTTCAAAAGCCTTTCCTGATATCCAACCTTATGCAATCTCCCTCCATTGAAATGTCATGTTTTATCTTCATCTCTCATCATTCCCTGCTTCATATTGTATGCAAGCAATTTTGCTCATACCATGTTGTTTCTCACTTTGTTTATACCTTTGTTTATGCTTGTTCATTTGCCCAGAATTCCCCGCCCCAATCCTTTCCTTCACTTTTACCTGGCTAACTCCTATTTAACATTTATCATGGGCTCAGGAATCACTTCCTCCGAGATGTTTTCCCTGACCTCTCCAAGCTGTGTTAGGCCCCTCCCATAATAAAGAATGCCTATCTCTACCTTTGTATTTACATACTGTATTTTGATTATCTGTATCTGATTCCCACACTAGCCAGTGTTCCTAGAAAGAGGCATGAGTACCTTATCTTTCCATTTCTAGCATCCAACAGCATCTCACTCATAGTAGATGCTTAATAAATGTTTTTTGAATAGTGAATAAATAACTTTTGTACTATTATAATGATTTGATTTATATTCTACATTTTGTGTGGCTATTTTTTCTACCACTACACTACAAGTTCTGTGAGGGCAGGGAAAGAGATTACATATTACAGGGCCTTGTTCATAATAAGTGACCACTACATGTTTGCTGGATTGAACTGAAGTAGGCTTTTAAGCGTCTTATCTGTGCCTCAGTACTTTGGATGATAAAAGAGAACATTCTTCTGTTCTCAGCAGTCATTTGAACTCGATAACCTGAAAATTTTCCACCATTCCTAACAACTCTGAATAAAAAATAACAAAATTCTTTAAAATAAATAAGTGAGCTTGCAAGAAAGTAAAGGAATCTCTAGAGGCTGAAAATGAAGACCACTGAGTGGTGAGTCTATAAGCTGAGATTGTTTCAGCCTTGTTGAGATATCTGTCATGGGAACTATGGGGCTTGAATTTTAATACCAAAACAGCAATAAGAGGTGAAGACTTGGATCTTCACAACACAGGAGTTAAAGCTGAGACCCACAAGTGAGGCTAGGACCTTTAGTAAAATGGTGAATAGAAAAAAAATCTTCTCATTAATTCATAGACACTAGAAAGATGTCTGTCTCAGCCTAGGCTCTGGGTATAAATAAAAAAGACTCCCTCTGAGAATTCATAACCACAGATCTGTCTTCACCTGGGTTTGGAGTTTGCATTATGCTACCTGCGTGGTTTGGGGTCCCACAAGTTGATTAATGAACAAAAACAGTATGCCCATCCAGTGATACCCTGGGGTTGCCTAGGAGAAGCAAACACAAACCCTCTTCAGATGATAAAACAATGCAGTAGTGACTATAAAATTAGTGTGTTTAAAATGATTAAAGACAAGGAGGAAAGAACCAGATACCATGGGAAAAAAAAAAAAAAAAAAAAAAAGGCAGATATGACAAATAGAGTTCCCAGAAACAACAGCAACAAAATAGTGATTACAATTAAAAACATAAAGTCTTGCTTAAACAAAAGATTGGAAACTGCTAAAGAGAAAACTGGTGAAAGGAAAGATAAGGCTGAAATTACCCATGATGCCTCTCAAAGAGAGAAAGAGAAGGAAAATATGAAAGCAAGGTTAAGAGACACAGAGGATAAAATGAGAAGGTACAATATATGTTCATTTATAACCTGGAAGGAGAGAATAGAGAGAATGAGAAGGGACAATATTCAGAGATAATGTTTGAAATTTTTCCAAAATTGATGAAAGATATCAATTAGGAAGCACATTAAATTACAAAAGGATAAACTAAAATAATGCCACATCTGGATGCATTTTAATGAAACCATAAAACATTAAAGATAAAAATAGATCTTAAGGGCATATAAAGACAAAAGAGAGCTACCCTACAAGGAATCATAATTAGACAGGCATAAGGCTTCTCAATGGCAAAATAAACAATGGAATAATGTCCTCAATGGCAGAGAGGAGAAAACCAGCCACTTCTGTATAGACTTTTCCACCTAGCTAAAACCTTTACTCCAGAGTGAGGGTAAAATAGGGACATCAAGGTTACTTCTAAGAGATCTTTTCTGAAAAGACTACTACAAGTGGATGTTCTTCAGGAAGTCAGAAGTTGAATCCAAAAGGAAGAAGTGACGTGTAAAAAAGCAGTAGTAAGCAGAGAAACGGGTAAACGTGGGTAAATTTTTTTAAAAGAAGGAAAAGAAAAAAATGTGACTGTATAAAATTAGAAACAATGACCAATTCGGGGAATATAAAAACAAGGTGAAATTAAAATATTGGGCAATAATAATATGTGCTACTGGAGGAGAAGAAAAAAAAAAACAGGAGGGGAATGATCAGTCTTAAAGCATACTTTGTATTGTTTGATTACATTTATACTTTGGTAAGTAAAATATGCATGTTATAAAAAAATTAGGAGTAAACACAAAAAGAATACAAATAAAATGTAAAATGTGTAATTTCCAGACAATTAAAGGGAATAGACTTGCATAGGGGTTCCAATTCAGCATTATTTGCAATAACAAACATTCAGAAATTAGCTAAATGTCCAAAATTGGGACAATAGACACATAAATTGTGGAACATTCAAACAAAAAAAGTAAATGAGCCAGAGTTTTATGTATTACCATAAATAATGTCAAAAACATAATATGGATGGGCAAAGGCAGGTTTTGACATGTATATATACACACACACAGAATAGCACCACTTATATTAAGCAAAACAGCACTATGCATAGCTTATGGATATGTATACATGTAGTAAAACTATATAAATGTATATATGGAATTAATAAACATTAATTCAGAATAGTTATCCTGGGGAGAGGGGAGATTGGGGAGGAATGTGCAAGAATTCAGCAGTGTATATTAATGTTGTATTTTTTTTAAAAAAATCTTAAGAAATATAGAAAAATACTAAGATTTGACAAAGTTCAGTGAAGAATAAATAGGTGTTTATTCTTGTATTTAAAGATTTCTGTATGCTTGAAATATTTATTCATTTAGATAAATAATGAATTTAAATCTGGAGAAATGTTTATGGCTGCTTAAAGATTCTAATTATTAAAATTTAGTTTTTCCACAGTAAGGCATGATAAAATGATGGCAGAAATTTAGTTACCATTGGGTTCAATTAAAATTCATTACTTTAAAGAAACAGACAGAATTGCATTTCTCCAAGATCATGTTTTCCCTAAATTGTAGTTTGGTCAGAGAAAGCTACACTGAATAAAATCTCTGATTTATCCAACTTCCAATACTTCCTGATTTACTCGGGTTTGTTGTGTCCAATCCAGAAGAATTTCATTAAATTCATGCTCCAACTTCACTGTCATGCTCTAAGAATTTAAATGGAGCATTTTCAAAGGGAAGTCTTTAGGATGAAACTGAAAACCGTACCATATGAGGAATGTTCAAAAGACTAAGGGCATTGTAGACTGAAGCAGTAGTGTCAAGGGGGCCTCTTCACTGTCCCCCACAGCAGGGTGGGTCTGTACAAGAAAGGAGCAGACTGGGAGTTTTATGTGGGCAGAGCCAGAACCATCTTATAAGCTATAAGATGGCAAATTTTGGCCCATTTTAAAAATCAACTGTTTGAAATTGGGGGGCAAAAAAATCTGAGAAATACTAATTTCTCTGATGACTCTTAGTTATGAACACTGTAGAGTAGATTCTTGCCTGGGGGTGGGATTTGATGATCTACTTTTCGTTTCCTAGTCTAAGTTTCGTACACATGAATGAAAGAGACAGACTCTCTATTGGAGACTTTAAGCCACTCGGGTGAACACACCTACATACCAAAATTGTTGATACAAAGAGGGAAGCTACTCATGGCCTCAGGATTTCAGCTTTATCTTAGGAAAACCCCCAAAGTAGAGTCTGGAATCTGGGAACTAAACAGGATTCATGTAGACATCTCTCTTCTAGAGGTTATGGGAGTACTGTCAAGTTTTCTGCTTCATCATTCCCGGAATCTGAGACATCAGTTCCACAGGCCTTAGGTCTTCAGAGGCCCCTCTGGGGGTCATTGGCAAACCAGAGAGCAAGGAATTTCTGTTTGGCTCCATCCCACTTTTCAGGCTTATCTCCAATGCTTGTCACTTCCCCTCTGCCATATCATATCCTATATTACACCCTAACAGCACCACCTCTCAGCAGGGCTTTGCGTTTTTCTCAGGCTGCTAAACTTTTATTTAAGCACTTCATGTAAAATGCCCTTTCCACATCTCCTGTTGAAGTTCTACTGTTTAACTCCTAGGCTATCAGAGCCTGAAAAAGAAAGAAGCCATGTGGTAAAATCCCCTCCTTTACAAATAAAGAAAATGCAATCCAGATGAATTCCTAAACTACACAAATTAACACAAATACTCACCACTTCTGAGAAATTTTCCCCATTTCACCCTAATCACTATAAATATACTATAGCACAAATAGAAAATCATTATGAAGAGTGCCTGGAATCTTATCTGTTCTAGAGTAATGATATTTTTGAAGTTTAGGTATCCTAACTCTAAAAGAACACGATGAATTTTAAAAGACGTTTTATCATGTAAGGTATGAGAAAAGAAATAAAGGAGTTTAAGAAATGTATATGTCTTAGCTAAAAAGAAATTCTGAAAGCTTTAATTTCAAGAGTTGGAGAGTTATTGAGAAGCTGGTAAAGAAAAGATTTTAAAGATTTTTCTCTTAAAAACCACTACAAGAAAAAAGAAGAGGATTTACATTTCTAATGGGTGATTAGTAGTAAGAAAGATACCAAACTGTATCTATTTTGTGTCAGTATCCATTTTTAAAACTATGTTTTTATTACAAAAGTCGTACTTCTTTGGAGGCATTCATTTTTAAATGGTAATAGAAATTGCCATGCTCAAACATTTTTTAAATTATAAAACTTTAATCTAAAAAATAAAATAGAAAAGCATACATAAAAGTGACTATTTTAGAATATTATTTGTATAATTTTGAGATTTTTTTAATGGGCACTCTTTAAAAATTCTTTTTGAATAAAGAATTCAATAAAAAAAAGGCAGCAGTAATGCAAAGTGGTTAAAAGGATCTGCTCTGTGGTTAAATTGCCTGATTTAAAATCCCAGATCCACCACTTACTAGTTGCATGACCTTCCCTGAGCAAGTTACTTAATCTCTCTGTACCTTAGTTATCTGTAAAATTAGGAGATAATGCTATCTATCTTAGTATGATTGAAGTGAGGATTAATTGAATAAGACATATAAAGCACTTAGCATGGTGACTTATGAGTGCTTACAAAGTATTTAATATTAGCTATTATTAATTTTATTATAGTTGTCAATATAATTCTGGTGCCTGGACTTCAGTATAAATAATCTACTGTACTGTTAACATTTCATTTTTATTCTTCTTTGTGTTAGAGCTGGGTTAGGACTAAAATCTTTTCTTCCCCTACCCTCACCAATGCTTTGTGTAATGCTGGACAAATGGTAGATCCCTAATCTAATGAGTCTTTGTTGAATGAGTAAATGAATGAGAATCATAATATTTTTAATGAGTTGTAGAATGTATTTTATTACAACAGGAATGAATAATAGATTTTTTTTTTCAAAGGAGTGTGTCCAAACACTAATGATAAAATGAACTGGGTTTTCAGGTTAATCAGTTTGGATTGGTTTTTAAAACCACTCTTAGGACTTGCTGAATGCGAGGAGCATTTAAATGGCTCACTAGAGATGGCTAAAAGGAAAGACATTCAATGAGGGGAAGCGAACTGGAGTGGCACCATATATCTTTGCACTTCTGTATTAAGGCTTCTATCCAGATTTTTGTTGAATGAGTAAATGAATAAGAATTATGGGCTAAACTCTGTGTAAGGGAAAGTGTACTGGAGTGAGAAGACATCAACGTTCCCTGGAGTTCCCCCCACATGCCATGGGCCACTTAAAAAAAATTTTTTTAAAAGCCTCAGTTTTTTTCACCTATGAAAATGATAGAAAAGCTTCTAAGATCCAGGTCTCCACTTAGAGCCTTTGTGATTCCATGTTGCTAAACTCAGTTGCATCCGGGAGCCTGTAGCATGTCCCTTCCTGGACAGTGTCAGTTGTCCTTCCAGTTTGCCAAAATGCAGATGTTAATGCCTATTCTGGCAAATAACATCTCCCCCTGAATTGGTGCCAGTTGGAAAATTGTAGAATGGAATGTGCCACCTGGGTTTGGATTTGGAAATCCACAGTGTTGTTGCCTTGAGACCCAAAGATGTTTCTTCTGAGCCATGGTAGTGTGTAGGCTGATAATACCAGCATGACAGTTTACATTTGGACCAAGAAAAGAGGGTCAAGTCTCCTTTGCTAAATGAGAGCAGGATGTGGGTAGAGCTCATTTCTTATTTCCTTCCAGCAATTTGCTGTATGATCTGTGTGCTGATGATGGAGTATCACAAAATGATAAAAATAGATAAAACTCCCTTACACTTCTATAATGCTTAGCTGTTTACATTTGTTATCATACTGGATCTCACAATGGAGATCAGCTCCTCAGTTCCTACTTCCTGTAATATCCACTCAGAGATTTCCGTCTGCTGAATTCCACTATTCTTTGATTTAAAGGAGGGTTACCTTCTTTGCTTTAAGGAGGTGGCATGGTAAAATGGAAAGGGAATGTGGTCTGCTTCTAACTGGCTGCTTGACCTTGAATTAGTCATTTTTCTTCTCTCAGAACCTCAGTTTCCTCATAAGTAAAATAAGTAAAAAGGTCCAAAGCAGAATTTTCTCTCCCAGAAGTCTAACAGAATGTTATGTTGTTGCTAACTTCTCATAATATGATTGTAAGTATAGTACATTTCAATAAAATGTATACATTTTTCAATAACTGGTATGTTGGTTTATACCTAAATTCAACATTAAGATAGAGGATTATCTCAATGCACAGTGGAGTAATTGGCTATATTCCTGTCTGTATTTATAAATGCCCGATCAGCATTGTAACAACAAATCCATTTTGTTGAAACGTCCTCCATTTCACAGGACCCACACAGGCATATTGTTTACCCAGTGAATTTTACAAAAAAATGGAGGAGAAAAGGATCTAAGGTGTGACTCTGTGCTATGCTAGATACTTTACTTACCACATTTATTCATTCAGCAAATGGTACTGAGCACCCAGTGTGTGTCAGGCATTATAATAGAACTAGGCATAGGCTAGAGACAGTGACTACCATGACAGCAAGGTCTCTGCTTTCATGGAACTTACATTTTGGCTGGGGAGATGGATAACAATTAGTCAAGGACATTTCAAAATAGAAATAACGTCTATGAAGATAACATATAGAGAACGACTGGGAGACAAGGGCACTACCTTAGCCCAGGTAGTCAGGGAAAACCTCCCCGAGGAGGAAATTGCTGTTTGAGCTGAGAGTTGGATGTTGAGAAGCAGCAGGACATGGAAGGTCTGGGGGAGAATGTTTCAGGCAGCAAAAGAAAAAGCCACAAAGGTGCAGATAAGTTTAGTGTGTTTGAGGAACATGTTGAAGGCAGAGTCATTTAGTCCCAACAAACTTCAGAAGTAGGTATTATCCTTATTTTATAGATGAAGACGCAAAGTGCTAAAAGAGCCCAAGTTCAGAGAGTAAGTAGAGGACCTGAGACTTAAACCCAGGTTAGTCTGGCGCTAAAACCCATGCTCTTTCCACTGTGCCACTCAGCAGTTGCTTCAAATGCAACATTTGTGAGCTGGCCTGAAAACCCTGTTTCTCTTTAACCTGGCGGGGAAGGTACTCTTTCTTGCTTTTGAGCCAGGAAGCTGAAAAGTGTTGTCAAAGAAAAAATTACAATGGACAATGCTAAACAGGCAGGGATGACTTTATTGAGGGGCTGATATAACACACACACACACACACACACACACACACACACACACACAGAGTAGAATTCAACTCCATGGAAACAAAGAGTAGCCAGCGTCTAAGGGTTGGAGTGGGCTGGTGAAAAAATACCCAAGGATGACAGGGGGGTTGATCCCTGGGAGGGGTGAGGGATTTACTGAGGTTGCAGTTAGGACCACTTTGTTAGGAAGGTTTTCCTTTGTGATAATTAGGCTACCTGGAACCTGTAAGGGACGGTGAGAGAGGAAGAGGGAGATGAGAACTCCTCCTCAGAAGCCTCTTGGGCACCTGGTTAGTGTAAGGGCCAGGCTGAGAGGGAGCTCAGGGCTGGAGTCAGGGAGAAGCCTGTCTAAGGTTTAGTCATGCTAAAGGGAAGCAGAGGCCGTCTTGGTCAGTGTAAATGGCTACTGGTTTTCAGCATTTGATGAGTCTACAGTATTATATACTCCTGTGTGATGCTGTTTTATGTATTGTAGTTTGTGTTCCCTCAAGTTCTAGGTGGGCAAGTGTCCTCTACCAGGAATCAAGCAATAGTCTTTATTAAGGGGTGTCCTTTGTGTCCGGCAGTGATGCCAGGGTGAGTGGTTGGGGAACAGGAAGGAGGTGTATGGCAGTGTATACCCTTGGCAGGCTTCTCTTACAGCAGGGAAGAAGAGACACACACAGAAGTCAGTGGATGGGACAAGGCTGTGCCTATTTAAAGTTCACAAGTGAATGGGGCTTCCAAAGGAAGGAGGAACCACTGCAGGCGGGGGAGCACAGGGGAGATTTCATAAGAGAGGCAGAACTTGTTTTGGACCTTGAAGAAGGTGATTTCTAAGTGAACAAAGGACGGGGGCAATAGAGGTAGTTGGGAACAGTGACTGAATGGTAGATGGAGTAGGACAGGGGTCCTGCATGTGGTTGTGCAGGTTGTTCATTGCACAAGGACATCTGACCAAGGAGACAAGTAGGCACTGAAATCCAGTCCCACATGCCGCTCGCCAAGCCAAATGACCTGGTACAGGGGTGTGTCCTTCCAGAGGAAGGGGTGCCTTTTTTTAAATTCACACAAAGACCCTGCAGAAATCTGGCAGTGGGGAAATAGTGGGAGTTACGTTTGAAAGAGAAGAGTGGGCCAGATCACAGAGGACGTTTCCTTGTATCTAGACTGCAACAAAAGGACGGTAACTTGCAGCTTTGGCAGTATGGCGATTGTGGGTGTGATTTGTGACCTTACACTGGAGGTAAACCTGAGCTCAGTCAATGCTAGGAACCCTGTTATATGGCATAAAATAACTCCACGTATTTTGAAAATCGTATTTGCCTGATGTTTCTCCAAAGCAAACTTTATAACTGACCTACTTTGTTTCAATATCAAATCAGCTTGATTTAATTTTATAAGCTGGTCATGGAAAGAGAATCTGTCCCATGACTCCAAAGCATTCTGTTCTGTAGCTTCATTATAATTACAGACAAATGCATCTAATCTTCCAATCATGTGTTCTCCTGAGTTACAGGATTCTTTAGTTTTTCCTTCTGTATTTGATAATCTTGTTATCTTGTGATACTGCATCATTTAATTATTCCCCTAAAATAGAGATTTTCAGAAAAATTGATTTGCTGTTCCCAGCTGGACTCACAGCTGTGGTGTTTACTCAGAAATTAGTTATTTTCAGAGCTTTGGGATTGCTGTTTTTCTTAAGGGGTTTCATCTACCACTTCAGGCTGTTGAAGCCCCCCTGCAGATCACCCCTAATGGAATTTCATAAACTCTGGAGAAGGATAAGTGATACCTTTCCCAAGTATAAGTGAGAGGCATACTCAGTTCTTCGAATCCAGGACACTAGTATCAAAATGAGCACAGTTCTCTGATATTTAAGCTCCAAGCATCTAACTGTATTCAACTCAATAATTCTATAATCATTTCCTGAGCATCTATTATGTATCAAACAGTAGGATAGACATTGGGAATACAAAGATGAATAGAGTTTATAGGTCTCTAAACTGGATCATCAGAAGAGCTGGAATTTAATTTTACTAGCTCTGCCATTTACCAGCTGCCACCTTTAAGCAAGTCACAATCTATCTGGGCCTCATTTTCCTGTAAGACCAATAACATGGAGAAACTGTTCCTTCCTGTAAGGGCTGAAATATTTTGAGGATTAATTTGGGTTATCTGAGGATGAGTGGTCCTGTATGAAGTCAGTGGTCCCTCTCCCACTTCCTCTCACACCCTTGCCCTCTTTCGATTTTTACATTTACAGACCAAAGAAGATGCCTGCTTTTAGCTTCTCCTAAAATCAGAGCCTTTTCATTTTGTTCTTTGTTTTCTCTGGACCATTTCTACTTTTGTCATGACATTTGAATTTAGATGAGTGGACCTGATACCCTGTTTCACAAATACAAAAAGTCCTACGGCTTATGCAAGATGAGGCTTGAGAAGACTGAGAGATCTCTATGCTGGGTTGTTCCAATAAACTTTCTGATGATAACCAGCGTTTTTTAACCATTCTCTCTCTTGATCTTTCTGGTTTTTTTTTTTGTCTGACAGTTCACAGCTTTGCTGTTTTCAGGGAACAGTTTTCTGTAATTCTAGGTTCCTTTACTGGATTATAGTTGAGCACTGCAGTTCATGATCCTCTGATAAGATTTTTTTCCCTGAATGTGTTTCCTTACACTTACTCACATTACAACTCATCGGCCGCTTTTCTGCCCACCTCCACATCTTCTTTCAGTTTGTCCCTAATCAGCTTGTCATTTTAATCCCTGGAAGAGCTGAATGCCATCTGCAAACTTGGCAATTTCCCCATGCACTCTCTTCCAGATCATTTATATGAGTGTTAACTATGACACCATGCAGTTTGCTCTCTAAGAAGTGCTTTAGTTGCTGAGCATTTGATTTAACAACTTAATCATTGAATTAATAATATCAAATACCAATCACAAAACTTTACCTTTATCCAGAAAAGTGTCTACTTCTTCTTTGTTTCTTATTCCTAAACCAGTTCTCTGTAACAGAAATTTCTCCATATACTGAAAGAAAATATTATGATTTGTGAATTCGGTAACAAGGCCACATTTGAGTTAAGAATCCCTTCACCAATGCGAGGCCCCATCTGACTATTTTAGCTCTCTGTTTTAGAATCTTTACACTGGGTGTCCTATACCACCCTCTATCACTTCATCATATCCTATTTTTTTATTGTCACTGTCTTTCCCAGCTTAAGTTCTAAATTCCCAGATCTAATCAATCAAGTGATTGAGTTGACAGCCCAGATCTTTGTAATGGTTTTTGGTTTGCCAAATACCAGTAAAATAGCCAATCCTGAAGTCTAGTTACTGCATCAGTTTCTGAAATGATCTCCTTGAGCCTTGGTTTGCTCCTTCCAGCCGCCTCCACAATCCAGCAAAATGGCCTTTCAGATTTTAGGTACATTTGACCATGTCACTTCTCTGCTCGAAATCTTTCATGTAACGTATACTACAGAATTGTACATTTGAAAATGATTAAAATGGGAAATTTTATGTTCTATGTATGTTACCACAATGAAATAAAAAAAAATTAAAAAGTCATTACCAGTTAGAGATGATACATGAATATTTACAGGAGAAATGGCATGATGTTTGGGATTTGCTTTGAAACACTCCAGCAATTATGCCAACAACAAAAACAGCAAGGGTAATAGATGGAACAAGATTGACAAAGTGTTACTTTATTGAGGGTAAAATTTTCCATAATAAAAGGCTTGAAGAAATCTTGTGGAGACCAGCTATTCAGCCCAAGCCTCAGCCTGACATGCAAAGCCCTCTGCCCACCTGCCTTGTTCCCGGGAGCCTCAGCTCCCACAGTTCCACCAACACCCAACATGTACCTTTTCCTCTAGTCCCTGGACCATGGCAGTACCCTGAATGCTCAGCTCACTCAAGCCCCTGTGCCTTTGCACTCACCCTTCAATTCTGCTTCCTTCTTATGTGGCAAATTCCTACTCATTCTCTAAGACTCAACTCAGTCTCTGGGACTCCTTCCTGGATTTCTCCAGGCAGAGAGAACTGCTCTCTCCTTTGGATTCCCATAGTGCCCTGTTCACTCTTTGGTTGCAGCTTATACCCTGCATTAGTCTTTTATTTATGTTTCTGTCTCCGCACTAACCTGTGAGCTCCTTGAAGGAAGAGGAAACTTACGTCTTTCTGTGCTATAGGAAACGTTGTTGTTGTTACCTTGTGTATGTATCTTTAAATATTTTACTTTTTTTTTTTTAAGAAGAAGACTGAAAAGTGAGAATGTGGATCCTAGTTAGAAATCTTAGAGTTGAAAGGTACCCTAGCAATTAACCATACAGATATCGGTTTCCTTTTGTAGGTGTGTTCTTCTGAACTTGGCAACTACTAATGCTTTTTTTTACATCCCTAGCACTCACTATTGGGGGTGCTCAGTAGATTTTTGCTGAATTGACTGGCAAACCATGGCCTTTCTTTCTGCAGGTTGCAAAAAGCCAGCTATCCAGCTTGACTGTGTATGGTTGCATACTTTCAGAAAAGACACTTGATCTCCTGGCATGGTTTGTCAGAGCTGCAAATAAGCACCTGGAGGAATATCCTTTGCCAGGGGAGTCTGTGGCCATTTTGCTGGTTCAAGGGTGGCAGAGCTGGGACTACAATGAATCTGCAATACACATCTTGCCAGTGGGTGGCGGTAGGCGCCCACAAACTCTCCAAGACAGGCAGGCCTGATTTTTACCCTTGAAGGGTAAGGTAAGCAACAGGAATCTCCTATATCTAGTTTATTTTCTAACTTCTTGAAGCCTTGAGCTGCTTGGCCGGAAGTTCAAGTCTGAATTAGGATCAGTGAGAGCCAGAATCTAAGCACCTTCCCAAAGATGTATGTCTACATTAGTAGTAGACATTTACTAGGTGCTGAACTGATTTCTGGAGCTCCCAGAAGGTCTTCTCTCTAAATGCCTTCTGGAGCCTGCAAATGCAGTGTTAATGTTTTCATCTTCTAGTTTGACGTTTTGATCCTTGTACAAATCTCAGTCACCTAGGGAGGATTTACACTCCAGGCTGTTTGCAAGACAATAAATGTGATACAAGTTCACAAGAGGAAGAAACCACATTGGCTATGGTAATAGTAAAACAGCATAATACCTGGCACATACATGGGTGTTGCATTTTGCTGGCAATACTTTATATTTGTATAGCATTTCAGTTTTCAAAACACTTTCATATCAATTATTCCTACCTGATTTCATCAGGTCTTCACAACAACCAGTGAGCAGTTATTTAATGAATTCAAATACATAAAACACTTAGAATAGTGTGTTTAGGGCTTAGTGAGTGTTCACTATTATTAAAATTATTATTGGCCCTATTTTGTACATCAGGAAACTGAGGCCAGAGAGGTAGTTACATGCCCAGAGTCACACAGCTGAGATGTGGTAGAACTAGGCCTGAACTCAGCTACCCTGGCTCTTATTTCTGGAACTCTTTCTCCATTATCCCATAAATAAAAGAGGGACATACTTATGCAGGGCTTGCCTGGGAGGAGCCAGGTTTTCAAGTGGCATTAGCAGAGAAGTCTCCGACATAGTTGCTCTCAGCCTGACAATCACAAGCCCTAGAGGGCAAGTGGATGGGAATTGATGAAAGTATTCATTGCCTTGACTAAGAAGAGTTAACTCTGGAGGCTTCTGGTCATGTTTGCAATTGGGGAGATGGTTCATTACCTGGTGGATCAAGGAAGCTGAAAGCCATTAAACTCACATAGATCCTCAGCTGCTAGGCTTGTTAAGAAAATGTTACAATAGGGGGAAATTGACAAAACAGGCATCATAGATATTTTTAGTCTGTGCTTCAAGAATGTATAACTTGGGTTCTGTTTAGGAGTGAACACGGGATGGATTGAGATTGATTTGACAAGACTGCCAATCAGAAAGTCTTTACTGAGCACCTTCTCTGTGCCCAGTTTATGCAAAGGTCTGTGGGGGGAAATAAGGGAGGTGAAGTAACTTTTCCAAACTTTTGGACACTGGTGAGAGTGGTATAATAATTTTCTTGGGTAAGGGGCAGTTAGGCAGTTACCAAGAAAAACTGTCGCTCTGTTACCTTGGGTCAGTAATTCTGCAGTGAACTATTTATCCTATGGCTTTATTCTTACATGTCAACCAGTATAGCATTTTGTAATAACAAACAAACAAGCAAAAAACTAGAAATCTAAATGTTCAACAACAACAAAAAAAAATGGTTAAATTATTTCATACCTTTAAAATAGAATTTCATACAACTATTGAAAAGATAAAGGTCCCTCAGTATATGCTGAAAGCATATCAATAAGATGTATTTTTAAGTGCAGAAGAACAAAGTTCAAAAAAGAAGAATTTATGTAGCATGATGCCATTTGGATGTATATGTTTGGAGCATATATGTATGCAGATATACCCAAACATCTTTCCCCCACTGGAAGGGTATGCCTGAAACTGAGAATGTGGATTATGTGTGATGAGAGAAGGATGGGGAAGAAGAAACTTTTATTTTGTTCATGTTATTCCTGAATGTACTTTTGAAGATCATTTGATTGATTACTCTAACCATATGACATACTTTTTAAACATTTTGAGCTGCTTGCCTAAGGTCATTCTGCCAGGAAAGGGTAGAAATCAGATTTAAACCACCAACTGATTCCAGAACATACTCTGGATTCTAGCACATTGCCTCCTACCAGTGTTCTCTTATTATTTAGAAGTACTTTTGTTACTTGCTTTTAAGTTACAAAATTTTTCATGAAAATACCTGGAACCAAAATGTCCAAGGGCCAGGAGCTGTGAGGAGGTGCTCATTCTCCAGAAGAGGGCTCTGTGCCCCATTTGCTTGTCATCTTGGCTCCTTTTCCACAAGATTGAGGCTCAGCCAAGAGAGTTCAGTGACCTGGGACCAGGAAACACAGACTAAGATTTCCAACGGGACAAATTACCTTAAGGAAAAGGCATTAGAATAATTGGAGAGATGCGGATGGGGGGAGGCATGAAAACAGTTTCATTAGCCAACTTGGTCAATGGGCAGATGCAGGAGGTGGCAGATAAACCCAGCCAGAATCTATAAATATACTTGAATACCACTGTTCAAAGGCCACAAAATAAAATGGGTGAATTAGAAAACTTGGCAGCATGTTAGCACCTGATATCAACTCTTATTTCTAGGTTTAACTCCTATGAACTTTTCTGTGATTTGGGCATCTCATTTAACTGATTTGTGTTTCAGTTTCCCCATCAGTCAAATGGGGAGAGCTATTGGTCCTGGCTACTCCACAGAGTTGTGAGGATAAATAAGGCAAGGAATGTGCTTTGAAAATGCAAGGCATCGTACAGAATGAGAGGTTAAATGTCTATGAGTCTTGCCTCACAAGGGAAAGCTATTTTGAGTCAGTAAGATGAGAGAAAGCATCAGAAAATCATTGCTGATGAGAAGGTAGACACGCCACATGAAAGAAAGAGTCTGACTTGGAATCTCTAGGCAAAGATTCATGGGGCTGAGAGAGCTCCATGGATCATTTACTGTAGCTCCGCCTTTTTATAGTAGTGGACAGTGACCTACAGAGCCCCAGATCTATAGATCAGTGATAATGCCGTGTATAGAATCCTTTATTTAAACCCGTATATAAAACAAAATAGTAGTCAAAGAGATGGGATACCCTGCCCCATAGGCCTGCCTGAGCCATGAATGTTGATCAGGGTCCCAGAAGCAAGCTGAGCAAGCTTAGTAAGGAACTGGGGCAAAGGTGGGGAGATGGATTTCAGTGATCCAACTCCAGGATGGCTGAGTGCCTCTGAGGAGCAATTCAAGGGTGGCCAGGGACTTGGATAGGACAAATGACAACTTCCTAGAACCGGCTGTTCCAGAACCCAGAGAGGAAAGGAAATAGCCTGGCCTCGTCTTAGGTAGTTGACAGGAACCAGGGTAGGAAGTATTTGTAGCTTACTGCTTAAAGTGTCATTAAGTCCCATTTGGGCGGAAGAGGGAAAATGGAGAGGAAAAAAAATGCAACCAAAAACACATGATGAGTCAGTTTTAGTAGCAGTGGGAGTGGGGATGGAGGGAATGAATCAGCAGAGGGAGACAGCACTGTGCAACGTGAAGGGCACTGGACTCAGAATCCTACAGACTTGGATGTGCATACTGGCTCTGTCACTGACTTGCCATGTGACCTTGAATACGGCATTAGAATGTAGACTCTTCTGAATCTTGCTTTCCTCATCTCTAAAGTGAAGACCCTTCTTCCTATATCATAAGTTGTTATAAGGATTAAATGAGATGTTCTTGAAGGCAGCTAGCACACAAATCCAGAATATGATCCCCAATAAATATTGGTGTATTCCTTTATTTTGGGGAGGGACCTCCAAAAAGCCTCCAGCAAAACGTGCCAATTTGAAAATTTAAGCACTGGAAAAGCCAAAGCCTGACCTGGCTAACAGGTGTGGTGTGGAAGGACCCTTTTTACAAATGAAGAACCAGCCTAAATGAGCAGATAAGAAAATATAGTGGGGGCAGGTTAGGGGCAAAGTAGGAATGTATATAAATATAAACATAAACATAGTCCACTTACAAAGCAAGTTTCCTCTAGATCCATGACAAAATAGGAAAATAAGAAGTACCATATTAACTCAGCTTGACTTATTTTCTTGACTGCTCAGAAACACAGAATAAGTTTTGTGTTCAATTGTAGTAGCTTTCCTCAGTCACTGCACCCCCCTCCCCAATCCTTTTTTTCCCCTGGCATAATGATTTCCTTCTCATTCACTTTTTGTTGGTTATATTGGCTTTTTAAATTACAGATTGCCTCAAATCCTTCTCAGAAGTTGGATACGAAGAGGTAAAGTAATAGTGTTTTTAAAAACTAAAATTCCAAGGGTGGAAATCAACTAGAAAATCAGAATGAAAGGTAGGATCAGGGAAATAAGGAAACTATAGAGATTTAAAAGATTGACATAGTCTTTACCAAGAAAAACATTAGGGAAATTCCTACTTCTAGACTTTCTGGTTTTTTAGTAGCCAAAAGGCTGTGGGTGTTATCATAAAATCGTAAACCATGAAAGTGAAAGACATTTCTGGATTACCTTATAAATGGGGAAATTAAGGCTAAAAGAGAGGAAGTGATCAAATAACAGAGTTTGGGTCAGAACCCAGGTCTCTTGACTCATTTTGGGGGCTCTGTCTGCCATAGTCCTTTGTGATAGTAAATCTCTGAACTCAAACACTTGCACAAAACTAATTTATGTGTGTCTTTTTTCCTTTCTCTAGGGCCAAATGCTTTCGGGGCAAGAAAGTCCTTGGAGATTATGATATCAAAGTGGAACAGGTAATCAGCCCAAAGCCCAGAGTTGCGTCTGCGTCGTCACTGTGCCCTCTTGGCATCCCAGAGTGAACCATCCAGTTCTGCTGAGTGGAATGGTGCCCATCACTGGGTTCTAGGGTATCCATCTCCTCTCCCCTTCCCTTTCCCTAGAGCTTTTCATTCTGTGAGGGATGATACTCTAAGCTGCATCTTTTAATTCCCCCAATTCCTTTTCATAATTTTGGTGTCTGCAGAGAGGCAAGAAGTGTAACTCTTGGGACCCTCTTACAGTCCAGGGTCCCGAGGCTAAGGAAAACCTTAAGAAGTGTCTTCCTGGAGAACATCTTCTTGACCAAAAGGGGGAAATGAAAGGAAATGAAATAAGCTTCAGTGGCAGAGAGATTCCAAAAGGAGCCAAGAGGTCACTCTGGTGGGCACTCTTACGCACAATACAGATAACCCTTTTTAGGTTCTAAAGAATTGGGGTAGCTGGTGGTAGATACCTGAAACTATCAAACTACAACCCAGAACCCATGAATCTTGAAGACGATTGTATAAAAATGTAGCTTATGAGGGGGGACAGTGGGATTGGGAAAGCCATAAGGACCACACTTCCCTTTGTCTAGTTTATGGATGGATGAGTAGAAAAATGGGGGAAGGAAACAAACAAACAGACAAAGGCACCCAGTGTTCTTTTTTACTTTAATTGCTCTTTTTCACTTTAATTATTATTCTTGTTATTTTTGTGTGTGTGCTAATGAAGGTGTCAGGGATTGATTTAGGTGATGAATGTACAACTATGTAATGGTACTGTGAACAATCGAATGTACAATTTGTTTTGTATGACTGCATGGTATGTGAATATATCTCAATAAAATGAATAAAAAAAAGCAAGGAAGAGGACAATGTATAGTAAATTATCATTAAAAAAAAAAAAGAAGAAGTGTCTCCCTAGGACATTGGCTAACCTCTGTGTTGTTGGTGTGGCAAGGTGTTTTCCTGGGGAGCACCTGTCTGCCACTCAGGTGTGCTAACCTGGGCCCTGAGGCTACACCGCAGGGGTAGCCTAGAAAAGAACGTCTTGTTCTAATGCAGTGTAGTTCTGATAGGGTGAGATGGCCTGGTTTTTACCTTCCTTTATTCCTTGCTTCATGATAAATGGATGATTGTGTCCATTTGAGGGCGAGGAGACCTAGTTTAAACAATGCATGTGTTTTCTATGTAATAATAAGAGTTACTTGTTATTCATTATACAGTGTGTTATGATTTACAAAGTACTTTCCTATCTCTTACCACATTCAGTTCTTAAAACAACTTATCAGATAAGCAGGGTAGATAAAAATTATTCCCATTTTTTAGATGAGGAAAATAGAAACCCAGAGAGGACAAGTAACTTGCTTCATGTCTTAGGCAGCTAGTTGGGGGCAGAGAAGAACTAAAACCCAGTTGCCTAAACTAAAACCTAGTGCTTTTATGTTGAAACTGATAGAGGGGATGTTTGCCCTGGTGAGCATTCTTGCTCTGTAGAGAGGCAGCGCAAAGGATGCTGGCCAGGAGACAGAAGACTCGAGCTTTGCTCCTGTCTCTGCCAATGGTAAGGTTCGTTTGTCCAGAAATGTCACTTACCTGCTTGGAGGCTCAGTTTCCTCCTCTGGTAAATGGGGATAATTATCTCTGTCCCACCTGCCTCATAGGGTTGCTATAAGAATTAGATGAGATCAGTACCTGGAAATGCTTTGAAAAGTGTAAATGAATGTTTGGTGGTGGGGACGCAGCCACTGCTGCTCCTGCCGTCGTTTTGTGGAGGATTGGCAAAGTCAGGACCATGGACTTACTCCCCTACCATTTTTTTTCCAGGCAGGATTTTCAGAGCTCAACCTGGTGGCCCATGCAGACGGGACCTATGCGGTGGATATGCAGGTGCTCCGGAATGGCACGAAGGTTGTCCGGTGAGGTTCTTTCTGTCCACAGGGTCACTGTCACTGTCTCCAGAGTTACCACCTCTGGCTTGAGGAAGTGGTTTCAAAGTCAGGTGTTGGAGTGGGATGGCAGGGCTATGTGTGGTGTACTGATGTGTGCTGAGTGGAAGCGGTAGAGGTAGGCAGAGAAAACCAGGTCCTGCCCTCAGGGAGTTCTTAGCCCAACAGCAAAGAAAACCAGCCTTGAGCTTCACAGGCTCTATTAAAGGTCAGTGGCTTCCCACCAGAAGGGATCTAGGACTCCTGACGCCCTTCAGCCATTGCAGCTCTGTGCTTTTATCTCTGTATAAATTTCCCTTAAAAAACAGGATCCCAGGCTTTAAAAAAAAAAGTTTGAAAATCTCTCATCTAGTTCAACCTCCCTTTTTACAATTGATCTGCTCAGATTCACCCAGTGAGTTCATAACAGAACGCTGTGTTCTGTGTAAGTTCTCTTGACTCTCAGCCCTTATGTTCTTTCTATATTCCTCACTCCTGGAAACTCATACGTTTGATAGGAAAGCCTAGGGTTGGAAAGAACATTGTGGATGGAAGAAAATAATCAGTTATTGAGCTCTTATGGATGTGATCAAATGTGATACAACTGTTCTGTAAGGGAAGTGATGAGAATTCCAGATGTGATTCTTCCCAGGAGCTCACCATGGTTTCAGGTTTTCAGACATCAGAGTCTTGCTTCAGGACTGGGTCAGTGACAGGAAATGCAAGATTGGGGGTGTCTGGAACCTAACAATGGGAAATGTGAGCCCAATTATCCTAGAAACTAAGAAGGAAGGCAGAATTAGAGGTGTTCATCCAGATGGGGAGCGAGCTTATGGAGATCCTACAAAAGAGAGGGGATAGGCTCCTCTATCTGCAGGCAGAGAGAAATGGGGGTGCTTGCATACAAGCAGGTAGTGACAGCAAGGTCCAGTCACTGGGTGCCTGGAGGGAGCTAGCAAGAATAAGGCAGGCTCTTCCAGGTGTCAGTGTAGGAACTCAGGAGCCAACCACAAGTCTAGAGCTCAATTCATATAACTGGGATGTAAGGTGTTAGAATTTGATCTCAGGAATAAAGCTGTCACCAATTTCCCAAAACTGGTGCACAATGAGGTCAGAGTGGCTCCTCAGATACCTGCTGACTTGATGCTAAGTCCCCAAGTGACTGAGAAGGGCTCTTTCAACACCCATTTTGGAAGACTGATCTTTGAGCCTGGGGTGGGGCTGGATCTGTAGGTGGAGTTGGATGGGTGCCTGGGCAAAGAACCAGCTAAGTCATTGCACAGGGTGTGAAATTGCTAAGCCCTAGAGTCTTGGGGACAGAGAATACCACAGCGTTAATTCTCTGGGAAGGTGGGGTTTCTCTGAAGTTGGGGCACAAACACAGGAGCTCTGGTCCCATGGAGCAGCTGCAAGGAACTTTGCTGGCTAGAGGTGAAATGTAAGATTTCCCACGTATGGGAACATTCTGTACTCAGTGTTTCCTGTAGCCATTGCTCAACCTCAGTTGTGTGAAAAATATTTGCATCCCTCCCTAGCGTCCGCTTTGGAAGAGTAACATTGGGAAGTCTGGCATCTGTTCTCAGCCAGCCTGGCTCCTTGCTCTCCTAGGGGCCTGATGAGGGCATTGCCTATTTTAAGGATCAGCTTTAAGGGGTCAGAACAGGACACTGAGATCAGGAATTTCAGTGGCAGGCAGTGAAGTCAGCCAAGTATGTTGTCTTCAAAGTCTGTTGGGACCTACTGTGAGTACCAGCTCTGGAGCTGCAGCGGGGTTCAGGCTCTCAGACTGCCCCATGAGGACAGGGAGAATTCTTTTTCACTTAAGGTGGAAGAAGTGTTTCTCACCTCTTGAGTATATTTATACCTTAGAAAAAGACAATGCTTAACCCAGAGGGATGAAGGAATTTCAGAAATCGGTTCTTCTCATCTGCTTGGGGAAGTACAGTCTGACCATAATACCTCATTTCCCAGTCCATGAAGGAGTACCAGTAAGATGAGGGGCTTGGACTAGGTTGTCTCTAAGACCCCTTCTATGTCTTGGACTTTGGAAATGAGAGACAAGATGATGTACAGCTTGAGATATGATACATGGCCTGAGGTTAACAGCAAACCTGCCTCCACTTTCTGACCAGGTCCTTCCGGCCAGACTTTGTGCTCATCCGCCAGCATGCATTTGGCATGGCAGAGAATGAGGACTTCCGCCACCTGATCATTGGCATGCAGTATGCAGGCCTCCCCAGCATTAATTCACTGGAATCCATTTACAACTTCTGTGACAAGCCTTGGGTGGTGAGTGAGCCCCTCCTTTCCTCCAGGTAAAAGACCCTGCATCTCCCAAGCCGCTAGGAGGATTACCAGCTCTGTGGTAACGAAGATGCAGGAGGTACGAGCTGAGAGGATCTAAGAGGCATGTCAGCTGGGACACAGGGTATGATAGTACAATGTCACATTAAAATGCATCACAGCTGGGCAGCCTTTACTGCAGTGTGGACCTTTGGCTTAACCACAAAGATTTCTGAAGAAGCCCTTATAGGTCTGTAGGTTCTGCCCTCATCTATGAGCTGCAGCAATAAAAGTGCTTGTTTCTTGCCTCTTAGAATGGTCAGCTATTGGAAGGGCCTGAGGCTAGTGGGGACCGAGGGAATGATCCAGCTCGGAGGGGTGTTAGTGACAGAAAGTCCTACCATGTGTTTCAACTACCTTAAAATGAGATTTATCCACTTACATATATGCATCAGACACCTGTATGAGCTGGAAGTGAGCATGGCGATCATCAGATCCCACTGCTCCATGGTAAGATGTGAAAAGTAAAGTAACGAGCATTAAACCACTTACTATATGGTGCCAACTTCTGCGCTTTTCTACATTAATTTCATTTAATCCTCACAATATCCTTACAAGGAAGATATTATTATTATCATGTCAGAGAGAAATGGGACTGTTTACAGAGAGATGGGACCCAAAAAGGGTTAAGTAACTTGCCAAATTTACAGAGCCAGGATTTCTCTAGATCACACTGCCTCTCATCTGGAATGGCTTAACGTGTAAGGAAGAAGATGGTCTGGTTTTCTGTTCCTTTTCTAGTCTGGAAATCTCTGAGGGAGTAGAAACTTTTAGGGAGAGAGGGAAGAGTGGGGTCAGGGGAGAGAGTGGCCTCTGAGGGCTTCTGGGGTACTCTGGCATCCCCTCTGAAAGCTGCAGAGATCCAGCTCCTATAACTCCACTGCTCCAGGCTGGCCCTCTCCAAAGGAAATCCCTGCCCCTAATCACATCCTCATGATCTTGTTTTTCAAAAATCAAATGTTAGCTCCTACACTCGCTGGCTTGCTAAGGTTCACAACATCGGTGGCGAATTGTGACATTCCCGAAACTCAAGCCTCTCCACCGTTCAGGGAGCTGCAGGGAGTATTTTTTAACCAAATGAATTCATCTGCTCCGCTCTTGATCTTTTTGTTGTTCTTGCTGACACCTGAACTAACAGCTTTCCTGTTCCCTCAGAAGCCAGGAAGACCTCTCAGTGTAAGAGAAAGACCATGGACAAGGAGTCAAAAGATCTGGGAGCTGCTTTGGCTAAGGAAGAGAGGGTTGGGTTCCAGAGCTTCCCTTGCTCAGCCTTTCCCTCTGTGCCTGAGGCACCTGGAACCCTGCAGTTCTCCAGAAACAAAGCTGGAAGAATTGTGTGATTTGAACATGTTGCTAATCAGAGAAGAACACATGTGAGGCCTTCACCAAGTTCTTTCCTAGGGCTCTTCCCTTTCTCCTTAGTAACATCGCCTTCCCTACTGCACATGCGCCCTACCTCCCCTTTCCCCCAATACCTGTCAGAATTTGGCCCCCTTCTAGACACACAACTACTATTATCAGCCTTTTCTGGATGGTTTCGTTACTTACTAGTCCAATGACTATACCTCTCTTTCCCTCCATTTCTTTGTCTATAAACTGGGAATCATGGTAGTACCTGCCACCCTGCCAAGACCTTCAGATCCTGCTATGTCTACCACCAGTTTGCCAGCCTGGTTGTTACGGTCCCCTAGTATTGAGGATCTCTGAAAGAAACTTGTTCTCTGATTTCTGTTTGTGAACTGGGCCCAAGGCCAGGGAGGGGAGGATCCGGGAGAGTCTGTGCTTAGAGCTTTGCCACTCCTGAGATCTGGTGAGGGTTCACGCTCTCGTTCATTCGCAATCCCAGCACATTGCCTCTGGCGCTGCATGAGAACGGTAGGGCTCCCTGGACACCCGATTCTTCCTTCGGAGTCACTAAGCAGTTACCACACTAACGGCATTTTTACGTATTGTTCTCTGCCTGTTCATGGGAATGTACAAAATTGTAGAGTGAGTGGTGGGTTCCTCTGGGAAGGGGGCTTTGGCACATGTTGTCTAAATTTCTTTACCGTGACTGCTCATGGTGTGAAAAGAGGCCTCAGTTAGATTGGAAAAGGCCCTACCTTGCATCACTCTGACTCTGAGCACATCTAGCTATCTCTGAAATTGATCAAGGCAGGCACATTAGGAATTTCAGAGGCAGAAATAGAATGTCAATGAAAGCAATATTCCAGAGAAAGCAAGAGCGCCACCACCCCTTAATGCTGTAAATTTATCTGAAATTCCACTCCTACTGTTACTCTTTCTGGTTCTTTTGGAGACGAATGCACCAGAGTTGAATTAGAGCGTTTATTCCCAGGAGGAGTAAGGATAACATATCATTCAAACTGATCTTAAAATCCTATTTCTTCCAAGAAGTCTCTCCTGATTCATTGGATGGGTGGTTGTAACCAATATATGTTCCTCTTATTCATTGTCATCACTAACGCCAGCTCCCAAATTCATTCTTTTGTCTATGCATAGAGAAGATAGTCCTTATCAGATACTGTACTTATTTAATTAGTAATTGTGTACCTGTGACTTAGATATTAACTTTCCAGGGTGGCAGGGATTAGAGGCCAAGCCCAGTACCTTGAGTAGATAAGGACTGCCGGAGATCAAGTGGTGGTGGGTGGGTTGAGCTCCCATGGCCCCAGCTGGCACCTGGGAGCTAGCTGCCATCTTAGCCTTGGCTGTCCCAGGGCTCTGGGAGTCAGCCGTGGGCCTTTCTGGCATCCGTGTGAGGTCTGTGTAACTCTCCCACACAATAGGAAGATAGGACCCCACATGCCTTGGTGCCATGCCAGGGTGGCATGCCAGGGCGTGGGCTGCGGCAGGGCAGAGATTGTTAGGCAGATCTGGCGCCAGCACTCTGTGGATGCTGGAGAGCCTTGAGAGGCAAGACACATATCCAGAGGCAGAGCAGGAGTCCACCCAGGCTTAGGTGGGTCAGATGAGGTGGTGGGGAGAATTGGAGAAGGCAAGGAAGGTCTGAACAGTTGATCTTTTCCGTCAAAGTAAGTTGAAGAACCAAAGAATGGCAAGGACAGCAGATACAATGGAGAATGTGCTGGACAAAGAGAAAAGAAACCTGGGTGCTGTCCCGACTGAGCCCCAACTCCGTGTGTGATCTGGGAGCCCACCTTTTCCCATGCTTCTCTGGCCTCAGTCTCCTCACCGTAAAGTAAGAGGACGGATCTAGAGACTATCTAAAGGCTCTTCCAGCAAGAAAATCTTAGGGATGTGAGAGTGCACTGGTCATACTTTCAGTCCTGAGGACGTCTTAGAGATCTCGAGTCACCAACTGTGTCACTAAAAGCAGTGACTCAGGAATTCCATTGTCTTCCAGCATTTCAAAAATAATAAAATTATATCATTACTTATATAAAGAATCACAACAGAGCATCACTTAGACTGCAATTTGATAATGGAGTTTGGGAGGAAATCTAGTAAAAGGATGTTCTTCATTGTATAAAGGTAGACAAGCCAATCAAATTCCAACTCCCTCATTTTATATATGATGAAAATAAGGTCTGGAGAGGGGAAATTATTTGCCAAGGACCCCTAACAAGTTATAAGCAGAACAAGAACCAGAAGACTCCAGTTTTCTAACTATGAGTTTTTACTACTCTACTCCGCTATCCACCACCAGCTCACGTGCCAACGTGCCTTATGGAGAATAGGACGTAAGCCTGTGAAAAATGTTCTAGCTTTCCTTTCTTTAATGAATGGAATGCAGGTTTGACCTGGCAACTTTTCCTTGTAGCAGTTTAAGACTTAGGTGGCTTAGAGTGTGAACCAATCCAGTAGCACCATAGAGAAGATTCCCCCGGCTGCCCAGGCACCAGGGATGGCTATGTGGCTGTGCTGGTGAATGGACTGAGCCAGAAAGTCCTAGATGTTTCCTATGGGAAGAACATGGTCTCTTTAGAGCCTGAAAGGCAGGTACTTGAAGGAGTAGGGAGAGTTAAGGATTGGGAATGAAAGGGCTTGGTGATGAATTTGGGTCAACTACTGTTGACCTTGGGTAAGTAACCTCTCTGGGCCTCAGTTTCTTCACTCACAAAATGTGAATAGGAGGAAGTGGGGAGTGGCACACACTAGATGTTTGCCAAAGACTTTTAACCCTGACACTAAGAATGCACACTTCACCTCTTCTCCATGGAGCTTTTCCAATTTCTCATAGGTAAAGGGTCCAATAAGTTCAGTCCTTGGATAAGTACTAAGTCCCAGAAATACAGCGGTCTGTCTATCCTGCAAATCATGACTATCTATATCTTCCTGAAGAACAGCTCCTCCACTCATGACACTCCCTGCTCAAACTCTGATGACTCCATTCTGCCTACAGGGAAAAGTTACAATCCCTTTGCCTGGCATTTGAGCTTCCGTGGCTTGGACTCACATCACTCATCCTATTCAGCTTCATCTCTTGCCATCTCTCAGGGATGCAGGTGCTTAGAGTTAAAGAGACTCACATTTCAATCCCAGCTTCACCTCTTTGCAGCTCTGTGACTTTAGGCAAGTTACCTACCTTCTCTGAGCCTCATATATAAAATGAAGATGATAAAGTATCTTGTTCATCAATTTGATATGAGGATTAAATGATACACCATTAAATTTGAATAGGTGCTCAATGAATGTTAGTTCACTTTTCCTTCCCCAAGTAAGCCATATGTTCCTTGAAGATAGAGATTGTACACCTCTTTTATATCTTCAAAGTGCTCAGCAGAGAAAATGCTCAATAAGTATTTGTTTAATGGATCACTATTTTGTCTGTCTGTTCCGTAAGTTGTCTTAGATAATAAGCTGAAACATTCGCTTCTCTTTTGCAGTTTGCCCAGCTGGTGGCCATCTATAAGACACTGGGAGGAGAGAAGTTCCCACTCATTGAACAGACATACTACCCCAACCACAAAGAGATGGTAGGTGGCTGAGTGGGTCCTTTGGTCTCTCTGCTGAGCTTAGCTACAGTGACCACGGGGCTCTGATGAGGGCCTCAGCATCTCAATACTGAAGATTCTGTTGGGGTCAGACTGTGGAGCTGCTTTGTGGGACTGGAGTGGCTGTATTTTAGCTAACAACCCCCTGTCTTCCAAATCAGGAGACAGAAGAGGGAAGAGCAGAAACAAGGGCAGTTTATCGAGCAGAGAGAGTAACAAATCCACAGACCAACACTCAGAAGATCCCACTGTTTGGGGCTCTAGTGCTAGGTCTGCCATATGTCCTTGGACAAGTTATATTCCCTCATTGTGTATTAGTTTCCCAATAAGAGAGTCATGTCAGCATGATTCTCCCCAACCAGGGTATCTAATATTGTGCTTACAAAATTTAAGCAAGAGCCTCCTAGAAAAATATGAAGCATTCCTTAGATGTAAGTTGTTGTTCCTGTTATTATTTACCAGACTTTTCCATTCCCTGGGTGTCCTCAGAATTGTGAGAACACTGCGATTAACACTATGCTTTCTCTGAGGCCATCCTAGGATGTCAGAGGGAGAGCAGAGAGATGGGATGGTTGGTTGGTAAGGAGGCTATTGCTAACGTGTGTTCTCCATAGCATCCTGGAACTCAAACTCCCTTCTTCCTCCCTGTGCCCATCCATGCCTGTGTGGTCAATCAATGATCCTGCTTAACCCACCAATGGAGACTCTGCTATAGTGTTCCAAGTGGGCCAGATATCATGTTTTTCTCCTCCCACACCCTTCTCCAAAAGGGATCTTCATTTGCACCATTTCTGTGAATCAAGAGCCTTCTTCTGGCACACTGTGCATGGCCCTGTTCATTAGCAAACCACAGATGGAACCTTGGCCTTTAAAAGAAACATCTCCATCTTTGCCAGAGTTTCCCCAGGGGGAGGCTCTGGAATTTTAAGCCCCTGTCTTGAGGCCAACATCAGGGCTTTCCTTTTCAGAGCAAGCCAGGAAGCCTTGCAGAGGCTGAGGAACCTTGAGGAGCCTCTGCTTTGAGATATCAGTGAGTCCAAGTCACAGCGGGAAGAGTGCTGAGCTGAAGGATGAAGGAGACTCTGGGGGATCAAACCTGGCTTTTTCCCACTGCACCATCTAGAAAGGGCTGGTCACTGAAAAAAATTGCAACAATTGCAAAGAATATTCCCCTTGTACCATCCTATTCCCCCAAGGGCCTTTGTGTTATTTCTCACTTACCCCCCATCCCGAAATTTGCCCTGAAAAGAACTCAGAATATATCTCTGAAGTTACAAAAACTGATGAAGGGGTGATGTCATTTCTACAAGGTAAACGCTTTTTTGGATTAAAGAAGGCTTTAAAGTGGGAACAAAGACATTAGTCATCTAGTAGAGAAGGACTTTCTAAATGTGGAGAAGGAAGCCTTAGGAGCATCAGTTGAGGGCACTGGGGATAGTTAACCTGGAGAGACAATATCTAAGTCTATTCTTGTCTGGAGAGGTGTGCTAATTGGGTGTACCAGGAATGGAGTAAAGGGGTTCTGGCATGGGGAGGGAGGTTAGACCCTTCTACATCTCACACTGAGTGACTCTGTGCCCCCTGGAATCCCTCCCCCAAACAGATGCAAGTATATCAGAGGATAAGGATGAGTTGAGGCAGGAGAGGTAGAGGATACACAGCCATAGTAGGTCATTTTTCCATTCCCCCAAATCAGTCTGTTTATGATACTGTCAACCCACCCTCTGATTTTGTACATCACAAAGCGACACCTTCTCATATGTGTAATAGTCATCATTTCTCCTCTATCAGATAAGATAAAGGAAAACACACTTTCCTGGGGAGAAAAGCAAATAGTTTTGGTTTTGGCAAATGAACTGAGCCAGGATCAAGGGAAATCTCTCAGTGACAGGTATAAGCTAGAATAATGGGGTTTGGGAAGCAAGGGAGAAGGGCTGATGGCAGGACAGAAAGGTCACTGTACCTTCCCTAGCCCCTGACAGGTTCTGGGCTGGGGTCTTAGACATAAGCTGTGAAGTGCCGCATCCCTGCCCTAACCCTGGCCTGCCGTCCACCTGATTCTTCCCATTGGCTGTCAGCGGTCAGGCAGGTAGTGATGATCACAGCTCTGCAGGGAAGGAGAACTAGCTTTGTCTTCAGGACTCTTGAAGGGATGTGGTGGTCACTGGTCCCTATTACGGCAGGATGATGTCAACAAACTCCTTCCGGAGGGGCAGGTGGCCCCGGTACCAGCTGCAGGTACCATCAACATGCTTCATGCAGACATAATGCTGGGCCTGGTACCCGTAGAGCTTCCGCTCCAACAACCAGTCTGTCCAGAGGCACTCGTTGGGGGCCGAGATGGTACAGGGCACTGTGTAGCAGGTGGTGATCTAGAGTCATGGGCACACAACATCACAGTGAGAAGGACATCTCCACTGGTGAGGTACTTCTTCTTTCATTACTGTCTTCCAGACTCCTTCCACATCCTTACAGCCCATATCAAATGCCCCCTCCCGACCTTGTGAAGTCTTCCCTAGTCCCCAGACTGCCCTGGTTTTCTCCTTCCACAGTGCTCCCCACATACAACATCACCTCTTTAATGGTATCTCTGGAGTCAGGCAGAGCTAAGAGTCCTCAATCTACCACCGACCTTGAACAAGTTACTTCACTTTCCAGAGCTCTAATTTCTTCACCTTAAAATGGGAATCTTATTTCCTCATAAATTTGCTATAAAGACTAAATTAATTTTTTAATAAAGTGACCATTTCAGGGCCTGGCAAAGAGTAGATACTCTTTAAATGGCAGCTGTGTGATGTCTGCCTTCCCAGCCAAAATTAAGTACCTTTAGATCAGGGACTCTGAGCCATCTTGCTTTCTCTTCCCCAACTTCATACAGTGCCTGATCCATGGCAAATTTCCAGTAGATGTACAGTGAGTGAGTGAATGCATGCATGCATGAAGGAACGCATGATGGGTAACGCAGCAAGGCTCAAGACACCCCCACCCTACCCCATCACCACCAAGGGGCCTTGGAATGAACAATCCATTACCTGGCAGCCACAGTTCAGATGGTAGTGATGATTCAGACTTTCCCTCTGCAACAAGGATAGATTTTCCCAGGGCTCGATGTAGTTGCACAGATGGATGAAGACTTTTCCATCATTAAGGACCTGACCTTCAGAGGGAGATGGAAGAGAGCTGAGTATGAGGCTCAGGCTGATCCTGGAGCTCCAGGGACCCAGGTCCTGGAAGAGCCCAGAATTGCAGCCTCTCCAATGGCTTTTTGGTGGCAGTGGTGTCATGGGGCTCAGTGAAGGGACCAGGCAAACCTCTATAATCTGAATCAAGGAAAGTAACAGATTATGCTTGCACAAGGGAGAATTGTGGGATCTGGTATTCAGATCAAGTCCAAGTCCTTTTCCTTTAGCATGGCACAAGAGAAGAGCATGGGCTTTGAAGTCAGACTCTGGGTGGGACCTCCTTCTTTTCAATCATTTACTAGCTGTGTGACCTTCAGAAAGTCACATAACCTCTCAGCTGGAAGATGAAAATAATAAGGTTCTTGTGAGGATTAAATGAGAGAATGTCTGTAAACTTCCAAGCACAGCTCTAGATCTACAGAAGATGCTTAATACATAATAGGTCCCTTCTCCTTTCCAATATCTACACAGGCCAGTTTCCTGCCCAGTGTGACCTATCATGACATCTTTCCCCTACCCCATAGGAATTCCCCCCTTCTTATCAAACTCCTTCCCATCTTTCAAGGACCACCTCGTCCTCAAAGCCGTCCCTGAGCACTCTAAGCTATACGTCTCTTAGAACTTTAGTAGCTTACTTGTTTACTCACTGAGCAACTACTATGACCTGGTACCAGCAATACAGAAATAAATATGACAGGATCTCTGCCCCCAAGGAGCTTAAAAACCAATAGGATAGATAAGTTGGCAAAAATTACACTACTGTGTGATTATATATAAGGTCTAGTATTAAGAACAATGGAAGGCACAATTATCTCCATCTATGGAAGGGGTGGTGGGCAAGGAAAGTGTCAAAGAGAAGATGATGTTTGAGTTGGGACTTGAAGGGATGAGTAGTTCTCCTGGCAGACAAGTTGGGGAAAAGGACTTCTGGGCACTTGGACTCTCCTATGCAAACACAGAGAAGCAGAGCTGAGCAGAATACTTATACAACTGCATATAGTTTAGTTCGGCTCTGGGGTAAGAGCACAGGTGGAAACTGTCACTGACAAGTGGAAGGAGAGAAGCTAGAGAGGTCAGCAGTGTTCAGGTCACAAAGGGCTTTCAACATCAGGCAAAGGAGCTTGCACCTTCTCCTGAAGGGCATGGGCACCACCAGTGATTTCTCAGTAGGCTTGCGTTTTGTAATTTACATCCCTATCCCCACCTGCTGTTAGACCTTGACCTCCTTGAGGGCAAAGACCATGTTTCCTGTTTCCCGATATATCTCAGTGCCTTGCAGAGAGCTAGACACACAGAGGATAGGTGCTTAGGAAGGAGGTGGGGTGACAGAGATTGGAAAGGCCTGGTCTACCAGGCCTAGGACCTTAGGGCTCAGTGGCATGCCCTGCCTCTGCCTCTCCCAACCAGCAGCTCCCCACATCCGTAGACTGGGGAGCACTTACCATTCTGGCGTCCCATGCCTATGACTCCCCAAAAGCCATGTCCAGACTGAGAACTCTTTGAAGCCTGAGACTTACTACTGAATCTCCACTCTCCTGCCCAAGGCCTGGCATCAAGTGGGTGCTCCTTCATTGCTGGATGGGTGGATGGATGGATAGGGGAATTTCTCCACATCTCTCCCACTTGCTCTGCTTTTTCTTTTCCTCTCCCTCTCTTTCTAAATCTTTTTCAAGCTTTAGGGTCACTTAAGAACCCACTTATACGATGAAGCCTTCCCTAATCATTCACAACCACAAAAATAATTCCTTTCCCTGAAGTCCAAATAATTTAGTGTTGCATTCATTCACTTATGGAGTCATACTCTTGCCTGTGGTTGTGTGGCTCATCATCTGTTCTGTCCCAACCAATGTGGTATGGAAGAGACCTTGCCTGGGCCCAAGTTCATGGAGGTAGCTCCTCTTTGGAGCTATGCTTTTCTGAACCCCTAAAGAAGTCTTGGGGGTGAATTAAACACACACACACTATGAGCCAAGAGTGTGACCTGATGTACCTGTCCAAAGCTGACGCCATCACAGGCTACGGTAACCATAATGTGCAGGTGTCTGCACACTTACAATCCTCATTCACTCTGTGAGGCTAAGGCCTGATGTGTCCAGTTCTGGATATCCCATGATAGGAGAACAGGGACAGGCCATAGACAATTTGAGAAGGTGGCCAGGGTGGGAAGGAGTCTGGGAACCAAGGCTCACAGAAAGAATTCATCTTGGAGAAGAGCAGACCTGGAGCAAGGGTGGATATGGCTATTGCCCCGAGATCTCCAAAGGGCCATCATGAGGCAGAGGGCAGCCACCAAGGACAGTTTGAGAGGGGCACATTTTGCCTCAAGATACCAAAAAATGTATAGCAATGAAAACTGTCTGAAAATGGAACCAGCTGCACTAGGCTAGGAGAGGAAATTGTCCTTAGTTGAAGCAGTGGCCACGTTCCCTGTAGTGAGGATTCGTATTGAAAGGGGGGTAACCAGGGCTTCTCCCAACTCAAAGGATGCCCCACAGCCAGAAACCTGCCTCTCACTACACAGCTCTGTTTTATGCCTAAGCAAATGCTGCCTGGCTCAGCCTGCTGCCCAGGGAAGGGGCCTGCCTTCATCAAGACAGAATCTGCTATGCCCAGGGCAGGTCTTTAACTTACCAGTCAAGAGATACTGTTTCTGGCTGTTGGCTTCTAGTTTCACACCACAGAGGGAGGAATCAAAAGGTGTATAGATATACTGAACATCCTTGACTTTCTCAAACCCTTTAAACATCTGAAAGGTAATTATAAAAAAAAAAAAAAAAAGGCAATATTTGGTTGGTACTTGTACTTTATTTCTTTACAGGCAAAAATTTCTTATTTCTCAGTCTAAAAATTTAAGAAAAAGGCCAGCAGGATTTGGTGCACACAGATGGCCCAGCTAGGTCACTTCTCTCTGGAAAATCTAAGCCTTGGGTTATTCCACTGAGAGGGGAGGTGCCTCCAGGACCCCGTTGCACAGACAGCTGTGGGACTAGATGGACACTGGGGCCCTGTCCTACAGTGTCACTCGGGTTTTGTGAGTGCTGCTTCTGCATCTCATCCATTTCTACTTTAGCATGTATATCAAGGACTGCTGAGGCAGGCAGCCTGAAACCTACCAGCCCCACCCCTCCCAGAACACAGACCCCACTCCCTCCAACAGCCCAAGGGGGTAAATGCCTTGACCTGCCCCCATGTACCTTTATCTGTTTGATTTCATACCGGATCATTTTTTGGGTGTCAGCAGGGTCTACACTGGCAGGAACTACCTTCTCACTGGAGATTTTGGCCCGGATCACTGCATAGGAAGAGAAAAGAAGGAATCTGCGGCAACCTGTGGGAACAATCCATCTGGGTTCTGGATGATTCTGGGGGCCCCAGAGGATTTTGTAGCGGGACTGTTGGTTTAGGTGGTGTTGGGTTATGAAGAGGAGGAATGTGTGTGAGAGTGAGACCTGGCACTCTTCTCTATAGTTGCTGCTCCTACTAAGAAGTCCTACAACTGCTATGCTTTTTCTGCCTTTTTGAGCCCATTCATTTTTTTAATACCGTTTTATTGAGATATATTCATATACCCTACAGTCAGCCACAGTGTACGCTCAGTTGTTCACAGTACCATCATATAGTTGTGCATTCATCACCACAATCAATTTTTGAAACTTTTAAAGAAATAAACATAAAAGTAAAAAAGAACACCTAAAACATCCCACCCCCCCATCCCACCCTATTTTTCATTTAATTTTTGTCCCCATTTTTCTACTCATCTGTCCATACACTGGATAAAGGGAGTGTGAGCCACAAGATTTTCACAATCACACAGTCTTACTGTGTAAGCTACATAGTTATGCAATCATCTTCAAGAATCAAGGCTACTGGGTTGCAGTTCGACAGCTTCAAGTATTTCCCTCTAGCCATTCCAACACTCTAAAGACTAAAAAGGGGTATCTATAGAGCACGTAAGAATGCCCTCCAGAATGATCTCTTGACTCCGTTTGAAATCTCTCAGCCACTGAAACTTTGTTTCATTTCTCTTCCCCCTTTTGGTCAAGAAGATTTTCTCAATCTCACAGTGCCGGGTCCAGGCTCATCCCCAGGAGTCGTGTCCTGTGTTGCCAGGGGGATTCACACCCCTGGGAGTCATGTCCCATGTAAGGGGGAGGGCAGTGAGTTCACCTGCTGAGTGGAGCCCGTTGGCATTGAGAGCTCTAGTTCTCCATAGCCCTGGGTTGCAGTGGGTGGAGGCAGGAATCGGAGTAGAGGAGAGAGAATGAGCCCCTTGAGGACTGTAAGTGCACAGTTTCTCTAGTAGCCCACGGCCTCAACCAGAGCCTGCCCAGATTTGATATTAGTAAGTGTTTATTGAATTAATAAATGTTCTGACCCTGCACCGAGGCAGTCCATTTCTTGGACTTAGTCAAAAGCTGTTTATGAAGTCAATCCTCTGTGCCTGGCCTTGCTAGGTCCATAGACATGATTAAAATGGGGTCCCTATGATTAAAATGGGGTCCCTATCATACACAATTCTTGATATAGTGAAGAACACACTTATATAGAACGACAGCACAGTATAGAAAGAGCACAGAGATGTTAGAGGGGCTGTGGGAGCACCAAGGAGGTAATTGGGAGGAAGCCTTTAGAGAAGAAGGGATATCTGAATTAGGCCTTGAAGGATGAATAGGAGTTTCCCAGGAACTTAAGAGTCTGGGGGAAATGCATTCCAGGCAAGGGGAAGAGAAAGGGCAAAAGGTGTGTGTCGGGTGAGGTCATGGTGGCAACCACAGTTACAGGCCTGGACACTGAGACAGGGTGTTTATAATGCAAGTTACCTGCCCCCCACCTCCACTCCCCTTTCTCTCTCATCTAGTAGTTAAGCATAATACTGGATAGCTCTGGTAACAATTTTTTTCAATGACACTGTGAGTGCATTATGATTGCACTATGGTGGAGGAGGGGAATCCCTACGGATCTTTATTTCCTCACAAACCAGCCAGGCTCTGTGCTTACAAGGTTGCTATGGTGCCCGGCCCTTCCCAACCCATCAGCCCCAGCTGGAAGCAACGAGTATGGGATTCGAGCTCCTTTCTTTCCCTGCGGATCACGGCTGGGACCCATACCAATGCCCACCCTCCCACCCCACACCTCGCCGGCCTCCTGACTCACCAAGCGCGGAGTGGCAGACGTGCTGCTGGGGATGCGCGGGAGCGCAGCTGCACGTCTCGCCCAGCCCCGGGGGCCGCAGCAGAACCAGCAACCGTAGCAACAGCGCCCAGCCCGGCGCGGTCCGGGGGCCTCGGTGCATGACACCGCAGAAGAGCCTGTGGGGAGTGTCGAATCCAGCAGCCCCTCCAGGGCCCCTTCGAAACGTCGCGCCCCTCGCCCCAGGCTTTATGGGGTGGCCCTGGGGCCAGTCCCGCCCGGATGGACTCCGCCCGCCCCTGGCTCTAGGCCACCCGCGGCTGCAGGACCTGAAGTCCTCCTGACAGGCAGGCTCAGTGAGATGAAGAGGAAAGCCAGGAGAGAGGACCCTGGCCTCTATTTCCCTGTCTGAGCAATTAAGCCATCTATTTCCAGAAAGGCAGGCATCGGGAGAGGGGACGGTGTCACGGGCAGAAAGACAGAGGGACTGTGATTCAGGGAAAAGGAACAAGAGTGAGGAAAGACAGAAACAGTGGGACATGCAGAGTCAGAGAGAGGCAGACAGAATTACAACAGGCAAAAGAGACAGTGACAGAGAAGGACGGACCTCTTGCTGAGCAGCACACTGGGAAAGAGACAAGCTACTCAGGGCTTCTTTCAGCTGCAGGAAGTGTTTTCAATGCCCTATTTATGAGGCTCCAAAGCAACAGCAAACAGTAATGGAATAGGACAGAGAAAGTTGGGGTGTGTGTGTGTCTTGGCTCTGTCCGCTGGGGGGTGGGGAGGGATGTCAGAGAAAGCAGCCAGTGCTTTAGAAACCCTTTCCCATACCCAGAGCCTCAGACTCTGCTGATGTCTGGGGTCAGTGCTCATGGTAGGGGCTCAGAACCTGGGGTATCCCATCACTTGGGGCAAAGCTGGGACTTCAAATCCCTCCCCAGATCTAAAGCTACACTAATTCCCATCTCCGAGTGCTGCTCACTTGAGACCATGTCCTGCTTGTGGAAGGTGGGGCAGCTTAGAAAACAAAGAACAAAGGTGCATGGGGTCACTGTGACCAGAGCCTCACTCACTTTGTTTGACAGAGCATAGCGCTCCAAGGCACCAAGTAAAAAGGGACACCTGGAATTATCCCACTGGATGTTTCCACACTGTGCTGGGCTGGAAGGTATGAGGCTGGGTTCTGATTCCCACTGTCACTAGGTGTCTTCACAACATTTGCCTCTCTGAGCCTAAGTTCTTCTCCATAAAGTAGGGTTGAACTAAGTGATTTCTTTCCACCAGCCTCAGTTGGCCTTGGCTAGGAATGCTAAGATCCTTAGATACCCCCAGTATCTAAGGTCACACTTAGGTTCCCATGGGAATCTGATTTTTCATCAGGTTCAACATCATTTCCTTCAGAGGGCATCTTTTTGTTTTAGTGGTAGTGTGTTTGAAAAGCAGGTAATTGAAAGAGCGCTGAATCTAACTGAGAAAGATGAGGTTTGGTGAACAGGTTGGTTCTTCATACAACCCCACAGAAGATAGAGTCTTGTGTATTATTGGAAGGGACTTTTTAAAGCACCTAGTCCAGTATCCTCATTTGATAGATCTGAGGACCGAGGCTTCACATCTTGCAGAAAGTTAGTGGCAGAGAGGACTGGAATACGAACCTCCCGGTGTCCAACTGAGTGGTCCTTCCATTCTACCATGCTGCTTCCTCCATCCCCATTTTGTAACAGCTTGAAATCCTGCCTTTGGAGGGTGGTTTTGGGTTAATGCCTTTCCAGATTTTATTGCTTCTCTGTTAAAATATGGATACCTCAGGGTAGAGGTTAGTCTCTTAAGGATCTCTTTTGAATGATAAACATATTGAATTCTTACATCAACTCGCTTCCAACCCCAAAGCTGGGTAGTAGCCCTTGGCATACGGAGCTGTGTTTGGTGAGCTGTGTTTGGTGGTTGGTTTGGGGTGTTGATGAGCAGTGAAGAGTGTAAAAGGAGAGAAGGGTCAGGTTCAGTACAGAAAAGCTGGAAACTTGCAGAGGGGAGGCAAGCACTAAGCAATGGAGGAGACATAAAGTCAGGTTTATTGAGGTATAATTTACATACAGTAGAATTTACCCAATCAGAGATGCATTTTTTAATTCTCTCTGGCTGAGGGCCAGAAGGTTGAATAACGAGGTTTAAAAAATATAGAGCAGAGTTCCTGTAGCTCTACCACTAATAGGCTATGTGATCTTAGGTAAATCACTGTCACTCTAAGAGCCTGTTTTCCATTTGTAAAGCAAGTAGGTTGGGCTATTCTTTAAGGGCCCTCCCAAGGGTATTCGCAGGAAAAATATTTGTGCAATTCCACAGAGAAACTGCAAACTCTGACCAATTCATTCCTTTCTCCTCTCTTTCCAGCTGACACTGCCCACGTTCCCCGTGGTGGTGAAGATTGGCCATGCTCACTCAGGCATGGGCAAGGTAAGGCAGAGGGGCCTGCTGAACTCGAGGGTTGAGGCCAGGAAGGGTACTTTACAGAGGGCACGTTTGAGGGCTGCTCGTCTGCCTCCATTACTGATGAATTCTTTCCAAGGAGAAGATGATTTGGGCCCTTATGGGAACATGAGGGTTGCCAGACCAAGCTTCCTGCAAGCAGAGTGCAGGCCACCTGTTTGGTCCTTTGGATCCCTTGCAGCAGGTGCAGCCCTTGAGCCCTGAGAAGGAAAGCTGGTGGAAGGGGGCCTCCTAGGGAGATGTGGTGCCCAGGTTTGCCCCTGGATTGGAAATACCTTGAGGGGCATAGAGGCTCAGGGCTCTTGTGACTTCTCACTCACTGTGTGTATGTCTCCCTCTCTCCCCCTCCTCCTTGCTCTAACACTAGGTCAAAGTGGAAAACCACTATGACTTCCAGGACATTGCTAGCGTGGTGGCCCTCACCCAGACCTATGCCACGGCAGAGCCTTTCATTGATGCCAAGTATGACATCCGGGTGCAGAAGATAGGAAACAACTACAAGGCTTACATGTGAGTGGGGGTGGGGTCCGGGCAGATCCTCTCCATTTTCTCCTACACCAGAATGGAGAATCCAGGCCTCCAGGCAGCAACCTGTTCTCAGTTTTTTCTCTGGCCCAAAGGGCAAATAACAAAGAGAGGGTGCCATTTAAGTCAGAGATTCTTATCCTGGGTTCCTTTTAAGTTGAAGAAAGGAGTCTGTGAACTTAGATGAGAAAAAAAATTAAGATTTATTTTCATTAATCTCTAAATGAAATGTAGCATTCCCTTCAATTGTGAACATACAGTAGCAGTACATGTGATTTGGTCGCCAGTGGCAATCATAGATATTTCTGTATCATAATGGAGTTATAGATATCTCCAAATATCAGTTACTCTCATTGCTACTTCAAAATCAAGGTAGTCATTAGACCCAATACTACATCCTGTTATTTACAAAGAAACACACAGATTACTAATCACATATTTATTTAATATTTTGATAACTCTATTTTGACAATTATTTTAAGTACTTTGGGTTCCTTTGTGATCCTATGTACTTTATTTTATACATTTCTACATCTTATATATATCTTTATGTATCTGGGAAGGGGTCCATAGGCTTCACCAGACTGCCAAAGCACAGAAATGTGATGCAAATATACAGCCCTGAAAATGCTTCAGATTATTAAAAGCCTCGTGATTATGAAAGGAGGTGACTTTCCACATGACCACATCCATTTGCCAGAATGGAAAGCTAAAGGTGTCTTCCATTAGAATGTAGAAAAAGAAAAGATTTCAAGACTGCCTGACCTTCGTTAATGTACATAGATATACAGAAGTTTTATAATTCCAATTTTGGAAGTAACTCCCACACACATGCACACATTTTTTTTTTTTTAAGACGTATTTTCTTTACAAAGAAAGAACATTATTAATATATGAATTTGCTGTTTGCCACTCAGGACTTCAGCAGACTTCAAGATTGATCAGCCTTCCCTTCCTTTACCCACCCATTTCTTTTTTTTTTTTTTTAAATGCATTTTTGTATTGTGAACTTTAACATACATACATAGCAGTGATAACTTTCAAAGTACGATTTAACAAGTAGAGAGCAAATTTCAAAGAATGTCACGGGTCACAGTTCCACAACGTCAGCTATTTCCATTATTGTACAATATAACATACATACAGAAAGCTGTTAACTTCCGATGTACAGCTCAACAAGCAGTTATATATGTTGTTTCAAAAATTGTTATGGATTAGAGTTACACAGTTTGAGTTCTTTCCTTATTATGCCATATAGGGTATATACAGAAAGGTGAAGACTTTCAAAACACAATTCAATGAGTAACTTTAGAGCAAATTTCAAAGAATGTTACAGGTTACAGTTTCACCATGTCATTTACCTCGTTCCAGCTTTTCCAACACCCCAGCATCTAAAAAAATATATATATTATTAAATCTTATCTTGTTTGTTGCTACTCCTTCCTCTCGCTTAATCCCTTTCCCCATCTTCAGGGGTGTCTAGGCAGTGGGCACCCTAACTTGTTCATTTTAAAAGGGGGTGCCGACAGTATGGACTTACCCACCCATTTCTGCTTTTCTTTCCTTTTTTTCCCCTCCCCACCCCTGGCGTTATAGTTAGGAGCCCTTCCCTTGCTCCTTTCCCAGAACACCCTCTGCTCTCCTCTGGCCGTTGACACACATGTGGTATTAGTGTCACCTTCCTCCTTTGGACTCCAAGCTCTGGCAACCGTCTCGTCTTGCCTGCACCCTCGCACAGCAGCAGACATGTGATAGACACATTATAGGTATTCCCCGAAGAGCCCTTGTACAGAACCAAAGTTTGCAAGGTTTTGTTTGTTGGTTGGTTGGTTTGTTTGCTTTTTACCTTTATTGACTAGATTCCTAATTTTTAAAAGTTTCTAATTTTATGTTTATAGACTTCCTGCTTCAGAAAGGAATTCAGGATTACTCTAAGATTATATAAGCACAATGTAAAACAGGATGATTTAAAAGGCCATTCTAAAAACTAGCTAACAGAAGCAGAAGAATAGCTGTTTTCAGGCATCTAGGAAAGCAGATTTCCTATATTTTAATTTTTAAAATAGACTTTATTTTTAGAGCAGTTTTAGGTTTACAGGAAAATGGTGCAGAAAGTACAGAGAGTTCCCATATGCTTCTCCCCAGCCCCACAGTTTCTCCTGTTAGTAATATCTGGTATTAGTGTGGTGCAGTTGTTATAACTGATGAACCAATATTGCTACATTATTGTTAGCTAAACTCTCCAGTTTGTGTTAGGGTTGTACGGTCCTTTGAGTTTTGACAAATGCATAATGCATCCACCATCACAGTATCGTACAGAATAGTTTTGCTGCCCTAAAAATCCCCTGTGCTCCACCTGTTCAACCCTCCCCTTCCCCCTATACCCCTGGCAACCACTGATCTTTTTATTGCCTCTATAGTTTTGCCTTTCCAGAATGTCAGATGGTTGAAATCAGATAGTGTGCAGCTTTTTCAGATTGGCTTCTTTCTGTTAGCAATATGCATTTAAGATTCCTCCATGTCTTTTTGTAGCTTGATAGCTCATCTCCTTTTATCACTGAGTAGTATCCCGTGGTATGAATGTACCGCAGTTTATCTGTTTGCCTATTGAAGGACATCTTGGTTGCTTCCAGTTTAGGACAATTATGAATAAAGCTGCTCTAAACATATTGTGCAGGCTTTGTATGGATGTAAGTTTTCAACTCCTTTGGGTAAATACCTGGGAGCAGTATTGCTGGGTAGTATGACAAGCCTATGTTTAACTTTGTAAGAAATTGCCACATTTTCTTTCAAAGTGGCTGTACCATTTTGCATTCCTGCCAGCAATGAATGAGAGTTCCTATTGCTCCACACTAGCTTTTCATCTTCAAATTCCCCTAAATAAACAGAAATGTTCACTGATGATGGCAGTGGAGCAAGAGTGTCTTGATCCTTAAAAGGAGACACTAAACTTTTAAGGGTCATAGTTTCCAGAAACAGTTTAAAATGAAGCCTAAGAAAAGAGAATTCTCAAATCTTGATGCAAGTCGGTGACCAGAGCAGCTTTATATACAAGAGACCGTCAGTTATTTAGGGGCATGTTTTAGGTCCTCTCAGCTTCTCTGTACCACTCCTTTTCCCCACAGTTTTTATATCCTTGCTCTCAGAAGAAAGAATTGACTTGGCAATAGCCAAGATAAGGTTTGAGAGTCTCCCCCTTTCCCCCAGCTCCCACCCTGGAGAATCCAGAGCATCCGTGTATGGTGGAGAGAAAGTGCTGTTCCCGTCTGTCATTAGGCAGTAATGTAGGGCCCTTGGAGGAGGTCAGATGACTGATGTCTAGAGAGATAGGTGAGCGATCATTGAGTGACCTCTCGGTGTCCCCTCTGCCCCTAGGCAGCCTGTCTGGATTTGGGTCCTATGCCCTGTCTTCTTTGGTAGAGAAGGGTCTGAAGTGAAGTCTTGGGGGACTTTGTAAACTTCAAAGTGCCATCCACATGTAAGGGACATTATTATTATTCACTCAAAGCTCTAAGACCCTATTATGTTTCATGGCTTTGTGCTGGGGACATGGAATTGAGTGACTCTCTGTCCCTGCCCTTGAGGAGCCCAGTCTGGTCACAGGGACACATTTGTAAACCACCCGTGTTGTGAATACAGCGCTATTTGTATTATGATTCTGTCTTTGTGTTTCTACTCAGGTTTTTCAGGCCACTCAAGCTGTTTGTTTTCAAACTTGGCGATGGGGTGTAGGGGACAATTTATCACATAGAGGGAGCCAGAAGACCTGGATTTTTATCTCATATCTATTTTGACTAGATATACAACCTTGGACAAGTCGCCTAACCTTTCTGAGTCTTAATTTCCTTGTCTGAAAAGTGGGGGCACGAATCCCAGGCTGCTTGCACAAAGGATTTCAATGAAACTCTAGTGCACGGTTTGGTGAGGAAAAACCCTGGAAAGCAGTCAATACTGTACATGTGGTGAGGAGTTGTTATTACCCTCATCAGTCAACTCACCGGACCATCTTAGGGCTCTAAAAAAATCTAACTGTATATCTAGGTATCCCAGTGTCTGAAACCACATCTCTGGGGAGCATATTCCTGAGAACTGCTAAATGGAGATTAGCACATCCAGACTTCAAACAGTATGGAATGACAGGGACAGCACATGAAGGGCTCTGTCATCTGTGTGAGCAGGACTTTTCTGCTCTTGACTGTATCTGGGTGAAGACTAGTAATTAAAAAGATGTAGTTTGGGTGCTTTACAGTTTCTTTAAGCCTGTATCAGTTGGTCCTCATGAGAACCCTTTTTTTTTTAAAATGATTCACCCAGAGTCACCAAGCCAGTCAAGAGCAAATCTAGAACTGGAAACCCAGTTCATTTGCCTCCTATTTAGTCCAAAACTAACTGACCCCAACACATGTTCATGGACAGAGGATGTGGCAGGAATGATAGAGAAGAGGTTAACTGATGTGCCCAGAGTCACACTGCTAATACTGTCGGCCCTCAGAAATTAACTGTTGAATGAATGAATGAATGAATGAGTGATCCAGTAAGGAAGCCATTGGGAGATATTCACAAGAACCCTAAAGGAGTTCCCAGGATCAATGCAATTCAGTTTGTATATACTGATTCAGCTCAGACACTCAGTGGGTGGGTGACTGGGAATGCAAGGCACAATATATACCCTCAAGTGGTTGACAAAACCTGTGGATATAAGACTTAGCTCAAGTAACTCAAGTAAAAAGTAGATGTAGGGTTGCAAGGTTTAGGCAGGTACTGTAGGAGTTCTAAGGAGAGCAATAGCTCATCTGGTTGAAAAGATCAGGGAAGGCTCATGAAGCCAGAGTGGTCTGGGCTGGACCCTTGCAGGTGGGGGTTTAGCAGAGGCAGCAGCTGAACAGACAGGCCCCCACCTAGGCTATCTGTGAGAGAAGTGGGTGGGGAACGCAGGGATGAGCTAAAATGCTGGGAGGTTTTGTGCCCTCCTCCTGCTGGTGTGGCTCATGCCTTTGCTGACCTGGCGGGACCTTGTTGCAGGAGGACGTCTATCTCAGGGAACTGGAAGACGAACACTGGCTCTGCAATGCTGGAGCAGATTGCAATGTCAGACAGGTAAGTGAAAGGAGTCCCCAGCCCAGGGAGGCAGGCTTTCATAGACAAAGAACTAGAAGAGATGAGCCCTGCCCAAAGGGAGTCTCTGAGCTAACAGGACAGATAAAACACAAAGGCTCAAGCAGCCAGTTAAAAAGATCAGAAAGGACTGGGTTATGTGCTAAATTTTATGGAGATGAAGATCACATACAATAGGAGTTATAAGAAAGGAGTAGTTAGTGGTGTGGGCTGGAGCAGCCAAGGAAGGCCTCCTGGAGAAGGCAAGACCTGCTCTGGAGAGATGGGTAGGATATGGAGAGCAAAGGGGGCACTGTAAATAAGGGGATATGCTTGCTGGGGGTGGAGGGAGGGAGGGAGGGATGGAGGACAGGATAGGGGATGAGAGAGATGAGGGAGGCAGAGGCAGCAAGACGAGCATGAAATGCCCTTGTCTCAGGACATCTTCCTGTTCCCTCCAGGTACAAGCTGTGGGTGGACACCTGCTCTGAGATATTTGGTGGCCTGGACATCTGTGCTGTTAAAGCAGTACATGGCAAAGATGGGAAAGACTACATTTTCGAGGTACGTTTAGCCCAAAGGGTAGCTCAGTGATAAACAACCCCCAAGGCTAAAGGTGCTGGCTTGAGAACTATGTGGGCAGCCCCGACTGTACTTGGATTAGAGTTACTTAGGCCAGGGCAAGGTTACCAGATGGTAGATCAGTGGATGTGTGTAGCAAGACACCTCCACCAGTGGGGAGTCACTGTTTCTATCTGACCAGCCAACCCACACCATGTTGTAAGAGATGCCATATCTGCGTGTGTGGGACCCTAGCCTAATGCCATTCCTCTGGGGAAGGCTGTAGTGTTTTTTTGTTTTGTTTTGTATTGTATTTTACCATTCTTGGTCTCAGAAAGCTGGACCTTGGGAATCACTGGGTCCAACATGCTCATTTTTCAGATGAGTAAACTAAGGCCTGAGGCCATCAGTGTGTACCCAAGGCCAGAGAGAAAATTACTGTCTCAAACTAGGCTAGAATCCAGGTCTCCTGGATGCAGAAGATTCTGCTTAGCATCTGTCTGAGCCTGGGAGACACTTTACTCGGCTTGGTCCTCTAACACAACTTTGCTGACTCCCTTTTCCCGATTAAAGGGAAAGCCAGTGGCCGTATGAATCTTCCACACATATTCCTGCCCAGTCTTCCTGGGAGAAAGGAAAGGTTCCCTGCCAGGAGTTGGTGGTATTTCCAGAATATTGGTGTCAGGAGCCCAAGTGGACTTTGGAATCCTCCTCTTCGCCTGCTGGGGATATAGCCTTCTTGATGGTCATGCCTATAAGTCACCTCCCCTCTCTGGTGGGCCTCAGTTTTCTAATCCATAAATGAGAGAGTTGCACTACAGAGTCTATGATCCTACTTAGGGAAAAACTTCCTAAAGGAGGAAAACACTGATCTGGGCCTTGAAGGACAGGAAGAATCAGTATTGGTGGCAAAAAGAGGGGTGGCATCCCAGGCCAGGAACAAAGGTGGGAGTCTAGTCATTCATCGAGCAGAGCATGTTTGGAAGCAGAGATTGTAGGATGAAAAGTCACAAAGATGAAAACTGCCTGCTCCTAGCCAGGGTCTGAAGGGAATGTATTGGCCCCACCTTCATCTCTTCCTGCTCCCCTTGCCTACAGACCTTTGAGCCCTGGCCTCTTTCTCTCCCCACCACCCTCAGCAGTCAGTCTTCAATCTCACTGAGCTCCACCCTGAGTGAACATTGAGGGAAGGGACCCAAGACAGAGGTCTGCAGGAGTTGGAGACAAAGATCTTCCTCCTGCAAAGGAGCATGCTTCAAATTGATGACAACAGCGCCAGCTTCCCCTCCAACCTCTGCCTGCTAGCTTAAGTCCTACCCATTCTGAAAGACTGCGCCAGGCCTTTTATGTCTCCAGACCCTTTCCTCACGTGGCCCTGTCTTCCACCAGGTCATGGACTGCAGTATGCCACTGATTGGGGAACACCAGGTGGAGGACAGACAGCTCATCACTGAACTAGTCATCAGCAAGATGAATCAGCTGCTGTCCAGGACCCCTGCCCTGTCTCCTCAAAGACCCTTAACCACCCAGCAGCCACAGGTAAGTAGCTGAGAAGAGACACAGGAGAGCTAAGAACCATTCCTGGGCCCACCTCTAGACTTTGGTGGCTGTAGGATGGCGTTGAGGTCAGATAACCACAGGCCTGGATTGGATCTGAGGAGTCTGCTTCCTCTTCCTTTCCTTACCTCCCCTCCTGACCAGAGGCCTCATTGTCTCACACCACCCCTTATAGGGGCCTTCTCGTTAGTCTGCAGTACCAGCCTTAGAACTGTCCAGGATGAAGTGGGTACAGGATCTCTTTCTTCTGGACTTGGAGTCTCCTGGGAACTAGAGCCCCAGTTTCTCCTGGAACCCAGGATGCTCCCACTTTTAAACTGAGATGGGGCTGGGTTGGACCTCTTACCAGCTGTTCACTGTGTGAGACAGGTCCACTAAATTTGCAGAGGAAAAGGGTCTTTCCAGGGAATCTGCTAGTCTGCTTTTAGAAAGAGAGAGGAGAGAGTCAGATCCCTCATTCTGGGAGAGAGAAAACAGGCAAAACTCAGATTAGAGATCTGCTTTCCTTCGTAAAAGGGAGGAGGCAGCATTCTTCAGTTGGTTGTGGTGCAGGACTGCATGGGCAGTCACACCCACAGGGACAGTGGGACAGCTGCAGGTGTGGTGGGAAACCCATATGGAAGCTTCTGTAGAACATCAGGCCCTGAGGCTCTAGAATGGGCCAAAGGAAAACAGAGACCCTGCAGGCTTGAGGGTCTTTAGTCCAGCCTAGCAGGTATGTCACTTTTCAAAAATATCTCCAAACTCTTCTCTCCACTGAATTTTGTATAAAGAAGCAGTAAGAACTTGAGACAGTGAATCAAAGAACTGAATCCTAGTCTAGCTCTGCCCCTAACCTGCTGTACAACTTTGGGGGGAAGTTACTGCCATTTTTTTGGACTCGATTTTTATCATTTGTGAATGAGAATTCTCTCAGAATCTTGTTTCAAAAAGTTAGTGGGAATAGAATAGGGATTCAGTGTGGGCTTTGAAGTTTGAATCCTGGACCCTCCATTTACTAGATTTGTGATCTTGGATAAGGTCCTTATCTGTGTCTCAGGAGAGATAATATATCATAAGTTACGAGAATTAAATAGGTAATGCATCTAAAATATGGCATAGCACATAACAAACACCCAGTAGAAGTTTGTTGTTACTATGTAAGTAAGCAGCTCTGAACTTGGGATCCCTGCAACCTCAGGCTTTGAGATCGTCAATCCTTTTCTAAAGATCAGTGCCTCTCAGGGTGTTATACTATAGTCAGAAGCAAAGATAATTGGATTCTAGAAATTCTTCAGTAAGAAAGAAGAGAAAGCCAACAGCCTTACTCTGGAGGTGAAAGAGAAAAAAAAAAAAAAAAAAACAGTATAAAACAGTCTGGATTATTTAGTATAGAAGCAAATTACCTTACATTTCTCTTCTCATTTGAATATCACAGACTCATCGCATAATAGCATAGTTGATGTTCATAATAATGAGCCTGAATCATCAAGAAAGGGTTAAATTTTACTCAGTATTCCATATTTTTTTTAAGAAGCCTGGAAACATAATATATGAGAAAGATTTCTATTAAAACGACTAAAATAAAACAGTGTGACAATTGGCAAGTAAGTAGTCTTCCTGTGCCTCAGTTTCCCCATCTGTAATATGAGATGATATCTAAGTACCTTTTGAGCTCTAAAAATTTCTTGGGAGTAGTGTATTTCCAGCCTTGCTGATGCTGGATAAATGGGAACATCTGGGCTGATAGATGTTGCCTCTGACTCCCTTTGGGTATCCAAGTTGAAAGTAGTCCCCTGTGGCAAGAGGTTATCATATATTACCTCTTGTGGGTGTTTCACACATTCTTAGCTGGTTCACACCGTGTCCGATGTCTGACCAAGTGCAAGAATCTGTTCCCTGCACTTCGGGAATGGTAGTTACTAGAGAATTACAGTATGATGATTAGGAGATCAAAGCTTAATTGCTTGTCAGAGATGCAAGCCCATTATTTAAAGATTGTACTTAACTAGAAGTGATAAAAAGATTTTCGTGGTTAAAAAAATATCAGTCCCAAGGTTAGATTTTATGATTTTGTTAATCTGATGGAGTCAAGAGACTTGGGTCTGTTTAGTCCACCCAGCCACTCTGTAAAATGGGATTGGCAGATTTTTGCTGTCTTTGCTGTAGAGAGAGTGACAAGCAGTCCCCTTCTTCCGTTTAACCCTGAGAAATACAGAGAACATCTGGTAGTCTCTTAAAGAGTTTATGACTGGATAAGACAGGCTGACGCTGCCCAGGCAAGATAAAAATGAGCCACTTAGGGATCCTGCGAAAGGTCCTTATGTATTTCTATAAATGTGTGTAGCATTCTTTCTTGGCCTTCTGCAAGGAAAGTCATTCTGAACTAGAATGAAAGCTATGCTCATGCTGAGAGTCAGGAGATCTGGGTTTAGACCTGTCCTTGCCACTGACTCACAAGGTGACTTTGGGTAGATTTCTTCCCCTCTTTGTGCCTCAGCACCTTTGTGTTAAAAGGAAGGATTGAACCAAACAACAACAACAACAAAAACAAACCTCTAAGTTCCCTTCTAGCAATAAAATATAGATTACATGAAAATATCTGAAGCATAAAAGTTCAGTAACAGAAGTCACACAATAATTTTTTTCTACTTCACAGAAGGCATTAGCTCCTCTTCAGATAAGCTCGTCTTTTTATAAACATTAAATATTGCAGCTTAAACATTTTAAAGAGAAATCTCCAATGTGGATTATATGCAGGAAGCATGGTAAGAAATGAGCTTTCCTAAGGATAGGGCCTTCTGTAGAAGCCCCTCAAAGCAAAGCCAGTCAGACTCAAGGATAAGCTTTTCTCTGCTCAACCTAACATTCGAAGCTACAGCAGGATGTTGTGGAAGGTACACTGTGCTAAGATTCTGTACTCAGGTGCTAGTCCTCACTCTGCCGTAGTGTATGGACCTTGGGCAGCTAGATCTGTGTTTCCTCACCTATAAACTAGAGTTTGAATTAGATGACCTCTAGATCCCTGTCAATTCTCAGATCGCATGTTTGAATTAATTTAGCAAAATGTTTCCCAAGCACTGTCAGTCCCTCTGGATAGGGACCATGCCTTATTCATCTCTGTTTCCACTGGCGATCACAAGCCTAGCCAAGAATACGTGCTTAATACCAGTTAGTAAATGGATGCTAGATTCTTAGAGCTATAATGATGAATGAGATACAGTTTCTGTCCAAAACTTATTTATATTCTAAATTGAAAGTATCCTCTCTTAGCTCCCTCTGAGCCTTGTGCCTTGATCCCAGGCCATTTGGAAGACAGGAGGCATCCAACAGTGTCACCCTTGGCATCTTTATCCGTGTGAATCTGCTTCTAAGGCCCATCCTCCACTTGCTATCTGGATCCTGCCTCCTTTTTGATTCGAGTATCCTGTCTTCTGTCTTCTTTTCCAGCAGATTATCACACCAACATATAGACAAGTCCCATTTTAAAAATTAAGATAAAAACAAAGCCTCATATTTCCTTTCATCTACTGCCCCATCCCTCTGAACTCCCTTCTCAGTCAGTCCTCTTGAGTGGTTTTTGTCAGTATCTCTCCCACGTCACATCATATTCTCTACTCAGTCCACTCCAGTCAGCCTTCTACCCCCACCAGGTGCTCTTGTCAAAGTCTCTCCATGTCACCAACTCCAGTGGTCACTCTCTTTTGTTCTTATCTCATGTGTCTTCAGTAGCATTTGACACAGCTGAGCACTCCATCCTTCTTGAAATATTTTCATTTCTAGGCTTCTGTGACACCGCCACCCCCATACACATTGCCTGGTGTTCATTCTACCTTATTGGCTTCTTCTCAGCCTCCTTTGCTGGCTCCTCCACTTCTACTAAACCTCTAAATATCAGTGCCTCAGAACTTGGTCTCACTATGTACATTCCTTGGTGATCTTGGCCTGTTCATGTCTATCTCCTGTCCTAGCTTCTCCTTTGAACTGTTTTGGTTTGCTAAAGCTGCTGGAATGCAATGTACCAGAAACAGACCAGCTTTTAACAATGGGGATTTATTAGCTTACAAGTTACAATTCTAAAGCCGTGAAAATGTCCAAATTAAGGTATCAACAGGAGAATACCTTCTTTGAAGAAAGGCTGCTGGCATCTGGGACACCCCTGTCACATGGGAAGGCACATGGTCGGCATCTGCTGGTCCTTTGTTCCTGGGTTTCATTGCCTTCAGCTTCTGGTTTCAGTGGCTTTCTCTGTGGTTCCTCTTTTAGCTCCTCTGGGGCTTTACTCTCTCAAAGCTCTCTGCAAACTTCTCTGAGTGTTTCTCTCTCTGAATTCTCTGGGCTTTTTCCACGTCCTTTATCCTCTCATAAAGACTCCAGTAAAGGGTTAAGACCCACCTTGAATTGGGTGGGTCACATCTCAACTGAAACAACCTATTCAAATTGTCTCACCACAACAGGTCTGCACCCACGGGAATAGACTAGAAGAACATGACCTTTTCTGGGGTATATAACAGCTTAAAACCAGCACAAATACCATATTTAATTTTTAACTCCTGTTGACACTTTACTTGGCATCTTGAATAAAACTCAGCCACAGCAGAACTCTTTTTCCCTTAAACCCACCCCTCACCCAATTTCCTCAAGCAATTTGTTTAGGCCCCTACTTTCCTCTTTACCCTCAACCATTCTCGCTCTCGCCCCCCCATGCCTGAGCCACCCTGGTAAGGGCCTTCGCGTTAGCTGTGTCCTCCGTCTGAAATGCTCCTGATCTTTGCATGGCCGGCTCCTTCACAACAGTATAACTGTTATTTCCTCAGCCATCCAATCCAAGTTGCCAACTAGTCACTGGCTACCACCTCTCCCTTCTTTAATTTTCTGCCAAGTTTATTCTTGTCTATTTACTTCTTTGTCTCTTCCATTAAAATGTAAGCTCCTTGAGAGTAGGGACCCAATGCTGCATGTCTAGGGCCTAGGGGTGTGTGTGGGAGTGGTCTGCCCAGGTGCAGTCAGTCCTCTGTAGAGACTTTAAACAACAACAATAAAACCAACCAAAAGCTGTCTTCCTTTTTCATGATCATCATATGCTAGCAATTCTATACAAATGTCAGTGATAAAACTTTCCTCCCACCAGTGTGAACCACTCCCACTGCCCCACTCCCCTTGATATACCATTGCAGTACATATTTGTTGACTGAGTTCCCAGTTGGAATATCTTTAACAGCCCTATTAGCCTATTGGAGTTGACATCAGGATCCTAGGAACAACTTTGGTAATGTGCAAGGGATGTAAACCAAAGGACACTAGCTAGATCCCAGCCAGGTCTTTGCAGGCCCAGCCAGTTCTTTGCATGGTGATCTGAACCCACAGACCACTGTCAGTCAGTCACAGTCAAGCCCCTGTCACTGGCCTCTTTCTCCCATGGCTCTGGGAGCTCAGGCCAAAGGAGTTTTAAATCTGATTCACAAGCCCTAGTAGTTACTTCTTGCCCAGAATTCTGGGCCGAGATCAGGACAGATTTATGACTAACCGTTTGTCTGTCTCTCTCTCTCTCTCTCCTTGCCTGCAACTCCACCATTAGAGCTTTCATTTCTTTGATTCTAGAATACCTAAGGAGGTGGGGGCAGGTGGGGAGCAGGGGCTTGGAAGAAGGCATACCTTACCTTGTGATCAGCCAGCCCTCTGGTCCAAGATGAGTTAACCATAACAAAGAAAGAACAAAGTCATGGGAGTAGGTCCCAGCTGGTTAACAGGACTAGGGACAGGGGTGTAAGAGGCATTGGTTATGACACAGAAAGCAGAGAGATGAGTGGCAAAGCCCAATCTGGCTGATTACAGCTTGACTGCAGCCTGACTCAACCTCCCGCCCTGGGGCTGTCCTGAATGTTGACCTGGGCAACTGACCCTCGACACTGAGGACTCTGAAGTGGTTTAGGGAGACTGTTCTCAAGGTGGCAGTGACACCTGGTGGCCAGTGACGGCCAAAGCCTCCAGGCTATATACCTACAGAGCCTGTACTCCCTGCTCTCCCATCATCCCCCACCCCACTGCCCTCATGCTCTGATTCAGGTTCTTTCACCTGGGATCTGAGCTGGGCCTTAAATCCTGGTGCTCTGGAGAAGTGTGTGCTGCTTCTGAGACATGCCCAGGAACCAGGGAGAGAACTTCAGGTGGATAAAGCTTCCAGATCCTGTCAGTAGAGATGGTGTCCTGATGCTGTCCTTCATGTGGCTAATCTTTCTGTCATTTCCCATTACACTACTCCCACTCTTTTTATTTTCTTGTAAAGTCTTCCAGACACAAGGGACTGATCTGATAATGCAAGAATTTCAGACACTGACGGACTGAGGTGGGTGCTGGTCTCTGTTCAGTGCCCCTCTTTGGCTTGTGGGTTAGGCCCATAGGAGTGATTCTAAGATTCTGCCTTTGTGTGCATTGATATACATATGGTGTCCAAGAGAAAGACAAGCCTCTTGCACTACCCTGAGCTGTCCTGTGAGTGAAAGGAACCACAGATGATGAGCAGTTGTCTCAAGGAAACTTCATACCTTTGGCTCTCTGATAGCCGTCATGGGATAGAACTAGTACCAAAAGGCAAACCTGCTGAAAGACAAGCTTTGGTCTGGCATAAGGAATAAACTTTCTAACACTGAGAGGAAATGGCTGCTCTGGGACGTAGCATACACTTGCCACATCATTGCTGATGTTGAAGCAGGGGTAGGAGGAACCATGGGTGAGAGCAGTTGTAAAAGAATTGGCTGGCCCAGTGAGGGTTGTTGAAGCAGATAACTTTTAAAATCTCTTTCCAGATTGGAAATGCTGTGACCAAGGCTATGTGCTAGCCACAGAACCTGGGACAGGCAGCAATGAGAGTTCAGAATTGAAGAACTAAGGCCAAATAACATCTGGCCTCTGGTAGGATGATCTCCAATCCTTTCTAACTGGTTCTCTGGTCTAAAGAGATACTCAAAAACACGTCCAGCCAGGTCTTTCCAGCCACAAAGGCTTGTAAAGATGAGGTCTCTTTTAGTTTGAGGAGACCCAGGCTAAGGAGGGGGAGTCTAAAGAGCCATGCAGTTAGGGAGGGGGTTATAATCATTCCTCAAATCCCAAACATGGGAGTAAGAAGGCTGCACTTGAGCCTCAAAGAGGTAAATTTAGGACGAATGAATTGCCTTCCTGCTTCCCACAGCAGGGCTGATTTTAAGGAATTTGTTCCCCAGTGAGTATAAGCTGAGAATGTGATGCGATTTGAGGCAGGTTCAGATAAAGTCACTGGTGACTAGCTCCCTTAACAGACTATAAAGGGAAACTATTTGGGGGCTGTCTTAACTTTTAAGGGACGTCTTTAATCACTTGAAACTGACATTCTGACCTTGGGTGACCTGGTCCTCAGTGCCCCCATAGGACCTATGGACTGGCCCCGTGGGACATCTCTTATGTCCTTAGGATGTGGGATGGCCCCAGTCCTAGAAATGAGCTCCAGCCTCAGAGCAACAACACCCCACAGGGAGGAAGGAGGAGCAGCTTGATTGCTTTTTATAACCCCTCAGAGGAAGGAAGGTGGGCACTGGTGACTCCAGGGGACAGCCCAGAAAGATCCCAAGGTGCCTGCAAACATGCTGTCCCCTTTGCCCTGACTGAACCTACAACCTCCAGAACCGCATTCCTTCCCACTGCCTCATTCCCCCTGGGGTCCTAGACCGGGGAGTGGACCTGAGGGAGCTGATCAGAATAGTTCTGTGGTGCGTCGGGCAAGGAGCTTGGCCTGGCCTCTTTTCCTGGGGCTAGACCCTGGGACCCTTTCCTAATTTCCTGTCTCATATATGCTGAGCAAGCACAGGCCCTTCCTTCTCAGTGGAGGCTGCTGGACTCAGGCCAACAACTCTCAAGAGTTGAGTCACTCGATGCCTTTCCTTCCTCAGCTCTCCATCCTGCTGGGACCGCAGAGAGGAGCTCCCCTCTTCCAGCTTGACTGCTGACAGCGGCAGGCTGGGAAATTAAAGGTGCCTTTGACAAAAACCCACAAACCCTTACCCACGGACTTGGTTTCTCTCCCAGGCCAGTGATTTCCTTTCGGGTCACCTCGAGAGCTAATGTTTACTCTTTCTGAACTGACCTTTGTGCCTCTGTGGCGCCCTTACTGGGACCAAGTCAGTGATATTTGGAGGGCATGGTATAGCCAGCCCAGAGCCATCTGAATAATCTGGTTTCAGTTTAATTCTCCACACACTGAATTACAATGTGCCAGGTGACAGTAAGCCACCCAAAAATATCTTTTCCATTGACACCTGAAATTCAACCATTAAAGCTTAATTCCTTGGACTGATAGTTATTGTTAAATAATATTAGCAGTGGTCACATATATTTGCCTAGCACTTCCCAGTTTACAAAGCACATCCATTGTTTTGAGCCTCACAACACTCACATGAGCTAGATCGGGCTGGTATTTCTCTCTGTTTTACATGTCTTTGCCAAAGAGAATGCCAATGACTTGTTCAAGTGACACAGCTATAAGCAGGAGCAATGGATCATCTCACCCCTAGTTCAGAGAACTCGAGATAATACTGTCACTGTGCCTTGTTGGTGCTCCCGCCAGAGCACAGGGAAAGGCAAGAGTGGAAAGAGCTGGGCATATGTGACCCTTTGTTTGGGAAATCCTTGTTCTCTTCCTCCCAACAACCAATTGCTGGACCTGCACTCTGGGAGGAGTCTTGGAGCTTCACCAGGACAACCAGCTCTCTCCTAGCTTCTCCCTGGCATATCTGATCACTAAAGTCCAGTGGGTTAGCATCACAGGAAACCCAGCCCAATTAGCTTTGATGGAGGGCTGCAGTACCCTCTCCTTGCCAAGACCCTCCCAGTCTGTTCATGCAGGGCACCTCTGCACTGGTGGATTGGCCATCACCTCTTACCCCAGAAAGGCCCACAGGCCTTGGGGTCTTGTTGAGCTCAGGACTCTGGGGGGTAGGAAGGGATTGTCTCCTATCTCAGGAACCTACTTAACTGCACAATGCATGAAAGAATTAATGGAAGCCCAGAGCCAGGAGAGCCTGTAGAAATCATCTACCTGCAACTACTGGAGCCCTCTCTAGCGATTCTTTGACCAGAGCTTGTCCACACTCTGCTTAAACACTTCTAATGCAGGAAGCACACTATTATTACCCAAACCAGCCCTTGACATTTTTCAGACTTACATTTGATCAATTTCGCTCGTCTACTAAGCCCTAGGTACTTCCAATTACTTCACTTAATCCTTACCTTCTGCCCACTGGGGAAACTAAGACTCAGAGATAAAATAACTTGCCCATAGTCGCATGAGGAAAGATATCATCGTCAGACTTCTCATTATCCTATCTACTCCATGGGCTTGTTTTATTACACCAGTGTCCCTATTAAAACAGGTACCCAGAACTGGTTGTCGTGCTCTCTCAGGGGGCTTGATCAACCAAAAGAGCAATAAATCTATGGCCTCCCCTTGTTGAGACACCAGACTTCTGATGCACTTCCAGCTACATAAATTTTTGGCAGCAGCATTGGAAATTGACACCGTCTGAGCTCGTTGTCATCCTAGTCATCCTTTAAGCTCAGCGATTTTCTTTTCTTATGCTGCTCTAAGACCATTTATTCCCCCTTCTTTTGTGTGTGTAGCTGGGCATAAGCACTGGACTTCACATTCTTACCTGAGTCAGCCCAAATGTCTAAGGGAAACCACAGCTCAGCCTGGCCATGAGTTTCTGCTGCAGGCTGGCTACAGGCCAGATTTGGGCAGTGACGCCGGAGTGGCCAGACTTCTGTGGAATTCAGCATCCCAGGCAGCTCTTGGTGACTGGAGACAGATCCCCTGGTAGCCAAACCCCACAGGGAATAGGCCCTCAGACCATAGCAGACAGAAGGCTTGTAGGAGGAGCCAGAATGTCTCAGCCTAGCTAGGGACAGTCCGTGGGGACTCTCCTCCCTGCCTACCATAGCCCCTGGGAAGTCTTCAGTCTACAACCTCAGTGGAGCTGGAGACAGGAGAAGCTCCCTAAGGCGCCAGACAAGGGTGGCCAAGGCACATTCCCAGGCTCCAGCCTGAAGGACTGCCTCTGGGAGCTCTTCCCCTGGAGCTTTTGGAAGGAAACATTTGGGCTCAGTTCATCCTTGAGGGTCTTACTTGTATTTTCGGTGGCTTGGGAATGCCAGGGCCAGCCTCCATGGTATGATCACCCCTGTAAGCTCATCCCAGGGTCTAGAGTTCTACCATTTGAGCTTAATTTATGGCATTTAAAAAGTTTTCCTTGAAATCATAGATTCTCAGGGATGGAAGGAACCTTA